>NC_069510.1:84426823-84734323 GCF_027579735.1 Bombina bombina | reverse complement strand
ACTCTTATTAAATAACTTATTCCTATTTAAAGCTAAATACTTACCTGTAAAATAAATCCTAATATAGCTACAATATAAATTATAATTATATTATAGCTATTTTAGGATTAATATTTATTTTACAGGCAACTTTGTAATTATTTTAACCAGGTACAATAGCTATTAAATAGTTAAGAACTATTTAATAGTTACCTAGTTAAAATAATAACAAATTTACCTGTAAAATAAATCCTAACCTAAGTTATAATTAAACCTAACACTACCCTATCAATAAAATAATTAAATAAACTACCTACAATTACCTACAATTAACCTAACACTACACTATCAATAAATAAATTAAACACAATTGCTACAAATAAATACAATTAAATAAACTAGCTAAAGTACAAAAAATAAAAAAGAACTAAGTTACAGAAAATAAAAAAATATTTACAAACATAAGAAAAATATTACAACAATTTTAAACTAATTACACCTACTCTAAGCCCCCTAATAAAATAACAAAGCCCCCCAAAATAAAAAATTCCCTACCCTATTCTAAATTAAAAAAGTTACAAGCTCTTTTACCAAGTTACAAGCTCTTCAGCCAATCAGATTGAGCTCGCATTCTATTGGCTGTTCCGATCAGCCAATAGAATGCGAGCTCAATCTGATTGGCTGATGGGATCGGCCAATCGGATTGAACTTGATTCTGATTGGCTGATTCCATCAGCCAATCAGAAAATTCCTACCTTAATTCCGATTGGCTGATAGAATCCTATCAGCCAATCGGAATTCGAGGGACGCCATCTTGGATGACGTCCCTTAAAGGAACCGTCATTAGTCGGGAGACATCGGAAGAAGAGGATGGATCCGCGTCGCCTGCTTCAAGATGGACCCTCTCCGCACCGGATGGAAGAAGATCGAAGATGCCGCTTGGAGAAGATGTTTGCCGGTCCGGATGTCCTCTTCTTGCCGGATAGGAGGAAGACTTTGGAGCACCGGATTATGGATCGCCAACCCCCGCTTGGGTTGGATGAAGATCTTGGAGCCAGGACGGATCGGTGATACCTGGATGGTGAAGACAAGGTAGGAAGATCTTCAGGGGCTTAGTGTTAGGTTTATTTAAGGGGGGTTTGGGTTAGATTAGGGGTATGTGGGTGGTGGGTTGTAATGTTGGGGGGGGGGGGGGGTATTGTATTTATTCTTTTACAGGCAAAAGAGCTGAAATTCTTGGGGCATGCCCCGCAAAGGGCCCTGTTCAGGGCTGGTAAGGTAAAAGAGCTTGTAACCTTTTTAATTTAGAATAGGGTAGGGAATTTTTTATTTTGGGGGGCTTTGTTATTTTATTAGGGGGCTTAGAGTAGGTGTAATTAGTTTAAAATTGTTGTAATATTTTTCTTATGTTTGTAAATATTTTTTTATTTTCTGTAACTTAGTTCTTTTTTATTTTTTGTACTTTAGCTAGTTTATTTAATTGTATTTATTTGTAGCAATTGTATTTAATTTATTTATTGATAGTGTAGTGTTAGGTTAATTGTAGGTAATTGTAGGTAGTTTATTTAATTATTTTATTGATAGGGTAGTGTTAGGTTTAATTATAACTTAGGTTAGGATTTATTTTACAGGTAAATTTGTTATTATTTTAACTAGGTAACTATTAAATAGTTCTTAACTATTTAATAGCTATTGTACCTGGTTAAAATAATTACAAAGTTGCCTGTAAAATAAATATTAATCCTAAAATAGCTATAATATAATTATAATTTATATTGTAGCTATATTAGGATTTATTTTACAGGTAAGTATTTAGCTTTAAATAGGAATAAGTTATTTAATAAGAGTTAATTTATTTTGTTAGATAAAAATTATATTTAACTTAGGGGGGTGTTAGTGTTAGGGTTAGACTTAGCTTTAGGGGTTAATCCATTTATTAGAATAGCGGTGAGCTCCGATCGGAAGTTTAGGGGTTAATAATTGAAGGTAGGTGTCGGCGATGTTAGGGAGGGCAGATTAGGGGTTAATACTATTTATGATAGGGTTAGTGAGGCGGATTAGGGGTTAATAACTTTATTATAGTAGCGCTCAGGTCCGCTCGGCAGATTAGGGGTTAATAAGTGTAGGTAGGTGTCGGCGACGTTGTGGGGGGCAGATTAGGGGTTAATAAATATAACATAGGGGTCGGCGATGTTAGGGCAGCAGATTAGGGGTACATAGGGATAACGTAGGTGGCGGCGTTTTACGGAGCGGCAGATTAGGGGTTAAAAGTGTAATGCAGGGGTCAGCGATAGCGTGGGCGGCAGATTAGGGGTTAATAAGTGTAAGGCTAGGGGTGTTTAGACTCGGGGTACATGTTAGGGTGTTAGGTGCAGACGTAGGAAGTGTTTCCCCATAGGAAACAATGGGGCTGCGTTAGGAGCTGAACGCTGCTTTTTTGCAGGTGTTAGGTTTTTTTTCAGCTCAAACAGCCCCATTGTTTCCTATGGGAGAATCGTGCACGAGCACGTTTTTGATGCCGGCCGCGTCCGTAAGCAGCTCTGGTATCGAGAGTTGCATTTGCGGTAAAAATGCTCTACGCTCCTTTTTTGGAGCCTAACGCAGCATTTGTTTGAACTCTCGATACCAGAGTTAAATTTATGGTGCGGCCAGAAAAAAACCCGCGGAGCGTTAACAGCCCTTTTACCGCCGAACTCTAAATCTAGGCCTTGGTATCTTTATTTAAAATGCAAGAATGTAAGTTTAGATGCCGGCCCATTTTTGGTGAACACACTGTGTTGTTCTTGCTGATTGGTGGATAAATTCACCCACCAATAAACAAGTGCTTTCCATGGTCCTGAACCCAAAAAAATAGCTTAGATGCCTTCTTTTTCAAATAAAGAAAGCAAGAGAACGAAGAAAAATTGATAATAGGAGTAAATTAGAAAGTTGCTTAAATTTGCATGCTCTATCTGAATCATGAAAGAAAAAATTTTGGGTTCAGTGTCCCTTTGAGAAGCAGCGGTCATAAGACCTCTGCTCCTTAACTCGTCTGCCACCTCTGAGGCGGCGGACAGCAATCATCCCTATCAGATACGATCAGGATGATTGACACCCCCTGCTAGCGGCAGGGGCGGCATTGCACAAGCATTTCACTAGAAATGCTTGTGCAATGTTAAATGCCGACAGCATATGCTGTCGGCATTTAGCGATGTCGGGCGGGCATGATCCGATACAGCAGATCATGTCCACCTGCATCATAATAAATCATCCCCTAGGGCTTTTTTTTTATTTTTATGGGCTGAAAAGAGATCATTGCCCTTTTAAAGGCAATGCCCATACAAATGCCCTTTTCAGGGCAATGGGTAGATCAGAGGGTTTTTTTATTTTGGGGGTTTGTAATGTTAGGGGGTATTTTGTTTTTTTTCAGGGCAAAAGAGCTGATCGCTTTAAGGCAATGCCCTACGAAAGGCCCTTTAAGTGTTATTGCTAGTTTATTGTTAGATTATTTTTTTGGGGGTATTAGAATAGGAATACCTTTTTTTTATTTTGTATAATTTCATTATTTTTTGTACTGTTAGCTCTTTTTATTTTTGTAATCTTAGGTTTCTTGATTTTTTTGTAATGTTATTTTTTTATTTCTGTAATGTTAGTTTAATGTTGCAACTTTAATTTAATGTTAGGGTGTGCTAGCTTCAGGGGTTAATAGGTTTATTTAGGTAGTCGCGATATGGGGAGTGGTTTAGGGGTTAATAGGTTTATTTATGTAGTCGCAATATGGGGGAAAGGCAGATTAGGGGTTAATACGTTTATTTAGGTTGTTGCAATATGGAGGATTGTTATTTATGGGTTAACAGGTTTATTTAGGTAGTCGCGATATGGGGGAATGGCCGATTAGGAGTTAATAGGTTTACTGTATTTACATTGTCGCGATATGAGGGGACAGCGGTTTAGGGGTTAAAAGGTTTATTTAGTGTTGGTGATATGGGGGGAAGTCGGTATAGGGGTTAATAGGTTTATTTAGTGTTGGCAATGTGGGGGGCGGCGGATTAGGGGTTATTAGGCTAGGGGCTTATGTTCAGGTGTTAGTTTTTTTTCTAAACGTTCTTTTCTCCATAGTCTTCAATGGGGAAAGCGAAAATGCAGTAACGATTTCGCAATTGCAGGTGTTAGTTTTTTTTTCTAACATTTTTTCATCATTGATTTCTATGGGGAAATACCTGCACGAGCACGCTAAGTCGGAATTTGTTTTGTGTGCGGTATGCGGATTACTGCACCATACCGCACGCAAAAAGAAAGTTTTATGGTGACTTGTAATGGCAGCGCTACGGACATAGCGGTACGGACCCAGGCTGTTCAAATCAGTCAAAAGGATTTAAGTAGCTCTCATCCTATTGGCTGATTTGAAATTTTCAGCCAATAGGAATGCACAATGCCCCAATATAAAAGTGGTACCTTGTATTTAATATTCAGTGTGCGGCGGACGATCGCACGAATAGGACCTCCACGTCGCTGAAGACCGCCGCCCCTGAGGAGGACTAGCACTCCGGATCTGCGCATCAGTGAAGACCATTCCACACCTCCGGCAAGAAGAAAGAAAATGGTCCCGTGATGGATGAAGATGGAGCCGCCTAGATAAAGACTTTTCAGCGCCTGAAAGAAGATGGATGTCTGGACTTCAGGAACGTTTAGTACATTTTTTGGGGTTAGTGTAAGTTTTTTTGGTTTTTTTTGGGTGTGTGTTTTTAAAAAAAAATTACGGCTTTTTTATTTTTTAATGGGCTGCAAAAGAGCTGATTGCCCTTTTAAGGGCAATGTTCATACAAATGCCCCTTTAGGCATTATAGCTCCCTACAGATACAAGTTATACACTAGGGGAGTGTAATATTAGCATTTTATCATAGGCATTATAGTTCCCAACAGATACAAGTTATACACCAGGGGAGTGTAATATTAGCATTTTATCATAGGCATTATAGCTCCCAACAGATACAAGTTATCCACCAGGGGAGTGTAATATTAGCAATATATTATAGGCATTATAGCTCCCAACAGATACAAGTTATACACCAGGGGAGTGTAATATTAACATTTTATCATAGGCATTATAGCTCCCAACAGATACAAGTTATACACCAGGGGAGTGTAATATTAGCATTTTATCATAGGCATTATAGCTCCCAACAGATACAAGTTATACACCAGGGGAGTGTAATATTAGCATTTTATCATAGGCATTATAGCTCCCAACAGATACAAGTTATACACCAGGGGAGTGTAATATTAACATTTTATCATAGGCATTATAGCTCCCAACAGATACAAGTTATACACCAGGGGAGTGTAATATTAGCATTTTATCATAGGCATTATAGCTCCCAACAGATACAAGTTATACACCAGGGGAGTGTAATATTAGCATTTTATCATAGGCATTATAGCTCCCAACAGATACAAGTTATACACCAGGGAGTGTAATATTAGCAATATATTATAGGCATTATAGCTCCCAACAGATACAAGTTATACACCAGGGGAGTGTAATATTAGCATTTTATCATAGGCATTATAGCTCCCAACAGATACAAGTTATACACCAGGGGAGTGTAATATTAGCATTTTATCATAGGCATTATAGCTCCCAACAGATACAAGTTATACACCAGGGGAGTGTAATATTAGCAATATATCATAGGCATTATAGCTCCCAACAGATACAAGTTATACACCAGGGGAGTGTAATATTAGCAATATATCATAGGCATTATAGCTCCCAGCAGATACAAGTTATACACCAGGGGAGTGTAATATTAGCAATATATCATAGCCATTAAAGCTCCCAACAGATACATGTTATACACCAGGGGAGTGTAATATTAGCAATATATCATAGGCATTATAGCTCCCAACAGATACAAGTTATACACCAGGGGAGTGTAATATTAGCAATATATCATAGGCATTATAGTTCCCAACAGATACAAGTTATACACCAGGGGAATGTAATATTAGCATTTTATCATAGGCATTATAGCTCCCAACAGATACAAGTTATACACCAGGGGAGTGTAATATTAGCAATATATCATAGGCATTATAGCTCCCAACAGATACAAGTTATACACAAGGGGAGTGTAATATTAGCAATATATTATAGGCATTATAGCTCCCAACAGATACATGTTATACACCAGGGGAGTGTAATATTAGCAATATATCATAGGCATTATAGCTCCCAACAGATACAAGTTATACACCAGGGGAGTGTAATATTAGCAATATATCATAGGCATTATAGTTCCCAACAGATACAAGTTATACACCAGGGGAATGTAATATTAGCATTTTATCATAGGCATTATAGCTCCCAGCAGATACAAGTTATACACCAGGGGAGTGTAATATTAGCAATATATCATAGGCATTATAGCTCCCAACAGATACAAGTTATACACAAGGGGAGTGTAATATTAGCAATATATTATAGGCATTATAGCTCCCAACAGATACACGTTATACACCAGGGGAGTGTAATATTAGCAATATATCATAGGCATTATAGCTCCCAACAGATACAAGTTATACACCAGGGGAGTGTAATATTAGCAATATATCATAGGCATTATAGCACCCAACAGATACAAGTTATACACCAGGGGAGTGTAATATTAGCAATATATCATAGGCATTATAGCTCCCAACAGATACAAGTTATACACCAGGGGAGTGTAATATTAGCAATATATCATAGCCATTATAGTTCCCAACAGATACAAGTTATACACCAGGGGAATGTAATATTAGCATTTTATCATAGGCATTATAGCTCCCAACAGATACAAGTTATACACCAGGGGAGTGTAATATTAGCAATATATCATAGGCATTATAGCTCCCAACAGATACAAGTTATACATCAGGGGAATGTAATATTAGCATTTTATCATAGGCATTATAGCTCCCAACAGATACAAGTTATACACCAGGGGAGTGTAATATTAGCAATATATCATAGGCATTATAGCTCCCAACAGATACATGTTATACACCAGGGGAGTGTAATATTAGCAATATATCATAGGCATTATAGCTCCCAACAGATACAAGTTATACACCAGGGGAGTGTAATATTAGCAATATATCATAGGCATTATAGCTCCCAACAGATACAAGTTATACACCAGGAGAGTGTAATATTAGCAATATATCATAGGCATTATAGCTCCCAACAGATACATGTTATACACCAGGGGAGTGTAATATTAGCAATATATCATAGGCATTATAGCTCCCAACAGATACACGTTATACACCAGGGGAGTGTAATATTAGCAATATATCATAGGCAGTATAGTTCCCAACAGATACAAGTTATACACCAGGAGAGTGTAATATTAACAATATATCATAGGCATTATAGCTCCCAACAGATACAAGTTATATACCAGGGGAGTGTAATATTAGCATTATATCATAGGCATTATAACTCCCAACAGATACAAGTTATATACCAGGGAGTGTAATATTAGCAATATATCATAGACATTATAGCTCCCAACAGATACAAGTTATACACCAGGAGAGTGTAATATTAGCAGCAATATATCATAGGCATTATAGCTCCCAACAGATACAAGTTATACACCAGGGGAGTGTAATATTAGCATTATATCATAGGCATTATAGCTCCCAACAGATACAAGTTATATACCAGGGAGTGTAATATTAGCAATATATCATAGACATTATAGCTCCCAACAGATACAAGTTATACACCAGGAGAGTGTAATATTAGCAGCAATATATCATAGGCATTATAGCTCCCAACAGATACAAGTTATACACCAGGGGAGTGTAATATTAGCATTATATCATAGGCATTATAGCTCCCAACAGATACAAGTTATATACCAGGGAGTGTAATATTAGGAATATATCATAGGCATTATAGCTCCCAACAGATACAAGTTATATACCAGGGAATGTAATATTAGCAATATATCATAGACATTATAGCTCCCAACAGATACAAGTTATATACCAGGAAGTGTAATATTAGCAGCAATATATCATAGGCATTATAGCTCTCAACAGATACAAGTTATATACCAGGAAGTTTAATATTAGCAATATATCATAGTCATTATAGCTCCCAACAGATACAAGTTATATACCAGGGGAGTGTAATATTAGCAATATATCATAGGCATTATAGCTCCCAAAAGATACAAGTTATATAGCAGGGGAATGTAATATTAGCAATATAGACAGCAACTCCCTCCCTCTCCCGGTCATGTGTGGTGTTCCCCATCGTTCCATTCTCGGCCCCCTACTATTCACATTATTTATAAATGATCTGCCAAATGTCTGCAAATCCTCAACTGTACACATGTACGCAGATGACACGGTACTCTATGCAAACAAATCCGATCTGCCGCAGCTTGAGGCAGTGCTCCAAGACCAGTTCACAGAGGTAGAAAAGTGGATCTCAAAAAACAAACTCTTCCTAAACACTGACAAAACTGTCACAATGATCTTTGGAACAGTACCTAAATTACACAAACTACAAAATTCCCATCTACGCATTAAAACTAAATCAAATTGCACACTGACCGCAGTCCAGTCTTTCAAATACCTGGGTATGTTGTTAGACCCCAATCTATCTTTTGGCCTCCACATAGAAAAAACAGAATTTAGGCTTACCTGATAAATTACTTTATCTTACAGGTGTATTCAGTCCACGGATTCATCCTTACTTGTGGGATATTCTCAATCCCTACAGGAAGTGGCAAAGAGAGCACACAGCAAAGCTGTCCATATAGCTCCCCTCAGGCTCCGCCCCCCCAGTCATTCGACCGACGGTTAGGAGAAAAAGGAGAACCATAGGGTGCAGTGGTGACTGTAGTTATTGTAAATTAAATTTGAACCTGACTTAAATATCAGGGCGGGCCGTGGACTGAATACACCTGTAAGAGAAAGTAATTTATCAGGTAAGCATAAATTCTGTTTTCTCTTACTTGGTGTATTTAGTCCACGGATTCATCCTTACTTGTGGGATACCAATACCAAAGCAATAGGACACGGATGAAGGGAGGGAACAAGTCAGGTAACCTAAACGGAAGGCACCACTGCTTGCAAAACCTTTCTCCCAAAAACAGCCTCCGCAGAAGCAAAAGTATCGAATTTATAAAATTTGGCAAATGTATGCAGTGAAGACCAAGTCGCTGCCTTACAAATCTGATCAACAGAAGCCTCATTCTTGAAAGCCCATGTGGAAGCCACAGCTCTGGTGGAATGAGCTGTAATTCGTTCAGGAGGCTGCTTACCAGCAGTCTCATAAGCCAATCGGATGATGCTTTTCAGCCAGAATGAAAGAGAGGTAGCAGTCGCTTTCTGACCTCTCCTCTTACCAGAATACATAACAAACAAGGATGATGTTTGTCTGAAATCTTTAGTTGCTTTTAAATAGAATTTTAAAGCACGAACCACATCAAGATTGTGCAACAGTCGTTCCATCTTGGAAACTAGATTAGGACACAGAGAAGGAACAATGATTTCCTGGTTAATATTCTTATTAGAAACCACCTTTGGAAGGAAACCAGGTTTAGTACGCAAAACAACCTTATATGCGTGGAACACCAGATAGGGTGAATCACACTGTAAAGCGGATAGTTCTGAAACTCTTCTAGCAGAAGAAATAGCAACTAAAAACAAAACTTTCCAAGATAATAACTTGATATCTATGGAATGCAAAGGTTCAAACGGAACCCCTTGAAGAACTGAAAGAACTAAATTTAAACTCCATGGAGGAGACACAGGTCTATAGACAGGTTTGATTCTAACTAAAGCCTGTGCAAACGCCTGAACGTCTGGTACAGCTGCTAAACGCTTGTGTAACAGAATAGACAGAGCAGATATCTGTCCCTTTAAGGAACTAGCTGACAGATCTTTCTCCAAACCTTCCTGGAGAAAAGACAATATCCTTGGAATCCTAATTTTACTCCACAAGTAACCCTTGGATTCACACCAACAAAGATATTTCCGCCATATCTTATGGTAAATTTTCCTGGTGACAGGCTTTCTGGCCTGTATCAGAGTATCTATAACTGATTCAGAGAAACCCCGCTTAGCTAGGATTAAGCGTTCAATCTCCAAGCAGTCAGTTGCAAGAAACTAGATTTGGATGCTTGAAAGGACCTTGGATTAGAAGATCCTGTCTCGCTGGTAGTTTCCATGGTGGAACCGATGACATGCCCACTAGGTCTGCATACCAAGTCCTGCGTGGCCACGCAGGTGCTATCAGGATTACCGAAGCCTTCTCCTGTTTGATTCTGGCTATTAGCCGAGGGAGAAGAGGAAACGGTGGAAAGACATAAGCTAGACTGAATGACCAAGGCGCTATCAATGCATCTATCAATGCCGCCTTGGGATCCCTGGATCTGGATCCGTAAAGGGGAAGTTTGGTGTTCTGACGGGACGCCATCAGATC
Source organism: Bombina bombina (assembly GCF_027579735.1). NCBI lineage: Eukaryota > Metazoa > Chordata > Amphibia > Anura > Bombinatoridae > Bombina > Bombina bombina. The sequence continues at coordinate 84,723,876 of NC_069510.1, read as the reverse complement.
CAACTCTGGAATGCCCCAAAGCTGAGTTAGTTGGGCAAAAACCTCCGGGTGGAGTTCCCACTCCCCCGGATGGAAAGTCTGACGACTTAGAAAATCCGCCTCCCAGTTGTCTACTCCTGGGATGTGAATTGCAGATAGATGGCAGGAGTGATCCTCCGCCCATTTGATAATCTGGGATACTTCCTTCATCGCTAGGGAACTCTTTGTTCCCCCCTGATGATTGATGTACGCTACAGTCGTGATGTTGTCCGACTGAAATCTGATGAATTTGGCCTCTGCTAGTTGAGGCCACGTCTGGAGCGTATTGAATATCGCTCTCAGCTCCAAAATGTTTATCGGGAGAAGAGATTCTTCCCGAGACCATAGTCCCTGAGCCTTCAGGGAATTCCAGACCGCGCCCCAGCCTACCAGACTGGCATCGGTCGTGACAATGATCCACTCCGGTCTGCGGAAACTCATTCCCCGAGACAGGTGATCTTGAGACAACCACCAGAGAAGAGAGTCTCTGGTTGTTTGGTCCATGTGAATTTGCGGAGATAAATCTGCGTAATCTCCATTCCACTGCTTGAGCATGCACAGTTGCAGTGGTCTGAGATGGATTCGGGCGAAAGGGACTACGTCCATTGCCGCAACCATTAAACCAATTACTTCCATGCACCGAGCCACGGAAGGCCGAGGAATGGAATGAAGAACTCGGCAAGTATTCAACAGTTTTGTTTTGGACGACACATCCGCCGCTCTTCGCGCCATGATGGCAAATCCTGAGTTTTTCGCCGCTAGTTTAGCTAATTGGAAAGCGGCATCAGTGATAAAAGAATTAGCCAGCTTTAAAGCATGAATTCTATCCATGACCTCATCATATGAAGTCTCCCTCTGGAGCGACTCCTCCAGGGCCTCGAACCAAAAAGCCGCTGCAGTAGTTACCGGGATAATGCAGGCAATAGGTTGAAGCATAAAACCTTGCTGAACAAACATTTTCTTCAGCAATCCTTCCAATTTTTTATCCATAGGATCTTTGAAAGCACAACTGTCCTCTATTGGTATAGTTGTAAGCTTAGCCAGTGTTGAAACAGCCCCCTCTACCTTAGGGACCGTCTGCCACGTGTCCCGCCTAGGGTCGATTATGGTGAACATTTTCTTAAAGATAGGTGGGGGAACAAAGGGTACACCTGGTCTCTCCCACTCCTTAGTCACAATATCCGCCACCCTCTTTGGGATCGGAAATGCCTCCGTGTATACAGGGACCTCTAAATATCTGTCCATTTTACACAATTTTTCAGGGACCACCATGGGGTCACAATCATCCAGCGTAGCTAAAACCTCCTTAAGCAGGACGCGGAGGTGTTCCAGCTTAAACTTGAACGCTAAGGAATCTGACTCTGCCTGCTGAGAAATTTTTCCTGCATCAGAAATTTCTCCCTCAGACAGCCCTTCTCTCACTCCTATCTCTGAGTTTTGTGAGGGCGCTACAGATAAATTATCCAAAGCTTCAGATTGCTCATCCTCTGTATTTAAAACTGAGCTATCACGCTTTCTAGGAAAAACTGGCAGTTTGGATAAAAATGCTGCAAGTGAATTATCCATTACTGCTGCTAATTGCTGAAAAGTAATATTGGCCAATGCACTAGAGGGACTAGGCATCGCTTGCGCGGGCGTAACTGGTGTAGACACGTGGGGGGAGGAAGGAGGACTATCCTCATTACCCTCCGTTAAGGAATCATCTTGGGCAGCATTTTTAATTGTCACTGGATGATCTTTAAAATGCTTAGATGTTTGTGCACACTTTAAACATAAATGTAATGGGGGTATTGCCATGGCTTTTGAACATAAAGAACAAGGTCTATCTGAAGGCTCAGACATGTTTGACAGACTCAGACAACAATAAAATATTGAAAAAAATACTTTTTGAAAAAACGTTACTGTCTCTTTAAATAATAAAAGGCATACACTTTTTTACCAAATCATCAAAAAACATCCGATCGTAATGAAATTTTCACCACATGATCCTCATGCCTTGAAATGATTGCACACAAGTTTTGAAATCGTTTAACCCCTTAATGCCCAAACCGGAGCAAAATGAAGTAAATACCCAATTTAACCAACTACAGTACTATGCCACAGTCTTTGCTGTGGCTTTACCTTCCTTTAGGGTTATCTGCAGGTGAAAAATAAGCCTCCCTGAAGTCTTTCTGAACTCTAAAGGCTCTGCACATGAAGCTGCGTGGAGCTGTGTTGCAAATCAACTGCGCAATAGAGGCGCGAAAATGAGGCTCCTTCCTCTCTCACTCCAGAGTTATGGGGCCTTTCTGAGTCATAATAGCTGTCTTATACAATGCCAGGCGTAAAAAATTCCCCAAAAGTGTTTCCAACGTTAAAAAAACGCTTAATAAATAAAAGATTACCTTAATAAAGTAATCGATTTAGCCCATCACAGTGTCTGTCAGTATTAAAGCCCTTAATTGAAGCCATCATTCTATACTGTGTCTCAGAAAATGGCTTACCTTCCCTCATGGGGTTTCTGTCAGTCTTCTAGCACTACCAGGTCTTGTTAGAAAAATGACTGATCATACCTTAAGCAGTATAAGCCTGCAAACTGTTCCCCCAACTGAAGTTCTCCTGTACTCATCAGTCCTGCGTGGGAACAGCAATGGATCTTAGTTACAACATGCTAAAATCTTTTTCCTCTCAGCAGAAATCTTCATCACTTTCTGCCTCAGAGTAAATAGTACAAACCGGCACTATTTTAAAATAACAAACTCTTGATTGAAGAAATAAAAACTACAAATCTAACACCACATACTCTTTACCCTCCCGTGGAGATGCTACTTGTTAGAGCGGCAAAGAGAATGACTGGGGGGGCGGAGCCTGAGGGGAGCTATATGGACAGCTTTGCTGTGTGCTTTCTTTGCCACTTCCTGTAGGGATTGAGAATATCCCACAAGTAAGGATGAATCCGTGGACTGAATACACCAAGTAAGAGAAACTTGCATCTAAACTCTATCCAAAACTAGGTGCTCTGTACAGAAACAAATCCTGCCTCAGCCCTACAGTAAAGGAAAAGATTGTACAGCAAATGCTGATGCCAATCATGGATTATGGAGATGTAGTATACGCACCTGCACCGCAAACTCACCTTAATAAACTAAATATATTGTATAACTCGTTCTGCCGCTTTGTGCTACAATGTAATTACAGGACCCACCATTGTGACATGCTAAAAGAACTAAACTGTCTGTCACTGGAATCCAGACGCACCCTCCATCTTTCCAGCCTTGTGTTTAAGAGCTTTTCTGGGATGCTCCCACCCTACCTGAGAAGAATGCTCTCCCCGGCTATTCCCACCTCCTATAACCTCCGATCCAGTACCAGCACATAATTTAGTTTGCCTCAATACAAAAATAAAGCAGCTCGATCCTCCTTTTCCTACAGAGCACCACAGTTATGGAACGACCTCCCGCACACTTTAAAACATTCCCCAAGCCTAAAATCTTTTAAGAGATCCCTCTCTGCATATCTCAAAACAGAATGCACCTGTCATGGTTGATTATATATTTCCTACCTATTCTATGTTAAATTTTGCAAATATTATGTATAAATATTGTTTTTGTATTTTATTGTACCCTATTGTATCAATGCAATGTTTTATGGACCTAGGACATACTTGAAAACGAGAGAAATCTCAATTTATCCTTCCTGGTAAAATATTTTATAAATAAATAAATATCATAGGCATTATAGCTCCCAACAGATACAAGTTATATACCAGGGAGTGTAATATTAGCAATATATTATAGGCATTATAGCTCCCAACAGATACAAGTTATACACCAGGTAACGTAAAGGGCAATATTTTACTCTTGGACCCAGGCAGCACAGTGTCTTGAGCCATCACTAGATACGACTACAATCAGATTCCAAACTCTTTTATGTTAACTATCCTATATGTTGCCTTAAGCCATACAATTTATCTTCTGTTCTTCTGATGCAGCCATTGTCTTCATTCTTCCCTCTGACTTGTATAAGAATGGCAATCTGTCTTATGCTACTTTTTAGCCTGCCTGACCTGTTGCTATTGATCATTGTCAATGTGTTTACCTTTTAACTTTAATCACAATAATTAAGCTTTCTGGCATCTGGCTGCAGTAATCAACGTCCAATAAAACTACTCTTAGTTTTGACATTTCATTTAAATCCATAGCGCCCCCTTGATTTCTACTATAACACTTTTATAAAGTGCCCCCCTTCTGCCTTTTTCAAGAGTTTAAAGTGACAGTAAACACCTTGTGAGATTACAAAACATTTCTGTTGTGCTGCTATAGAATGACATATCAGTGAAGTCTTAATATTTATAAAACAAATTAACATCCTTTTTACTGCAAATTCTGCAATTATTTTTTAATAGACTAACTCCACCCACCATTTGCCTTATTTAGAGGAGCCAATCAGGGCTTTAGTCTGCAGAGAACAAGGCTAGTTCACTGTCATAAACTTAGTATAAACTGCATTGTTTTGCAGTTTGTTAACTGATAAAGCCAATCAGGGGCAGATCTATAGGAGGGTTAACCTTGAGGAGTTAGTAGGATTATTTTAATTCAATTTAAATGAAAAAGGGCAAAATAATTAATCTAAATTGCAAAGTTATTTCCTTCCTTATAGCTAAACATTTTATGTAAAAATTATCAAGGACTTTACTGTCCCTTTAGTAGTGGTCTAGTGACCAAGGTAAAGTATATTTTACAGTAAAGTTCCAAAATGAAAAGAACCCACCTTCTTGTAGCTTGTATGCAGCCTCTATTGACTTCTTTACTTTTAGACATTGCATTATTTTCTTTACCACTCCTATAACCCCCAAATAAAAATATATATAAAAAAAAAATAATAATAATTTTAAAATTACACAGTGAAACAAATTCAATTAGAGTAAAAGATACATTTTATATATAATCAGTAAAAAAATAATATATATATAAAAGTATTTAATTTTATAAAATCTACACAGTAAAATAAATTTAATTGTATATATATATATATATATATATATATATATATATTTAGTAAAATATATACATATATAAAAAATATAAGTATTTAATTTTAAAACTTCCCAGTGAAAAAAAATTAAACTTCATACATATTCAGTAAAATACTACGCAGTGAAACAAATTCAATTTCCATTTAAAGAAACCAAAGATTTAAGACTTTACAGTTTTTTTCCCCCTTCAAATTTGACTCAGGATATGCAAAATATAAATCAGAAGAAGACATAATAGTTTGGAATGATGTAATAATATGACGTATTTGTAAAAAAAAACAAAAAAAAAAACTATGGTTATACTCTCATCCCATAGTGAAACACATTTTTGAAATACTGCTGAGAGGGAAAGTAGGTGATCGAGATTGTTATCTTCCTGTCTACAAAGCATTACATCAGCCCCTATGGAATTTAATAGGCAAACAGACTCATGCTAGGTTGTCATGACTAAGATCTCAACATGTCAGAAAAGAAAGATAAATCTCTAAACTCAGAGTAATTGATAAGCAACATCTGGAATCCCTCCAGCTGGGCGACTCCTGAGAGATTAAAAAAGCACAATAGAACACAATGTATATAGGTTAGAAAGAAAAGTGGGGATGTAGTGATTGAAAATACTTGTTACATCTTAGAATTGTTTTTATTGGTGTCTTGTTTTTCAATGATTCATTATTTTACTATTATGTCTTATATTAAACCCTGAAGCACAGTTGTTATTCATTCATTTGTAGTTTATACATTAAGGTTGTCCATCCTAAGGTTCCAGGACAATAATGTGGCAAACCAATGCTTTTTATTTGGCCACCACAACCTACTACTTTTCAACATCTAATAATTTACAACTGGCTTATTTCTGTCCTCTCTGCATACGTAAGTCTATGGCCTCTATTGAACAAAGTCTGGCGGACCTGATCCGACAGTGCGGATCAGGTCCGCCAGACCTCGCTGAATGCGGAGAGCAATACGCTCTCCGTATTCAGCATTGCATCAGCAGCTCACAAGAGCTGCTGGTGCAACGCCGCTCCCTGCAGACTCGCAGCCAATGGGCCGCCAGCAGGGAGGTGTCAATCAACCTGATCGTACTCAATCGGGTTGATTTCCGGCGATGTCTGTCCGCCTGCTCAGAGCAGGCGGACAGGTTATGGAGCAGCGGTCTTTAGACCGCTGCTTCATAACTGCTGTTTCTGGCGAGTCTGAAGACTCGCCAGAAACACGGGCCGTCAAGCTCCTTTCAGAGCTTGATAGATAGGCCCCTCTCCTCTGTGTGTAGTGTACTTTTATGTTCATTAATAGAATTTTAGAAAATGTTTACTTGCCATGCAGGTGAATTTTTTTTTTTTTTATCATTTGAAATTGCTACTTTTGTATATTGTATGCCCACTTATACTGAAAACTTCAATAGTTAAAAGAGACAGTCAATACCAAAATTGTTATTGTTTAAAAAGATAAATAACGCCTTTACTGCCCATTCCCCAGCTTTGCAAAACCAACATTGTTATATTAATATACTATAGTATATTGGATTATGGGGACATAGTATATGCACCTGCTCCGCAAACTCACCTTAATAAACTAAATACGTTATATAACTCGCTCTGCCGCTTTGTGCTACAATGTAACTACAGGACCCACCATTGTGACATGCTAAAAGAACTAAACTGGCTGTCGCTGGAATCCAGACGCACCCTCCATCTTTCCTGCCTTGTCTTTAAGAGCCTTTCTGGGAAGCTCCCACCCTACCTGAGCAGAATGCTCTCCCCTGCTATTCCCACCTCCTATAACCTCCGATCCAATAACAGCACATTATTTAGCTTGCCTCAATACAAAAAGAAAGCAGCTCGATCCTCCTTTTCCTACAGAGCACCACAATTATGGAATGACCTCCCTCACACTTTAAAAACTTCCCCAAGCCTAAAATCCTTTAAGAGATCCCTCTATACAGATCTCAAAACAGAATGCTCCTGTCATGGTTGATTAAATATTTCATACCTGCTCTATGTTAAATGTTTGCATATAATGTGTATTTTTATTATTGTTTTTGTATTTTATTGTACCCTATTGTATCAATGCAATGTTTTATGATCCCAGGACATACTTGAAAACGAGAGAAATCTCAATGTATCCTTCCTGGTAAAATATTTTATAAATAAAATAAATAAATAAAATAGAACATTTAAACTACTAAGTGTATGCCTGTTTCTAAGCCACTACAGACAGCCTCTTATCACATGCTTTTTTATTTGCTTATGACAACTGGAGACTGCTCGTTCATGTGAGCCATATAGATAACATTGGGCTCACTCCCGGAGTTATTCCAGAAACAGCACTAATTGGCTAAACTGACAGTCAATATATAATAAATAGAAAGTCATGTGATAAGGGGGCTGTCAGAAGAGGCTTAGATACAAGGTAATCACAGAGGTAAAAAGTATATTCATGTAACTGTGTTGGTTATGCAAAACTGGGGAATGGGTAATAAAGGGATTATCTATCTTTTTAAACAATAAACATTTTTGGAGTTGACAAAGCAATGTAAACATGAAGCTACAGAAGAATTTACACTTTCAATTGGGTGTGAGAGATATTTGTACTAAATTGCACTTGCTTTTGTGTAATTATAAAGATATAAGATAGTGTGGCCGTTGTGTATATAGAGGGGAAAAAAAGGATATGTTTTCTCCCTGCAAGCTAAGCCCATTTTCATAGGTTGTGCTTTTAACCAGCTATTTCATAAACTAAAATAAACCTAAAGGAGCACCCACCCATACATTTTATACTGTGCAGTTGGTATAACAAGTCATAGGAAACGCATTGGGCCAAATAACAAGTGTCATGCTATTTTTGTTTGCTCGTGTGCGTACTACACTCAAGATAAAAATTTTGCACGCTCACATTAGCACTGGTATTACAAGTTGAAAGTAAAAAGGTAGCGTAGGCACGCAAAAGTCAGGACTTCTATGGGGCGCTTTATAAAGAACATTTTTTCTGTGTGTCTATTCAAAATACATTAAAACACATAAAAATGAATAAACATGATATTGCAAGTTTTAAGGTATTTGACTGGGAAGGGCTCAAAAGTGTATTTACGGTGTATGTGAATATATGTGTCTATGAGGCCCATTTATCAAGCTCCGAAAGGAGCTTGAGGGCCCGTGTTTCTGGCAAGTCTTCAGACTCGCCAGAAAGACCGCTGCTCCATAACCCGGACAGAGATTGCCACAATTCAATGCGTTCGAGTACGATCGGGTTGATTGACACCCCCCTGCTGGTGGCCGATTGGCCGCGAGTCTGCAGGGGGCGGCGTTGCACCAGCAGCTCACAAGAGCTGCTGGTGCAATGCTGAATACGGAGAGCGTATTGCTCTCCGCATTCAGCGATGTCTGTTGGACCTGATACGCATTTACACATATAAATGTTAATACAGGTGGCCCTCGTTTTACAACGGTTCAATTTACACCGTTTCAGAATAACAACCTTTTTTTCCCAGTCATGTGACTGCTATTGAAAAGCATTGAGAAGCAGTACATTTATTAAAATAGCCAGTAGGTGGAGTTGTCCGCTTGTGTTGCAGCAAAGCCAAGCAAGCTGAAATTAATCAGTTTAACCAGACCTGAGCTATCGAGCAGATTTCAAAGGAACAAGATCTTCCTGTCTATAAATCAGTCCAGATTGGAATGCATAGAAAGAACTGTTTGCAGAAAAATGCAAATGAAGTCTGTGTTGTGTGATTATTTTATTAGGTTTATAATGCTGTTTAGCAAATGTTTTTGTTCATTTAACTTAGTTTAATTATATATTCTGTGTTGTGTGATTATTTTATTAGGTTTATAATGCTGTCTAGCATTTAAAGTCTTCATTTCAAAGCTTTAAAAATAATGAATTAGGTGTTATTATGACAATTTTTAAAGGGGCCTTGAACCTATCCTCCCTCACTTCCCATTGACTTACATTATAAACTGGGTTTCAATTTACAACGGTTTCGATTTACAACCATTCCTTCTGGAACCTAACCCCGGCGTAAACTGAGGACTACCTGTATAGATGTTTACCCATATACAATGGGTATTGAAAAGAATCACCCCCCTTGAAAATAATCACATTTTGTTGCTTTGTTCCTGAAATAAAGACAGACACAGTTTATCCAGTTGTAATTACTCAGTGCAACTTATAACATCCAAGTGAAAGATATAACACCAACATGTCAGGCAAAAATAAAGACAATTCAAAAACAGAATCACTGAGTTGCAAAAAGGATCACCCCCTTGTGTCAGTATTTTGTTGAACCACCTATTACTTTAATTACAGCCTTTAGTCTGTTGGGCTATGTCTCTACTTACTTTGCCCATCTAGACTGTGCCATATTTGCCCACTCTTCTTTGCAGAACTGCTCCAGTTCCGTTACATTTGATGGTGACCATTTGTGGACTGCAGTCTTCAAGTCATGCCATAGATATTCAATGGGGTTTAAGTCTGGGCTCTGACTAGGCCATGCAAGGACATTCACCTTTTTCTCCTTCAACCACTCTCTGGTCATTTTTGCTGTGTGCTTTGGGTCATTGTCATGTTATTATTATTATCGGTTATTTGTAGAGCGCCAACAGATTCCGCGTCATGTTATGTTGGAAGGTAAACCTTCTTCCCATTGACAACTTCCCGGCAGAGGGCAACAGATTTTCCTCAATAATTTGATGGTATTTTCCAGAATTTATACCAGGAATTCAACAAGCAGCCTTTAAATTTTGGTCTCAAAAGGGGTTGACATATCTTTATCAATTATTCTCTCCTACCGGAGATTTATTATCCTTTAATAATCTTACCCGTATGTTTCAAATACCCAGGAATGATTTATTTGCATATTTTCAGATACGTCACTTTATTAACTCTAAAAGTGGGAAAAGTGATCTACTAGGTCGATGGTCCGAGATCAATCTATTCGGAAATTTGCCGAAGGCAAATGTTCTATATCTCTATTATATGATATTTTGCTTTCCAAACAGGGGCAGCTATATCTAAATAAAATTCAAGTTTTCTGGGCACTGAATTATCCAGCAGTAGATTCTATAAATATTAGACAAAAGCTTACAATTCCTATTGGCTGGAAAGAATCACATGTCAAATTGATTCATAGGGGGCTATCTATCAAGCTCCGAAAGGAGCTTGATGCCCCGTGTTTCTGGCGAGTCATCAGACTCTCCATAAACAGCAGTTATGAAGCAGCGGTCACAAAGACCGCTGCTTCATAACCCTGTCCGCCTGCTCTGAGCAGGTGGACAGACATCGCCGGAAATCAACCCAATCGAGTATGATCGGGTTGATTGACACCCCCCTGCTGGCAGCCCATTGGCCGCGAGTCTGCAGGGGGCGGCATTGCACCAGCAGCTCTTGTGAGCTGCTGGTGCAATGCTGAATACGGAGCAAACTTCGTAAAGTCTTTTTTCTATGGGACTTCCATAGCGCAGATATTATGAGTCTGTCCTGGGAGACCAAAAAGTGAGCGGTACAGCCTCTCCTGTCAAGATTCCTAACGCATTTAAAAGTCAGTAGTTAAGAGTTTTATGGTACAACGCCGTAGCATAAAAATCATAACTAAAGTGCTAAAAAGTACACTAACACCCATAAACCACCTATTAACCCCTAAACCGAGGCCCTCTCGCATTGCAAATACTAAAAAATTTTTTAACCCCTAATCTGCCACTCTGGACACCGCTGCCACCTACATTATATGTATTAACCCCTAATCTGCTGCCCCCAACATCGCCAACACCTACATTATATTTATTAACCACTACCTACACTTATTAACCCCTAATCTGCCGCCCCCAACGTCGCATACACTATAATAAACATATTAACCCCTAAACCGCCACACTCCCGCCTCGCACACATTAGTTAAATAGTATTAACCCCTAATCTGCCGTCCCTAACATCGCCGCCACCTACCTACATTTACAATCAGCCAATAGGATTGAGCTTGCATTCTATTGGCTGTTCCAATCAGTCAATAGAATGCGAGCTCAATCCTATTGGCTGATTGCATCAGCCAATAGGATTTTTTCTACCTTAATTCTGATTGGCTGATAGAATTCTATCAGCCAATCGGAATCTAAGGGATGCCATCTTGGATGACGTCACTTAAAGGTACCTTCATTTTGTTTTAGTCGTCGGATGAAGAGGATGCTCCGCGTCGGATGTCTTGAAGATGGACCCGCTCCGCGCCGGAAGGATAAAGATAGAAGATGCCGTCTGGATGAAGACTTCTGCCCGTCTGGAGGACCACTTCTGCCCGGCTTGGATGAAGACTTCTGCCCATCTGGAGGACCACTTCGCCTGGCTTGGATGAAGACGTCTCCTGGTAAGTCGATCTTCGGGGGTTAGTGTTAGGTTTTTTTAAGGATGTATTGGGTGGGTTTTATTTTTTAGATTAGGGTTTGGGCGGCAAAAGAGCTAACTGCCCTTTTAAGGGCAATGCCCATCCAAATGCCCTTTTCAGGGCAATGGGGAGCTTAGTTTATTTTAGCTAGTATTTTATTTGGGGGTTTGGTTGTGTGGGTGGTGGGTTTTACTGTTAGGGGGGTTGCTTGTATTTTTTTTTACAGGTAAAAGAGCCGATTACTTTGGGGCAATGCCCCACAAAAGGCCCTTTCAAGGGCTATTTGTAGTTTAGTTTAGGCTAGGGTTTTTTTTATTTGGGGGGGGGGGGGTTATTTTAATAGGGCTATTAGATTAGGTGTAATTAGTTTAAATTTCTGTAATTTGTTTATTATTTTCTGTAATTTTGTACTTTAGCTAATTTAATTTAGGTAATTGTATTTAATTTAGTTAATTTATTTAATTATAGTGTAGTGTTAGGTGTTAGTGTAACTTAGGTTAGGTTTTATTTTACAGGTACTTTTGTATTTATTTTAGCTAGGTAGTTAGTAAATAGTTAATAACTATTTAATAACTATTCTACCTAGTTAAAATAAATACAAACTTGCCTGTAAAATAAAAATAAATCCTAAGCTAGCTACAATGTATCTATTAGTTATATTGCAGCTATCTTAGGGTTTATTTTACAGGTAAGTATTTAGTTTTAAATAGGAATCATTTAGTTAATGATAGGAATATTTATTTAGATTTATTTAAATTATATTTAAGTTAGGGGGTATTAGGTTTAGGGTTAGACTTAGGTTTAGGGGTTAATAACTTTAATATACAGTAGTGGCGGGAGCGTTGGGGGTGGCAGATTAGGGGTTAATAAGTGTAGGTAGGTGGCGGCGACATTGGGGGAGGCAGATTAGGGGTTAATAATATAATGCAGGTGTTGGCGATGTCGGGGGTGGCAGATTAGGGGTGTTTAGACTAGGGGTTCATGTTAGGATGTTAGGTGTAGACATAACTTTTATTTCCCCATAAGAATCAATGGGGCTGCATTAGGGAGCTTTACGCTGCTTTTTTGCAGGTGTTAGACTTTTTTTTAGCTGGCTCTCCTCGTTGATTCCTATGGGGAAATCGTGCATGAGCACATTACACCAGCTCACCACTGACTTAAGCAGCGCAGGTATTGGAGTGCGGTAATGAGCAAAATTTTGCTCTACGCTCACTTCTTACCTTTTAACTACGGGTTTCTGAAAACTCGTAATACCAGCGCTGCATGTAAGTGAGTGGTGAGTGAAAACTGCTCGTTAGCACCGCACAGCCTCTAACGCAAAACTCGTAATCTAGCCAACTGATTTCTACTGTTCTAAATGCCATCTAGATAAGGCAGATATTATACATATATTCTGGAAATGTCAGAAGATTTCACAATTATGGTCTAAATTAAACTTTTGGTATAACAAACTTTTTTCTGATCACTTTAAGATTAATGGTAGATATATTTTTTTTCTTTTCAGACTCAGCAATCATTAGACCAAATTACTACCATAGCTACTATACATTGATAATGATAATGCGATACATGATATTAAAGAAGTGGAAGGGTACATCTCCTCCTAGGTTCTCTAGTTTTATTTGCACCCTGCTACAACATATTAAGTTCGGGATACAGAATATCAATTTACTAAATGATAATAAGACGCAGGAATTTTTGGACAAATGGCTACCATTAATCAAAGCACAAACATTGATGATTCAAAAACAGTTATTATCTCCTTTATTTAACACCAAACCATTTATATCAGTAGTTAAATGGGGCTGTTTCCTCTCTCCTGGATACCAGTCTCACTAGTAGCACAGTAATTTGAGGACTGTGTCAAAGCAAGTAATGTTATTAAGGATGGAGTGAATTACTGATTATATATATACTAGTCCTAAAGCCCGTGTACACGGCCAATTTTTGCAGTACAGCGGTTCCCCCCCTTGCTCTCTCTCTCTATCCCCCTCTCTTCTGCTCGCTCTCTACCCCCTCTCTTTTGCTCTCTCTCCCCCTCTCTTTTCCTCCCTCTCTCCCCCTCTCTTTTCCTCCCTCTTTTGCGCTCTCCCCCTTTTTTTTGCTCTCTCTCTCCCCCTCTCTTTTGCTCTCTCTATCCCCCTTCTTTTGCTCTCTCTCTCCCTCTCTTTTGCTCTCACTATCCCCCCTGTATTTTGCTGTCTCTCTCCCCCTTTCTTTTGCTGTCTCTCTCCCTCTCTTTTGCTCTCACTATCCCCCCTCTTTTACTCTCTCTCCCCCCTCTCTTTTGCACTCTCTCTCTCCCCCTCTTTTGCTTTCTCTAGCCCCCCTCTTTTGCTCTCTCTCTCCCTCTCCCCCTCTCTTGCTCTCTCTCTCCCCCTCTCTTTTGCTCTCTCTCTCCTCCTCCCCCTCTCTTTTGCTCTCTCTCCCCCCCCCTTTTGTTCTCTCTATCCCCCCTCTTTTGCTCTCTCTCCCCCTCTCTTTTGCTCTTTCTATCCCCCCTCTCTTTTGCTCTCTCTCCCCTTTCTTTAACTCTCTTTCCCTCCTCTCTTTTGCGGTCTCTCTCTCTCCCCTTTATTTTGCTCTTTCCCCCCTCTCTTTTGCTGTCTCTCTCCCCCTCTCTTTTGCTCCTTCTATCCCCCCTCTCTTGTGCTTTCTCTCCCCCCTCTCTTGTGCTCTCTCTCCCCCCTCTCTTGTGCTCTCTCTCTCCCCTCTCCTATGCTCTCTCTCTCTTCCCTCTTTTGCACTCCCCTCCCTCTCTTTTGCTCTCTCTCTCAACTTTCTCCACCTCTCTTTTGCTGTCTCTCTCCCTCTCTTTTGCTCTCTCTATCTCCCCTCTTTTAACTCTCTCTCCCCTTTCTTTTGCTCTCCCTGCCCCTCTCTTTTGTTGTCTCTCTCTCTCTCTTTTGCTGTCTCTATATCCCCTCTTTTAAACTCTCTCTCCCCTTTCCTTTGCTCTCCCTCTCCCTTGCCGTCTCTCTCCCTCTCTTTTGCTCTCTCTCTCCCTTGCTGTCTCTCTCCCTCTCTTTTGCTCTCTCTATCTCCCCTCTTTTGATCTCTCTCTCCCCCTCTATTTTGCTCTCTCTATCTCCCCTCTTTTGATCTCTCCCTCCCCTTTCTTTTGCTCTCTCCCCCTCTCTTTTGATCTCTCTCCCCCACTCTTTTGCTGTCTCTCTGCCCCTTTCTTTTGCTCTCTATATCTCCCCTCTTTTGCTCTCTCTCCCCTCTCTTTTGCTGTATCTCTCCCCCTTTCTTTTGCTCTCTCTATCTCCCTTCTTTTGATCTCTCTCTCCACCTTCTTTTGCTCTCACTCCCCCTCTCTTTTGTTGTCTCTCCTTCTCTTTTGCTGTCTCTATCTCCCCTCTTTTGATCTCTCTCTCCCCTTTCTTTTGCTCTCTCTATCTCCCTCTCTTTTGATGTCTCTCTCCCTCTCTTTTGCTGTCTCTCTCCCTCTCTTTTGCTATCTCTATCTCCCCTCTTTTGATCTCTCTCTCCCCTTTCTTTTGCTCTCCCCCCTCTCTTTTGCTATCTGTATCTACCCTCTTTTGATCTCTCTCTCCCCTTTTTTTTGCTCTCCCTCCCCCTCTCTTTTGCTGATCTCTCTCTCCCCTTTCCTTTGCTCTACCTCCCCCTCTCTTTTGCTTTCTCTATCTCCCCTCTTTTGATCTCTCTCTCCCCTTTTTTTTGCTCTCCCTCCCCCTCCCTTTTGCTGTCTCTCTCCCTCTCTTTATCTCCCTTCTTGATCTCTCTCTCCCCTTTATTTTGCTCTCCCTACCCCCTCTCTTTTGCTGTGTCTCTCCCTATGTTTGCTCTCTACTCACTACTCATTCTGAGTCTATCCCCCCTCTTTTGATCTCTCCGCACGGCCTCACACGGGCCACCTGGCCGCGCCCACAACACACCCAGCCACACACGGCCCCACCCATGACACACCCAGCCCCGTTAGGCCCCGTCCACGACACAACCGGCCCCGCCGGCCCCGTCCACGACACAACCGTGCCCCGCCCAGCCACACCCACATCATGCCCGGCGGCCCGTCACTACTCACTCTGAGTCTGCAGAGTACAAGGCCAGGTGTGTTTGTCCTCTACTGCGCATGACAGCTTTGGACCAACACACTTGGCCTTTTATAGTATAGTATATATATATATATATATATATATATATATATATATATATATATATATATATTTGTTTCTGTCTTTATTTTTTGGTTTTAGGGGGGATAAAAGAAAAATCTGTTTGGTTCATAGGCATGAAAGTTTCTCTCATAAGTATTAATAGATATAGGGATATAATAAACAAGGATTGTCCTGTATTGTTTTCCAAAACTTTGAACTCAGGGTAATCTCTGTGAATTTCATTTTGCTCAAATTCTTAAAAAGACATGTGGTCTGCATTTATTTATTGGTGGTTTATGTATGTATCTATTATTCTTGTATAAACATGTCATAATCTGTTGGCTGTTTTATGGGCATGCAATGTATGTAATTTTCTTTATCTTTTTTTTCTTGTGTCCCCTCTGTCCTGTGAACTGGCTTAATAAAAGAATTTAAAAGAAAAAAATAATTTGACGGTATTTTGCCCCATCCATTTTTCCTTCTATCCTGACAAGTGCTCCAGTGCCTGCTGCAGAGAAACTCCCCCATAACAGGATATTACCACCTCCATGCTTTACTGTAGGTATGGTGTTCTTTGGATGGTGAGCTATATTGGATTTCCTCCAGACATATCATTTGTTGTTGAGGCCAAATAATTAAATTTTAGTCTCATCTGACCATAACACTTTTTTCCATGTGGCCTCAGAATCTCCTAGATGTGTTATGGCAAAGCTCAGTCGTGACTGCATGTGGCCTGTCTTGAGGAGTAGCTTTTTTCTTGCAGCCCTACCATACAAGCCACATTTGTGGAGAATTTGTGATATTATTGTCACAGGCACACAATAACCACCCTTTGTCATAAATTCTTACAACTGCTTCAGAGTTGCTGTGGGCCTCTTGGTAGCCTATCTGACCAGTTTCCTCCTGGATCTTTTATCCAGTTTGGAGCAACGTCCTGATCCAGTGAGGGGCTGTGTTGTACCAAATACCTTCCACTTCTTAATAATAGACTTCACTGTGCTTCTAGGCATTGATAAAGCCTTTGATATTTTCTTGTATCCATCTCCTGACTTGTGCCTGTCCACAACTTTATCCCGGAGATCTTTTGACAGTGCATTGCCACTCATAGTTGATTGTTTGTTTCAGTTGCACTACCAGGGACTGAGATGCTCAAGGAAAGCACTTTTCATGCTGAGCTAATAAATATGCCCACAGCTGATCACAGTTGAAGGTCAAATGGCTTTGTGTGTGCCGTTGAGAAGGTGATTAGCTACACCTGATTGAGTTTGCAAATAATTTTAGGAAGGGGTGATCCTTTTTCCAACTCAGTGATTCTGTTTTTGAATTGTCTACAGCTGGATAAACAAAAACTGTGTCTGTCTTTATTTCAGGCTGCAAAGCAACAAAATGTGATTATTTTCACAGGGGATGATTCTTTTCAATACAGACTGTACAGACATACATACACACACACACACATACACACACATATATATATATATATATATATATATATATATATATATATATTAGGACAGTGTAAATGTATCAGCGCACACAGAGACCTCACTACAATCCAAATATAAGACAGTAAGTCCAAAAAGTACCTGAAACTTGCTTGCTGGTCCGTGACACGCAGGAGAGCAAATGAGTGTGGATTAGCGGAGATCTGCAGCTGTGGCGGTCTGAGCCGGTCTGTAAGCCGCTCCAAAAAAACAATAAATTCTCCAGAAGAAGTTGCGTGTGGTCCCGATCGCTGACATTGTGTCTATGTATTTTTAGTGCTTTATTACAGCTGCGTTTTTTGCTGTTATGTTTTTACTTTTGCTACAATAAAGGAAGTTTTTTTCCTAACAAGGAGTTATTTTGCGCTATTTGGTGTTCAACTTCTTCTGGAGAACATATATATATATATATATCCTATACTATAAAAGGCCAAGTGTGTTTGTCCGAAGCTGTTATGCGCAGTAGAGACAGCACGAGGACAAACACACCTGGCCTTAAATCCCTACCTGATCTGCCGACTGCCGCAAGCAGAAGTGGGCGTGGCCGAGTGTACGCGGGGGTCGTGGCTGACCGTGAAGGGGTGTGGCCTAGCGTGAAGGCCCATGAAGGGGGCGGAGCCTAGCGTGAAGGCCCGTGAAGGGGCGGAGCCTAGCGTGAAGGTGCTTGAAGGGGGCATGGCCGTGAAAGGCCGTGGAGAGAGCTCAAACAGCTCAAAAGAGGGGAGAGAGAGGAGAGAGAGATCAAGAGGGGTGAGAGAGATCAAGAGGGGAGAAAGAGAGAGGGGGAGAGAGAAAGAGGGGGGAGAGAGAGAGGGGGAGAGAGAGAGAGGTGGGGAGATAGAGAGAGAGAGGGGAGAGAGAGGGGAGAGAGAGAGGGGAGAGAGAGAGCGGAGATGTGGAGAGAGAGAGAAGGGAGAGAAAGAGGGGAGAGAGAAGAGAGAGGAGAGAGAGGGGAGATGTGGAGAGAGAGAGAAGGGAGAGAAAGAGGGGAGAGAGAAGAGAGAGGAGAGAGAGGGGAGGGAGAAAGAGGGGAGATGTGGAGAGAGAGGGGAGAGAGAGAGGGGAGAGAAAGAGGGGAGAGAGAAAGAGAGAGATGGGAGATATAGAGAGAGGGGACAGAGAGAGAGATAGAGAGAGAAGAGAGAGGAGAGAGAGAGAGAGAAGAGAGAGGAGAGAGAGAGGGGAGATGTGGAGAGAGAGAAGAGAGAGAAAGAGGGGAGAGAGAAAGAGAGAGGGGGGAGATAGAGAGAGAGATAGAGGGAGGAGAGAGAGAGAGAGGGGAGAGAGAGAAGGGAGAGAGAGGAGAGAGGGGTGGGAGAGAGAGAGACAGAGGGGGAGATAGAGAGAGAGAAAGAGAGAGAGGAGAGAGAGAGGGGCTAGAGAGAGAGAGGAGAGAGAGGGGGGAGAGAGAGAGGGGAGAGAGAAAGAGGGGAGAGAGAAAGAGGGGAGATGTGGATGGAGAGAGAGGGAGAGAAAGAGAGAGGGGGGGAGATAGAGAGAGATAGGAGAGAGAGAGGGGAGAGAGAGAGACAGAGGGGGGAGAGAGAGAGAGGAGAGAGAGAGAGAGGAGAGAGATAGAGGGGAAGAGAGAGAGAGAGGGGAGATAGAAAGAGGGGAGAGAGAGAGGGGGAGAGAGAGAGGTTGAGAGAGGGGAGAGAGAGAGGGGTAGAGAGAGAGGGGAGAGAGAGAGAGAGACATGAGAGAGAGAGGAGAGAGAGAGGGGTGAGATAGAAAGAGGGGAGAGAGAGCGAGAGGGGAGAGAGAGCGAGAGGGGAGAGAGAGAGAGAGAGGTTGAGAGAGGGGAGAGAGAGAGGGGGGAGGGAGAGAGAGGAGAGAGAGAGAGAGGGGGGAGATAGAGAGAGATAGAGGGGAGAGAGAGAGATAGATAGAGGGGAGAGAAAGAGAGCGAGAGGGGAGAGAGAGAGAGGGGAGAGAGAGAGAGAGAGAGAGAGAGAGAGAGAGAGGGGAGAGAGAGAGAGAGAGGGGAGAGAGAGAGAGAGAGAGAGAGAGAGGGGAGAGAGAGAGAGGGGGGAGAGAGAGAGAGAGAGGGAGGGGAGAGAGAGAAAGAGAGAGAATAGATGGAGAGAGAGAGGGGAGATGGAGAGAGAGAGAGAGGGGAGAGCGAGATAGAGAGAGAGGGGAGAGAGAGAAAGAGAGAGGGGAGATAGAAAGAGAGGGGAGATAGAGAGGGAGAGAGAGAGTGCAAAAGAGGGGGGAGAGAGAGAGTGCAAAAGAGAGGGGGAAAGAGAGAGCGCAAAAGAGAGGGGGGAGAGAGAGAATGCAAAAGAGAGGGGGAGAGAGAACGCAAAAGAGAGGGGGGAGAGAGAGAAAGCAAAAGAGAGTGGGAGGGAGAGAACGCAAGGGGTGGGACCACTGTACTACAAAAAATGGCTCGTGTGAACAGGCTTTAGGACTAGTATATATATATATGTATATATATATATATATATATACATATACAAGCACAAGCAGGGTAACCAGCACACTTTCTCATTCAGCTGCCGGGGTGCGCTTCCAAACAATCAAATATCACAAATACCAAAGAAGGCACTCTCCGTTTACAAAGCCGTTTAATAGTAAACGTTTTCGGGGTCTCCCCCGTCCTCAGACCACTTACAGACATTAGCAACACATCACCTTAAATAACTACTTACCCCCACCGTGAGATACCGCCATCAGTCTCCCAGCCTCTGTGTAGCGCAACTGCGCATGCGCGCCCGGAAATAGGGAGAGCCAACGGGGACAAACTAAAAAGCAAAAGTGAAAACAGTCAAAATCACATACAGATAAAATAGTACAGCCATCGATGTATAACTATAGAACTGATATCAGTGCTGATTTACATATTAGTTTTCCTGCCTTAGACTAGGCACACTGTCAATTATACTAATCGTCATTAAACCCCTACATTGGCTAATATACTATACGTCTACTACTTGCCTAAACTCCAACCTATAAGCCAAAATGTTTTAAAGGGGTTGACTACATGTATTCCAACCACTACATATGTAATAATCTATTGCCACCATCTAGAATTAAGTACATAGTTAAAGCTGTCATGTAAGTAAGCATCATACAGAATTAAACACATAGTTGGAACACGCAGACCTGATATGTCATCTTTTGAAACCTATACTCAAACCATAGACACTACTTGGTTAGACATATTCAATACATGATACCTAATAACCAGCTCCTAAGATTGACATAAACATTACTGTTAGGAGCCCTAGGTTAAAGAGTACCCCAACCAGTGTCAGAAACTCAATAAACAAAATGGCCCACTAAACATGTGCCCACGAATACTAAATAAACAATATCCCTATCATCTACACTAAACGATAGGAGTCAGAGAGCATACATCTACTACAACCCTTACAGAAAGCACTGATAGTCCAACTGGACATTGAGTCCCTTTGGATACATGGTATCCAAATTAAAAATCCACTGGGACTCCCGTTGTAGTAGACGTCTGCCCCTGCCGCAACCTCTAGAGTTTCGTGGTATATGGTCTATGATGATGTAGCGAAGATCAGACACAGCATGGCCACTGGTACAAAAATGGCGAGCCACCGGTTGGTCCGAATCACCATTCTTAATTGCCAGTCGAATTGCTGACCGTTGGTTCGCCATCCTCGTCCTGAGATCATCCTGGGTCTTGCCCACGTAAAACCTGACACACGGACAGTGCAATAAATAGACAATGTACGTGGTTGTGCAAGTAACCCTATGTTGAATCTAGTACTTTTTATTAGACCATGGATGTAGAAATGTGTTGCTCTGGGTTAAACCACCACAGGTAGTACATCCACTGCAGCGGAATTAACCCTTTTTGGTGGTGTTTAACCATGTACTTGGCATGTAACTCTCAGTATTATCAGGTCTTAACAGCATATCCTTAAGTGATCTCCCACGTTTGAAACCAAAAAGTGGTGTCTCACAGGATGCAAAGGGTAGGGATTTGTCCCTCTCAAGAATGTCCCAATGTTCCTTCAAGATCTGGGAGAATTGTAGTTTTTCAGGTGAGAAGATGGT
This sequence comes from Bombina bombina, assembly GCF_027579735.1. Taxonomy (NCBI): domain Eukaryota; kingdom Metazoa; phylum Chordata; class Amphibia; order Anura; family Bombinatoridae; genus Bombina; species Bombina bombina. The sequence continues at coordinate 84,702,834 of NC_069510.1, read as the reverse complement.
GGTAAAAATAATTTTCTTCTCACTCTTATCCCTCTCCACCTTAGTGAGTGCTTGTTCCTGCGTAAGTCCTGATGCCTCCAATAATGACTGATCAAGATATTTAGATCCATATCCACGATCTTTAAATTTCTTATACATATCATGTAATTGTTGTCCCTTCTTCTCCTGATTGCTGTTGTTACGTACAACTCTCTTGAACTGTGACCTCAATAGTGATTTCTTCAAGCTTGGAGGGTGACAGCTTGTGGCGTCCAGTAGCGAATTTCTGTCGGTTTCTTTATGGTACAAGGTGGTGCTGATACCTGTATCCTCTTTGTAAATCCTTAGGTCCAGGAAATCAATGGTACTTGCATTGTAGGTCATCTTGAATTGCACTTGTGGATTTACACTATTCAATTCGGTATACCACACCAACAATTCATCCACTGTACCACCCCAGATAAGAAAAAGGTCATCTATGTACCGTCGGTACATCTTGATCCTGTGGTCATAGAAGGCAGTGGTAGCGATGGTTTCAAAATGAGCCATAAAAAGATTTGCATAAGATGGGGCCACATTGGACCCCATCGCTGTTCCTGATATCAGTGGATGAATTGTTGGTGTGGTATACCGAATTGAATAGTGTAAATCCACAAGTGCAATTCAAGATGACCTACAATGCAAGTACCATTGATTTCCTGGACCTAAGGATTTACAAAGAGGATACAGGTATCAGCACCACCTTGTACCATAAAGAAACCGACAGAAATTCGCTACTGGACGCCACAAGCTGTCACCCTCCAAGCTTGAAGAAATCACTATCGAGGTCACAGTTCAAGAGAGTTGTACGTAACAACAGCAATCAGGAGAAGAAGGAACAACAATTACATGATATGTATAAGAAATTTAAAGATCGTGGATATGGATCTAAATATTTTGATCAGTCATTATTGGAGGCATCAGGACTTACGCAGGAACAAGCACTCACTAAGGTGGAGAGGGATAAGAGTGAGAAGAAAATGATTTTTACCACCATCTTCTCACCTGAAAAACTACAATTCTCCCAGATCTTGAAGGAACATTGGGACATTCTTGAGAGTGACAAATCCCTACCCTTTTCATCCTGTGTGACACCACTTGTTGGTTTCAAACGTGGGAGATCACTTTAGGATACCACTGGTCAGCAATTCGACTGGCAATTAAGAATGGTGATTCGGACCAACCGGTGGCTCGCCATATGTACCAGTGGCCATGCTGTGTCTGATCTTCGCTACATCATCATAGACCATATACCACGAAACTCTAGAGGTGGCGACAGGGGCAGACGTCTACTACAACGGGAGTCCCAGTGGATTTTTAATTTGGATACCATGTATCCAAAGGGACTCAATGTCCAGTTGGACTATCAGTGCTTTCTGTAAGGGTTGTAGTAGATGTATGCTCTCTGACTCCTATCGTTTAGTGTAGATGATAGGGATATTGTTTATTTAGTATTCGTGGGCACATGTTTAGTGGGCCATTTTGTTTATTGAGTTTCTGACACTGGTTGGGGTACTCTTTAACCTAGGGCTCCTAACAGTAATGTTTATGTCAATCTTAGGAGCTGGTTATTAGGTATCATGTATTGAATATGTCTAACCAAGTAGTGTCTATGGTTTGAGTATAGGTTTCAAAAGATGACATCAGGTCTGCGTGTTCCAACTATGTGTTTAATTCTAGATGGTGGCAATAGATTTTTACATATATAGTGGTTGGAATACATGTAGTCAATCCCTTTAAAACATTTTGGCTTATAGGTTGGAGTTTAGGCAAGTAGTAGACGTATAGTATATTAGCCAATGTAGGGGTTTAATGACGATTAGTATAATTGACAGTGTGCCTAGTCTAAGGCAGGAAAACTAATATGTAAATCAGCACTGATATCAGTTCTATAGTTATACATCGATGGCTGTACTATTTTATCTGTATGTGATTTTGACTGTTTTCACTTTTGCTTTTTAGTTTGTCCCCGTTGGCTCTCCCTATTTACGGGCGCGCATGCGCAGTTGCGCTACACGGAGGCTGGGAGACTGATGGCGGTATCTCACGGTGGGGGTAAGTAGTTATTTAAGGTGATGTGTTGCTAATGTCTGTAAGTGGTCTGAGGACGGGGGAGACCCCGAAAACGTTTACTATTAAATACATATATATATATATATATATATATATATATATATATAAATAAACACGTAAATGGACTTTACTCTCAAACTTTACATGCAAAAAAATGAGTGTACAATGTCCCTTAAAAGACTTATCCATGTTTTTTGAACTGACTACAGATTTACAGTCCTCTGCAAATTGAAATACATATAATTGACACAGTCCTCTGCAAATTAAGACTACAGATTTTCACAGCACTGTGCAGAAAAGAGGTCTCTATATGCGAAAGACAGTCCACAAATCATTTGTAGTTACACCGCACTCTTCATATCAAGACTTCTTTAAAACAGTGACTGCAACACAAGGTAATATAGCACATCTTGTTCTAAGTAAGGCACTATGGGAACTATGTTCCTAAATATATTTCCCAGTCTGTGGATATGTATAATTTTCTATTCTCTCTTTCTTCATATCCCCTCATTCTTATTATTTCACTCCTTATGCTGATTGCCTTTATACATTAATATGGTTGTTTAAAGGGATATGAAATCTAAAAAATGTCTTTTGTGACTCACACAGAGGATACAATTTAAAAAAAAAGTTTCCAATTTACTTCTATTATAAAATTAGTTGAATGTGTTGAAGAGATATCTAGGTAGGCATCTGGAGCACTAAATGGCAGGAAATAGTGCTGCAATCTTGTGCTCTTGCAAATGGATAAAACTCTTTCAAAACTGCTGCTATATAGTGCTCCAGAAATGAGTCGGCTCCTAATTATACATTCTTGCTTTTTACCAAAAGATACCAAGAGAAGAAAGAAAAATGGCTAATAGAAATAAATTAGAAATTAGTTTAAAATCGCATACTCTATCTGAATGATGAAAGAACATTTTTGGGTTTCATATCACTTTTAATGGGGGGGATGGGGTGAGTTGTAATGTTAGGGGGTTAGTGTTTTATTTAAGCAAACGAGCTGATTGCTTTAGGGTGATTGATAGTTTATTTTTAGAATAGGGTTATTTTTATTTTGGAGTGTGTTTTTTTTAAAGTAGTATTAGAATAGGATTAATAATAATACAAATAATTTATTTTTGGTAATTTTATTTTTTATTTTTTGTAATGGTAGGATTTTTTTTGTAATAATAATTCTATTTTAATTTTTAAAGGTAAGATTAGGTTTTTATTTAATTTAACAGGTAAGTTTTTTTTTTAATTTTAAAGGTAGGATTTTTTTTAGTAAATTCAGGGGTACTTTAATTTGGGTTAAGTTAGGGGGTGTTAGGTTAGAGGTTAAGATGTTAGTTTATTACTTTGCGTTGTGGGAGGATGGCGGTTTATAAGTTAATAGTTTATTTAGATAATTAGCGATGTGGGGGGATGGCGGTTTAGGGGTTAATAGTGTAGTTTATGAGTGTAAGTGTACTTTGTTTTGTATTTCGGAAACCCAGTTTACCACAGCTCTTAAATCGCGGTAAGGATTGAAGTGGAAAAGTCGATTTCACTAAACTTGTAATATCAGTGGAAGGAAAATGGCTTGCGAAATCGTGATTGCGCTAATGCAAAACAGTTTGCACCGCACTTGTAATCTAGCCCAAACTGTACACATAAATGTGTGCTCACTCGAAAGTGCTACAATGTGGCAAAATATTCATAAGAGATCCGACGTGATCTTGAGAAACCCGGCAAAATATTACAAGCGGCTGATGTAATTGTTTAAAGGCAGTATCGCAAAGATGCATTTTACTATACATTGCAATGGGTGCCGATACTGGCAAAATATTCCAAGCAGCATAAGCACCGACATTGTTGATGTAAAGTAATGGATCCCTTTTAAATAGATCACCAAACCTAATAAACATAATTATTAACCCCTAAACTGCCAATACCCCACCGCAATAAACTCCCTACTCTACTTTACCCCTAAACCGTCAATACCCCACCACAATAAACTCCCTACTCTACTTTACCCCTAAACCGCCAATACCCCACCGCAATAAACTCTCTACTCTACTTTAACCCTAAACCGCCAATACCCCACCGCAATAAACTCCCTACTCTGCTTTACCCCTAAACCGCTAATACCCCACCGCAATAAACTCCCTAATCTGCTTTACCCCTAAACCGCTAATACCCCACCGCAATAAACTCCCTACTCTACTTTACCCCTAAACCGCCAATACCCCATCGCGATAAACTCATACTCTGTTTTACCCCTAAACCGCCAATACCCCACCGCAATAAACTCCCTACTCTGCTTTACCCCTAAACCGCCAATACCCCACCGGAATAAACTCCCTACTCGGCTTTACCCCTAAACCACCAATACCCCACCGCAATAAACTCCCTACTCTGCCTAACCCTAAACCGGCAATACCCCACTGCAATAAACTCCCTACTCTGTTTTACCCCTAAACCGCCAATACCCCACCGGAATAAACACCCTACTCTGCCTAATCCTAAACCGCCAATACCCCACCGGAATAAACTCCCTACTCTGCTTTACCCCTAAACTGCCAATACCCCACCGGAATAAACCCCCTACTCTGCTTTACCCCTAAACCGCCAATACCCCACCGGAATAAACTCCCTACTCTGCTTTACCCCTAGACCACCAATACCCCACCGGAATAAACTCCCTACTCTGTCTAACCCTAAACCGCCAATACCCCACCGGAATAAACTCCCTACTCTGCTTTACCCCTAAACCGCCAATACCCACCGCAATAAACTCCCTACTCTGCTTTACCCCTAAACCGCCAATACCCCACCGCAATAAACTCCCTACTCTACTTTACCCCTAATCCGCCAATACCCCACCGCAATAAACTCATACTCTGCTTTACCCCTAAACCGCCAATACCCCACCGCAATAAACTCCCTACTCTGCTTTACCCCTAATCCGCCAATACCCCACCGCAATAAACTCATACTCTGCTTTACCCCTAAACCACCAATACCCCACCGCAATAAACTCCCTACTCTGCCTAACCCTAAACCACCAATACCCCACCGCAATAAACTCCCTACTCTGCTTTACCCCTAAACAGCCAATACCCCACTGCAATAAACTCCCTAATCTGCTTTACCCCTAAACCGCTAATAACCCACCGCAATAAACTCCCTACTCTACTTTACCCCTAAGCCGCCAATACTCCACCGCAATAAACTCATACTCTGTTTTACCCCTAAACCGCCAATACCTCACCGCAATAAACTCCCTACTCTGCTTTACCCCTAAACCGCCAATACCCCACCGGAATAAACTCCCTACTCGGCTTTACCCCTAAACCACCAATACCCCACCGCAATAAACTCCCTACTCTGCCTAACCCTAAACCGGCAATACCCCACCGCAATAAACTCCCTACTCTGCTTTACCCCTAAACCGCCAATACCCCACCGGAATAAACACCCTACTCTGCCTAACCCTAAACCGCCAATACCCCACCAGAATAAACTCCCTACTCTGCTTTACCCCTAAACCGCCAATACCCCACCGCAATAAACCCCCTACTCTGCTTTACCCCTAAACCGCCAATACCCCACCGGAATAAACTCCCTACTCTGCTTTACCCCTAGACCACCAATACCCCACCGGAATAAACTCCCTACTCTGTCTAACCCTAAACCGCCAATACCCCACCGGAATAAACTCCCTAATCTGCTTTACCCCTAAACCGCCAATACCCCACCGCAATAAACTCATACTCTGCTTTACCCCTAAACCGCCAATACCCCACCGCAAAAAAAACCTCCCTACTCTGCTTTACCCCTAAACCGCTAATACCCCACCGCAATAAACTCCCTACTCTACTTTACCCCAATCCGCCAATACCCCACCGCAATAAACTCATACTCTGCTTTACCCCTAAACCGCCAATACCCCACCGCAATAAACTCCCTACTCTGCTTTACCCCTAAACCGCCAATACCCCACCGGAATAAATTCCCTACTCGGCTTTATCCCTAAACCACCAATACCCCACCGGAATAAACTCCCTACTCTGCTTTACCCCTAAACCGCCAATACCCAACCGCAATAAACTCATACTCTGCTTTACCCCTAAACCACCAATATCCCACCGGAATAAACTCCCTACTCTGCTTTACCCCTAAACCGCCAATACCCCACCGGAATAAACTCATACTTTGCTTTACCCCTAAACCACCAATACCCCACTGGAATAAACTCCCTACTCTGCTTTACCCCTAAACCGCCAATACCCCACCAGAATAAACTCCCTACTCTGCTTTACCCCAAAACCGCCAATACCCCACCGGAATAAATTCCCTACTCGGCTTTCCCCTAAACCACCAATACCCCACCGCAATAAACTCCCTACTCTGCCTAACCCTAAACCGCCAATACCCCACTGCAATAAACTCCCTACTCTGCCTAACCCTTAACCGCCAATACCCCACCGCAATAAACTCCCTAACTCTGCCTAACCCTAAACCGCCAATACCCCACCGCAAAAAACTCCCTACTCTGCCTAACCCTAAACCGCCAATACCCCACCGGAATAAACTCCCTACTCTGCCTAACCCTAAACCGCCAATACCCCACCGCAATAAACTCCCTACTCTGCCTAACCCTAAACCGCCAATACCCCACCGCAATAAACTCCCTACTCTGCCTAACCCTAAACCGCCAATACCCCACCAGAATAAACTCCCTACTCTGCTTTACCCCTAAACCGCCAATACCCCACCGCAATAAACTCCCTACTCTGCCAAACCCTAAACCGCCAATACCCCACCGGAATAAACTCCCTACTCTGCTTTACCCCTAAACCACCAATACCCCACCGGAATAAACTCCCTACTCTGCTTTACCCTTAAACCGCCAATACCCCACCGGAATAAACTCATACTCTGCTTTACCCCTAAACCGCCAATACCCCACCGGAATAAACTCCCTACTCTGCTTAACCCCTAAATCGCCAATACTCAACCGCAATAAACTCCCTAGTCCCTAAAAAATTACCAAAAAATAAAACCCCCAAATAGTTTGACCTATGCTAAAACTAAAGTCCCCTTAAAAAAACAATCCCACTCCTAAAAAAACAAACTATACTTACATTACAATCTAATCTAAAAATTGCCCTGAAAGGGGCATTTGTCAGGCATTGAAGTGATTAAAGCTCCTTTTTTTTTTTTTTTTTTTACAAAAATCCCTATTCTAAAACCAAAGTAACCATTTACCCCCTGTACCCCTAAAAAACATATCTTTAAAAAAAACTATCCTAAAAATATTGCCCTGAGAAGTGAGCAGTGAGCTAAAGTAAAGTAAAAGAAAGCTTCACTAACACAAAACTACACAATAAAAACCCTATCTGCCCTGAAAAGGGCATAAGTGATTATAGCTCTTTTGCCAGTTGAAAAAAAAACTATTCTACAAAAAAAAATTCCCCCAAAAAACCCTAACACTAAACTCCAGATTTGGGCCTCTAGTTATGAAGCTCCGTAAGGAGCTTGACGGCCCGTGTTTCTGGCGACTCTCCAGAAACAGCAGTTATGGAGCAGCGGTCACAAAGACCGCTGCTCCATAACCTGTCCGCCTGCTCTGAGCAGGCGGACAGTCATCGCCAGAAATCAACCCGATCGAGTACGATCGGGTTGATTGACACCCCCCTGATGGCGGCCTATTGGCCGCGAGTCTGCAGGGGGTGGCGTTGCACCAGCAGCTCTTGTGAGCTGCTGGTGCAATGCTTAATACGGCGAGCGTATTGCTCGCCGTATTCAGCGAGGTCTGGCGGACCTGATCCACAGTGTCGGATCAGGTCCGCCAGAACTTAATAACTAGAGGCCTTGGTATTCACCAAACTTGAATCTGGCTCCTTATGGGGGCAGCTACGGCGGTGCTCCTCTTCTATTTTTATCCCTGGTGACGCTCCTTTCATCTTTCATCTTTTTTTCTTCTTTTCCGGCCGACGTCCTCTTTCACCAGAAGAACACTGAAGTTTGAATGTGAATGTTGAATTCTCTTGATGCGAATGATATAAAAAGATATAAAAAAATGAAGCTTTGGGCTTGTTATGCAAAAGAGTTAATCGTTTCAACTAGGGCACTGCCCAACAAATGGCAAGGGCAATTTTTAGAGTAGCTTTTAGTGTAAAAGTTTTTTTAGAGGTAGGCATTTTTAAGAGGGGATTTTAGTTTTAGGATAGGTCTTACTGGTCATGTTTTTTATTTTTGGTAATGTTTTTATTAATTTTGTCTAATGCTAGTTTTTTTTTTGTAATGGTAGTGTTTTTTATTTTTTTAAAACTTAGGGGGTCTTAAGTTAGGGATCTTGGGGGGTTAACTGTTAGAAGGTTAGGGGGTATTTTGCAATGAGGGTTGTGGTGGTTAGCAGGTTTATAGGTTAAGGCTTATTGTGAAGGGGGTTAACGTGCCAGTGTAGGTGTTAGGTTGTATTTAACATTGCTGCTCCATGGATTTCAATTGGGTTACTGTGATATTGCAAAAGTTATATCCTCAGTGATTTAAAAAGAGGCTGAGGGAATCAGGTGCATGAATGATTAATTATTTGGTAGGTAAGTTGAATGCAGATACTCCCCAAACAGTATGATTGTCAGTAGCAGGGAAGACCGTCTTAAATGGACAGTGATATCAGGCAGGCATATGTTATGTTATGGGATGTGCATTGCTATAACAACATATGTTCACATTTTTAAAGTGAACATTTTATAAGTGAGGCATTAGCAATAGAATTATACAAGAACTGTACTCACTACTCAGCACAGTGCTGCTTATTAAGACAACATGCTGCCTATTGACATCTGCTGAAGAATTGCACACTACATCAAGCTAACCCTATTCTCTCTCCTCTGCTTTCAGGTACATGAAAAGAGACCCTGTCAATCTGCAAACTATTCACTGCTCTCTGGTGTTTTTTTACTCTACTGTAACTCTCTTCTGATACGTGAATAGAGACCCTGTCAATCTGCAAACTATTCACTGCTCTCTGGTGTTTTTTACTCTACTGTAACTCTCTTCTGATACGTGAATAGAGACCCTGTCAATCTGCAAACTATTCACTGCTCTCTGGTGTTTTTTACTCTACTGCAACTCTCTTCTGCTACATGAATAGAGACCCTGTCAATCTGCAAACTATTCACTGCTCTCTGGTGTTTTTTACTCTACTGTAACTCTCTTCTGGTACGTGAATATTTACATAGAGCAAATGATTTTAGTTTGTTAATTTAGTCCTACATCTGTAGTAGTGTTATCCAATGTCTTATTTCTAATGTTCAGTTAATTGCCATGTGATGTTCAATCCTTATCAATACTTGCTATTATTCTAAAATGTATAGCTATCTTATGCCATAGTTTTAACCTCCCCCAAATTTTATTGTCTGTTTACTTTAACATCTCACCCTGACCAGACCAGAATCTAACTTTCCAATTATCCTTTCCAATTGTCTTTGATTAGCAATCAACTAAATTTAGTGGACTCAGCTGACTACCCTCCCTGCATATATTTCACACTAGTTTGGGATGTGCATTGCACTGGGATGTGCATTGCTATAACAACATATGTTCACATTTTTCAAGTGAACATTTTATAAGTGAGGCATTAGCAATAGAATTATACAAGAATGAAGTGAACATTTTATAAGTGAGGCATTAGCAATAGAATTATACAAGAATGAAGTGAACATTTTATAAGTGAAGCATTAGCAATAGAATTATACAAGAATGAAGTGAAAATTGTATAAGTGAGGCATTAGCAATAGAATTATACAGTACAAGAATTGAACAAGGATTGGGCAAGGGGCAAGAAAAAGGCAGGTAGTTTTGTAATATTATGTTCGATATACCTTACTGTTTCCTTATGCAATTGCTACTGTAATACTGTGCCCTATGTGTTTAACTGGTTCCCTCTTTTGTAAAAATGCCTAATATCTTCTTATTCCTTTTTGCGGCCTTTTGTCTCTATAACAAACTACATTATTCAATTACTCCTTCTCCCTCTCCACCTGCACTGTTCATTAGCCCATCTCTCTTAAACTCACCTACTTTTGTACTCATGAACTTTACCTATTCCTAAACACTCTCCCCCCTGCATCTTGTCTCAAAAGCAGTCTCATTACTGCAAATCTGCATCTCATCTCATGTCACTCTCCCTCTTGTTTTTACTTACTGCTGGTGACATCTCCCGTAATCCTGGTCCCCAACAACTGCCTAGCCGTGCACATCCATGTATACCATCCCACAGACTCAAAAAACAAAACTCTGACAACCTTACTCACATTCCTCTTGCATCAAAAGCCACTACCCCTTTCACTTGTGCACTCTGGAACTCTCGCTCTGTTTGCAACAAACTCACTTCTTTCCATGACCTCTTTATCTCCCACTCCTTCAACCTTCTGGCCCACTGCTGCTCTGTCACATGGGGGTCTCCACTTCAGCCACACTCCTAGGTCTGGTAATAGGCAAGGAGGTGGTGTAGGTATTTTACTTTCCTCTCATTGCACCTTTCAACAAATACATCCCATCTCTTCCCTCACATTTTCCTAATTCGAAACCCACATGATTCACTTATTCTCTCCTCTCTTTATACGTGTTGCAGTCATATACCATCCTCCTGGCTCCTCAACTCAATTTCTAGACCACTTGGCTGCCTGGCTACCTTATTTCCTTTCCTCAGACACCCCTTCCCTCATTCTTGGTGACTTCAACATCCCTCTTGACAATCCCACTGCCTCCTCTGCAAAACAACTTCTGCAACTCACTTCCTCTTTTGGTTTGTCACAATGGATTGATTCTCCCACTCACAAAGATGGTCACTCCCTTGACCTGATCTTTAGCTATCGATGCACTCTCTCAAACCTCGCAAACTCCCCCTTTTCTCTTTCTGACCACCAACTCCTTACTTGCAACATATCATCCCCCCCTACATCTCTCCCTCCTTCTGCTCATCACACCAAACTTCACAGAAGCATTATGTCATTAGATCAACAACAGCTTTCTAATTCCCTCAAACCTCTCCTCTCATCCTTATCCTCCTTTTCCTGCCCTGATCAATCTATCTGCCACTATAATTCCACCCTTACATCCGTCCTTGACAATCTCGCCTCTCTTACCATAGCTCGAAAATCAAACACTCATCCTCAGCCCTGGCATACTCCTCTGACACGATACCTACACAGATGTTCCCGTACTGTTGAGCGGCACTGGAGAAAATCTAGGAGTTCAGCTGATTTTCAATGTTACAAATTCATCTTGAACTCCTACTACTCTGCCCTTAATTTCCATAAGCAGCATTACTTCTCTACTCTTATCTCTAATCTTTCTTCAAACCCAAAACGTTTGTTCTCCACTTTCAAAACTCTTCTCCGCCCTCCCCTACCTCCTAATACAACTTCTCTGTCAGCTCAAGACTTTGCCAACCACTTCAATAACAAAATCGACTCCATCAGAAATGAAATAATCTCTCAACATAATTCCATTCTCTCACCCCCTCAAATGCTCTCAATCAACCACAACCCACATAACCTTAAACTTAGCTCATTCTCCCCTGTTACTGAGGAAGAAGTTTCAGCACTTATACTGCGTTCTCACCTCACTACCTGGCGCCTTGACCCTATCCCCTCACAGATACTCCCCTCCCTCTCTGCCACCCTTACCCCTATACTGACACACACTTTCAACCTCTCCCTCAGCACCGGTATATTTCCCTCATCGCTGAAACATGCACTGGTCACACCTATCTTCATAAAACCTTCCCTTGATCCTACCTCCCCATCCAACTACCGCCCTATTTCCCTCCTCCCTCTTGCATCAAAGCTTCTCAAAAAACTAGCTTATGCATGCCTATCCCATTTCCTTACAATAAACTCCCTCCTTGACCCATTGCAATCTGGATTTTATCCCCATCACTCCACAGAGACAGCAATTGTTAAGCTTACCAACGACCTACTTACAGCAAAATCAAAAGGCCACTTCTCTCTGCTTATCCTCCTTGATCTGTCCGCAGCCTTTGACACAGTTGACCACCCTCTTTTGCTCCAAACCCCCCAATCCATCAGCATCTGTGACACAGCCCTCTCGTGGCTCTCTTCCTACCTGTCAAACCGTACCTTTAGTGTAGCCTTCTCTGGGGCCTCCTCTGCCCCATCCCTTTCTGTCGGAGTACCGCAAGGCTCTGTCCTCGGTCCCCTTCTCTTCTCAATCTACACGTCATCACTAGGTTCCCTAATAAAGTCCCATGGTTTACAATATCATTTGTATGCCGACGACACCCAAATCTACTTCTCTGCACCGGACCTATCTCCTTCTTGCTAACCCATGTCACTAACTGTCTCTCTCACATCTCTAACTGGATGTCCTCTCACTACCTCAAGCTAAATCTCTCCAAAACTGAGCTCCTTATTTTCCCCCCTTCTTCTAAACTCTCCACCCCCAATCTCTCTATAACTGTTGACAACTCCATCATTACCCCTACCCCGCATGTCCGATGTCTCAGGGTCACATTTGACTCAGATCTTTCTTTTACTCCTCACATTCAGTCATTGGCTAAAGCCTGCCCCTTCCACCTTAAAAACATCTCTAAAATTAGACACTTCCTTACACAAGACACAACTAATATTTTAATCCACTCTCTCATTCTTACCTGCCTCGATTACTGCAATTCTGTCCTCTCTGGTCTCCCCACCTGCCGCCTACCTCCTTTACAATCCATAATGAATGCCTCTGCCAGACTCATCTTCCCTACTCGTCGCTCTTCATCTGCTGCACCTCTCTGCCAATCCCTTCACTGGCTTCCTCTTGCCTCTAGGATCAAACACAAAATTCTCATTCTGACATACAAAGCCCTCAACTGCACTGCTCCCCCCTATATCTCAGACCTTGTCTCCAGATACTCTCCCTCCCATCCCCTTCGCTCTGCTCACAACCTCCTACTCTCCTCCTCTCTTGTCACCTCATCACACTCCCGTTTACAGGACTTCTCAAGACTGGCTCCCATCTTGTGGAACTCTCTGCCTCGCTCCACAAGACTCTCTTCTAGTTTTAAAAGCTTCAAGTGCTCCCTAAAGACTCTACTGTTCAGGGATGCATACAACCTATGCTAACCTTTCTTTATACCAGTTCATCTCCTCCATTGCTATCCCCTGAACCCCCTTAGCATGTAAGCCTAATAGTCCAGCTGTTTGTAGATCACCTTCTTAAGAGCTGACTACAACAGTGCAACTCTTGGCAGGGCCCTCTACCCATTTCATCCCTATAATTGTTTTGTTGTAGTCCGCCTTTATAGCGCTGCGGAATCTATTGGCATTCTACAAATAACCGATAATAATAATAATAATTACAGAACCCCCTCCTTAAAAGGTGCCCTCCAGGCACCCAACGCAATACAAATGGAGAGAGAACAACAATTACATGGAGAGCCGGTAATAGCTGCATGGAGGTAGTGAGTCCAATTCAAAAATCAAAAAAGGAGGGTTGGAGATCTCTTGAAAAAGCAAAATGAAAATGCGAAGGCCATAGATTTCAAGTATCAAAAGATCTTGAAAATGATGAGAGCAAAACTTGAAGTCATCTTTCTTGTAGTCATTATGAGAATGCTTGAACGTAACATACAATGAGCTTCCAACCACAGAATCATCCTCAGGGTTGATAGGCGAATGTACTTCATGACAGATGACCATGTACATAGCCAATGAAAAGGCACCCAGTCCTAGACATATGAATAGGCTTTCCTACACTTCAGAAATAGAGATGCAACATTCTGGATTGTAAACCGCATTATCCACTTTTGGATCAGAGATTTGAGTACCCTCAGATTTAACCTCTTGGCTGAGGATTAGATATACTCCAAAAGAAAAAGCTATAGCCACTTCTAACCCAATAGCAGGGCTTTCTTCAAAGTAGGAGATAGGAGTGTAGAGTGCAAGATTCGACCAGTTCTTGCCATCTTCTGGTGCAAAATCAAATGTATCCTTACTGGATTCAGAATCAAGAGTGTCCTCACTAGGATTAGGTATAGGAATGCCCACATCAAGGCAAGGTTCATGAATACCCACATCAGGGCAAGGTTCAGGAATATCCTCAGTAGGATCAGGTAAAGGAATGCCCAGGGCAGGGTTCAGGAATATCCTCAGTAGGATCAGGTAAAGGAATGCACACAAACAAAAGGAATAGAAAGTCAGCGCTTCTAAATTAGGAGGCGGTAGTGGAAATACACAAAAAGATAATATATAGAAAATTGCAATCCTAATAATGGAAGATGATTAAAAATATTTAAACTAAAAATGCAATAAAATAATCACAATAATGAGTCACTAATAAATGACAAATGTAGCAAACAATGTGCTTAAATATAACTAAAGTTCATACTTTAAAGTATGGAAAGTAAGGGTTAAATCCAAACATGCATTCAAATATCTGTTGATTCGAATGATACTGATGAACCACTAATGTCCACAGCCGAAGGTGTATGCTGCTCTCCTGGGGGTGTATCTATAATATCCCCTCAAAAGTAGAAACTGAAAAATAATGAAGGAGAAGAGCGCAAAAGGACTCAAGTAGAAGAGTATCCTGGACGTGGATAGATGATATTCTGTGATTCATAGTGGCAAGAAGTTATTGTAGAATTCATGGAGAGTGAAACATATGTATACAATATATTCTGGCTTCAATGGAAACATACATTGATACAGTGACTTATAGTTAATAGGAGTAGCTGCAAGATTCATGAGTGAAAAATATAGCAATGTAGGATGTTCAGGATTCAGAGTAAACTGGTAGAAGATTGTGTCTCATAGATGCAAAGAGTTGTTGCATGTTCAGTACATAATATTATTTAGGGCTGTGTGCCAAATTAATAAGCAGAGCAGCACAGGTGATAGACAAACTGAAAGTTTAAGGCATTAAATACTGTTTGTGCATACATTGCAGAATTACAGGAAGGCTGTTTAACTGAACACATAGATGCAGAGTTCTTAATATATTTGCAGGAGGATTTCACCTATGACAATTTGTAGCAGAGAATAGTTAGAAAGCTCTGAGTAAGATGCTGTTGTAGTAGAGAGTGATTATAACCAAATGCATACTTGTAATTTAGAATAAGTTCAGAGTTTGTTAAGTAGCAGTGTCCAGGAATCAAAGTGGAATTATATGGATACTTGCGATTAGATGATTTTAGGCATAGCTAAAAGGAATGGCTGTAGTTTGAATATGCTGGTAAAATCCATGCTGGAACAGTCACAGACCTCTGTTGTTCTGGAACAAAACTTTAAAGCTAATGCAATGCACATTAGGCCTGAGATGATTTAAAAAGAGGCTAAGGGAATCAGGCACATGAATGATTAATTATTTGGCAGGTAAGTTGAATGCAGATACTTCCCAAACAGTATGATTGTCAGTAGCAGGGAAGGCAGTCTTAAAGAGACAGTGATATCAGGCAGGCATATGTTACAGATTCTCTTATCCTGAAAGGACTTAATAAGAAACTAGAATGGCACAGTTTCTTATAGTGCCTATATTCTGTTGGGCCTAAAATGTGCCTCTTGGTTTTGATATCTCTTTATGCAGTATTGTGTGCACAATGCCCTGAGGTGTCCCTTTAATTTTGTATATCCCTTTCTTGGTGTTACAGAAGCATTAGTTATTTTGTTGTGAAAAGCTTATTTCCCAGCAGCAATGCCTGAACCAGCAAGCCAGCGCCTAAGAAGGGCTCCAAGAAAACTGTAACAAGTATCATTTCATAAAGAGTTAACTTTTTTTTCAGCTTTTAGAAACTATTGCCTAAATACACGTTTGCTGGCCTCAGCTCTAAGTTTAGTGATAACCAATCCCATTGTCTAATCACCTCTGGAGCCAGACTGCTAATTGATAAGATGAACTTGTAAACTTGTTATCTTAAGTACTGTAATCCTATTGTGGCCTGTCAAAGGACAGTGCTCTCTATCTAAATGTGTGATGGGGGATTTTGTGCTTCCCCCCTCTCCCCCTGGGAGTGCCCTGTGTGCATGTAACCTTAATAAAAAGCAGGCTGGGCATCCCAGTCCTGAGTTCTTGGTTGACCCTCAATCGCAGCGTTGACTCGTTTTTGTGGGCAGAAGGGTATCCTAGCTGTACTGCAGCTAAGGGACATTATTCTATATTTGCGAGACTCATATAGAATACTATGGAAAGCAGCTTCTCCCCTCTTTAGCAATAGGGATCCAGGCTACTAAGCGGTCCATCTCTCAGCGAGACTAAGGGTAACCGTAACATTTGGCGGCAGCGGCGGGATTTTCCTGGATTTCCTAGGAGAGGTACAGAATGGAGAGCGCTTACGAAAAATTGAAGCGTACAACCCTAAATGATTTACTTGAAAGCAGAGGGGGGTACGCCAGCAACCGGCCGAGGAGAGAGCTGATCGCAGAATTGACCGAACTGGATCAGAGCTTCACAATGGCGGAAACACCGACCACGATTAGTGACGAAAAAAACAGGATTGTTCGGGAAAGGCTCTCATTATACGGGCCGAACCCCTCCATGGAATTGGTACAGCAGTTGATGGCGGAGGCGGACAAGGATATACGAGAGACTCGAGCCCACGAACTCAACCTAGCGAACGCACACCGCAATGCTGAAGCCCCGCAGGTAATCATCCCTGTCGAAAATGCTGGGAGGCCCAAGATACCCTATGCGGCATTTCGACCCTTCCTAGAGAGCGAGACAGGGATTGATGAATATTTGGCGGACTTAGAAAGGCAATGTGCCCTGCACCAGATTCCCAACAGAGAGTGGCCCACGATATTGTCTGGGAAACTATCCGGGCGAGCCCTGGAAGCCTTTCGTACTCTGGGTGCTGAGGAAGTGACACAGTATGAGCTAGTTAAGGAGACACTGTTGCGACGGTACGCTGTAACTCCGGACACGTATCGCCGACAGTTTCGGGGCACGGAAAAGAAGCCTAACGATACCCATATGGAATGGGCGCACCGAATGCGGAGAGCGGCAAATCACTGGCTGAGCGGAAGTAAAGCGGTGACTGGAGAGGAAATTTTACAATTGTTTCTCTTAGAACATTTTTATAATGGCACGGAACAGCAAGGGAAGGAATGGCTGCAAGACAGGCGGCCTTCTACCTTAGAAGAAGCAGCCAAATTGGCCGATGAACATTATGACTCCCGTCTTCACGAACCCATGAACTACCGAGCTCCAGCACGGGTCGAACCCAGAGAGGTTTACCGTGCACCCCCTCGTGCTGAATTCCGAGCCCCGGTGCCCACAGGGCCCGTCCGACACTCAGGACCACCCAATAACAGCTCTGAGCGTCCCAGACCGACTTGCCACCGATGCAAACAACCAGGGCATTTCATGGCTAGCTGCCCCCTTAATACGCACCAGACACCCAGGAATTACAATTACCCCTCTGGGTCCTATCGTCCGGCCCGGGCCCTCTGTGTTAACCAAGAGGCCCCTATGGAGGGATATGTGGGGCCGCTTCACGAGGCAGACCCTGTATATGCTGCCTCAGATAACCGCCAGCACCATCGGCAGAGGGTATGGCTCGAGGGGCGATCTACCGAGGGATTGCGAGACACAGGGGCTACTATCACGCTGGTACAGAGTCATTTGGTGCCAGAGCACAAGCGATCCAGACAGACTGTGGCCATTAGAGTGGCGGGGGGGGATGTGTACAAAATTCCAACAGCTAAAGTGCATCTTGATTGGGGAGCGGGAAAGGGGGCTGTGAACGTGGGCCTAATGGATAATTTACCTGCCGAAGTACTACTGGGCAACGATTTGGGCCCCATGACTTCTGCCTATGCTCCAGTATGCAACAACGAGGCGGACCCAGTGACTACACGGGCCCAAGCCCGGACGGAGCGAGAGCTCTCACCAGTGCGGGAGACACAGGTAAGACCTACCCCGACCTTGCCTGACAGGTTAGGCCCCATACCCTGGGACACCCCAGATGCTTTTGAGGCAGAGTCTAAGACTGACCCGACCTTACAAAAGTACCGGGAACGAGCAGAGACCAGAGGGGGCGGGGCAGATAACGAAACATTCTTATGGGAAAAAGGGAAACTATACCGCTGGACAGAGAAAAGGGGACAGCGTAGGCGACAGCTGGTAGTGCCCCACAAATACCGTCAAGAAATCCTCAAAATAGGCCACGACATCCCCTTAGCAGGCCACCTAGCCGTAACCCGTACCCTACACCGCATTACTCACACGTTCTTTTGGCCAGGGGTGCACGCTGACGTTAGAACTTACTGTAACACCTGCGATGTGTGTCAACGAGTAGGAAGGCGAGGCGATCACCCTAGAGCCCATCTAGTAAATATGCCCATTGTAGAGGAACCCTTCAGCCGGGTTGCTATTGACCTAGTGGGACCACTGGCTACCCCTAGTCCCTCCGGTAAGCGCTACATTCTTACCGTAGTGGACTACGCTACCAGGTACCCAGAGGCTGTCGCCCTATCCAACATACAAGCGGATACGGTAGCGAATGCACTAGTACAGGTGTTCTCCCGGGTAGGATTTCCAAAAGAAATCCTATCCGACCGAGGCACCCAATTTACGGCTGAATTGACCCAACAACTCTGGCAGGTTTGCAAAATTAAGTCCCTCTTGAGCTCCCCATACCACCCCCAGACGAACGGGCTGTGTGAGAGGTTCAATGGGACCCTCAAGCAAATGCTCAAGACGTTCACTCAGGAATACCGAGACTGGAAACGCTTCCTGCCGCACCTCCTATTTGCTTATCGGGAGGTGCCCCAGGAAACGACAGGGTTCTCTCCCTTCGAGTTGCTCTACGGAAGAAAGGTACGGGGACCCCTAAACCTGATCCGGGAGCACTGGGAGGGAGAGATGGAGGCTGACGGTGTCCCCATTGTGCCATACGTGCTGGAACTCAGGGACCGAATGGAGCAATTAGCCAAATCCGTGCGGGCTAATCTCCAGTTGGCCCAGAGAAGACAGAAAGTATGGTACGATCGGGGGGCCCGAAAGAGAATCTTCACCATAGGACAAAAGGTGTTAGTACTTAAGCCGGTGAAGACAGACAAATTGCAGGCGTCCTGGCAGGGTCCCTACCAGATCGTAGAGAAAAGGGGAGACACCACTTATGTGATAGCTAGCTGCCATGACAACAATCTTAGAAAGACATTCCATGTAAACATGCTCAAGGAATATTTTGAGCGACCAGAGAACGTGACGGCCGTATGTTGTTCCCCTCAGGAAGACCCAGACAGTTTACCCATTCCAGACCTATTAGAAAAGAGTCTCCCCACAGGTATAGTGACGCAGGTTCAGATAGGGGACCGACTTAGCCCCACTGAAAGGGAGTAGCTCAACCAACTCCTCCAGTCCAAACACCTCACCTTCTCCCTGAAGCCAGGGTACACTACTTTAACCACCCACCAGGTAGATACTCCGGGACAAGCTCCCTTGCGCCAGGCTCCGTACCGAATCCCCGAAGCAGTTAGGACAGGAATGAAGAAGGAGATCGATGAGATGCTCCAGCTCAGGGTAATTGAGCCCTCCGATAGTCCCTGGGCCTCCCCAGTTGTCTTGGTGCCCAAGAAAGATGGGACCACCCGGTTCTGCGTAGACTATCGGAGGCTCAATGAAAATACCGTGACGGATGCTTACCCTATGCCCAGGGTAGACGAGCTACTCGATCGTATAGCCAGGGGAAATTACCTGTCCACTATTGACCTCTGCAAAGGTTACTGTCAGATTCCCCTGGCCCCGGAGGCTATCCCCAAGTCGGCATTCGTCACCCCATTCGGCTTATATCAGTTTAGGGTAATGCCGTTTGGGATGAAGAATGCCCCAGCTACATTTCAGCGCTTGGTGGATAGGCTCCTGGATGGCTTCCAGAGTTTTGCTTGCGCCTACCTGGACGACATAGCGATCCACAGTGAGTCCTGGGAGGACCACTTAGCTCATGTCGGAATGGTTCTGGATCAGATCCGGGCTGCTGGCCTGACTCTGAAGCCAGAAAAATGCCACTTTGGGATGGCCGAGGTACAGTACCTGGGTCACCGGGTGGGGTGTGGAAAGCAGCGACCAGAGCCGGCCAAAAACAGAATTTATGCTTACCTGATAAATTACTTTCTCCAACGGTGTGTCCGGTCCACGGCGTCATCCTTACTTGTGGGATATTCTCTTCCCCAACAGGAAATGGCAAAGAGTCCCAGCAAAGCTGGTCACATGATCCCTCCTAGGCTCCGCCCACCCCAGTCATTCGACCGATGGACAGGAGGAAATATATATAGGAGAAACCATATGATACCGTGGTGACTGTAGTTAGAGAAAATAATTCATCAGACCTGATTAAAAAACCAAGGCGGGCCTGGACCGGACACACCGTTGGAGAAAGTAATTTATCAGGTAAGCATAAATTCTGTTTTCTCCAACATTGGTGTGTCCGGTCCACGGCGTCATCCTTACTTGTGGGAACCAATACCAAAGCTTTAGGACACGGATGAAGGGAGGGAGCAAATCAGGTCACCTAAATGGAAGGCACCACGGCTTGCAAAACCTTTCTCCCAAAAATAGCCTCTGAAGAAGCAAAAGTATCAAATTTGTAAAATTTGGCAAAAGTGTGCAGTGAAGACCAAGTCGCTGCCTTACATATCTGGTCAACAGAAGCCTCGTTCTTGAAGGCCCATGTGGAAGCCACAGCCCTAGTGGAGTGAGCTGTGATTCTTTCAGGAGGCTGCCGTCCGGCAGTCTCATAAGCCAATCGGATAATGCTTTTAAGCCAAAAGGAAAGAGAGGTAGAAGTCGCTTATTGACCTCTCCTTTTACCAGAATAAACAACAAACAAGGAAGATGTTTGTCTGAAATCTTTAGTAGCCTCTAAATAGAATTTTAGAGCACGGACTACGTCCAAATTGTGTAACAAACGTTCCTTCTTTGAAACTGGATTCGGACACAAAGAAGGTACAACTATCTCCTGGTTAATATTTTTGTTGGAAACAACTTTCGGAAGAAAACCAGGCTTAGTACGCAAAACCACCTTATCTGCATGGAACACCAGATAGGGCGGAGAACACTGCAGAGCAGATAACTCTGAAACTCTTCTAGCAGAAGAAATTGCAACCAAAAACAAAACTTTCCAAGATAATAACTTAATGTAAGGGTTCAAACGGAACCCCTTGAAGAACTGAAAGAACTAGATTTAGACTCCAGGGAGGAGTCAAAGGTCTGTAAACAGGCTTGATCCTAACCAGAGCCTGAACAAATGCTTGAACATCTGGCACAGCTGCCAGTCTTTTGTGAAGTAAAACAGATAAAGCAGAGATCTGTCCCTTCAGAGAACTTGCAGATAATCCTTTCTCCAAACCTTCTTGTAGAAAGGATAGAATCTTAGGAATTTTTATCTTGTTCCATGGGAATCCTTTAGATTCACACCAACAGATATATTTTTTCCATATTTTATGGTAAATTTTTCTAGTTACAGGCTTTCTAGCCTGAATCAGAGTATCTATTACAGAATCTGAAAACCCACGCTTTGATAAAATCAAGCATTCAATCTCCAAGCCGTCAGTTGGAGGGAAACCAGATTCGGATGTTCGAATGGACCCTGAACAAGAAGGTCCTGTCTCAAAGGTAGCTTCCATGGTGGAGCCGATGACATATTCACCAGGTCTGCATACCAAGTCCTGCGTGGCCACGCAGGAGCTATCAAGATCACCGAGGCGCCCTCTCCTGATTGATCCTGGCTACCAGCCTGGGGATGAGAGGAAACGGTGGGAATACATAAGCTAGGTTGAAGGTCCAAGGTGCTACTAGTGCATCTACTAGGGTCGCCTTGGGATCCCTGGATCTGGACCCGTAGCAAGGAACCTTGAAGTTCTGATGAGACGCCATCAGATCCATGTCTGGAATGCCCCATAATTGAGTTATTTGGGCAAAGATTTCCGGATGGAGTTCCCACTCCCCCGGATGGAATGTCTGACGACTCAGAAAATCCGCTTCCCAATTTTCCACTCCTGGGATGTGGATCGCAGACAAGTGGCAGGAGTGATCCTCCGCCCATTGAATTATCTTGGTCACTTCTTTCATCGCCAGGGAAGTCCTTGTTCCCCCCTGATGATTGATATATGCAACGGTCGTCATGTTGTCTGACTGAAACCTTATGAATTTGGCCTTTGCTAGTTGAGGCCAAGCTCTGAGAGCATTGAATATCGCTCTCAGTTCCAGAATGTTTATCGGGAGAAGAGACTCTTCCCGAGACCATAGACCCTGAGCTTTCAGGGATTCCCAGACCGCGCCCCAGCCCACTAGGCTGGCGTCGGTCGTGACAATGACCCACTCTGGTCTGCGGAAGCTCATTCCCTGTGACAGATTGTCCAGGGTCAGCCACCAACGGTGTGAATCTCTGGTCTTTTGATCTACTTGAATCGTCGGAGACAAGTCTGTATAATCCCCATTCCACTGTCTGAGCATGCACAGTTGTAATGGTCTTAGATGAATTCGTGCAAAAGGAACTATGTCCATTGTTGCAACCATCAATCCTATTACTTCCATGCACTTTAAATTTCAAACTGAAAACACTTTATTACTGAATATGTGAAAAAGTATGAAGGAATTGTTCAAAATTCACCAAAATTTCACCACAGTGTCTTAAAGCATTAAAAGTATTGCACACCAAATTTCAGAGCTTTAACCCTTAAATTAACGGAACCGGAGCCGTTTTTACATTTAACCCCTATACAGTCCCAGAATGAGGCTCTGTCTATAACTAGAAAGGTCCCC
Source organism: Bombina bombina (assembly GCF_027579735.1). Classification (NCBI taxonomy): domain Eukaryota; kingdom Metazoa; phylum Chordata; class Amphibia; order Anura; family Bombinatoridae; genus Bombina; species Bombina bombina. The sequence continues at coordinate 84,679,995 of NC_069510.1, read as the reverse complement.
ATCTGAAAAAGGTGTCCAACACAGTGCCTGCCGTTTTTCTAAACATTCCCCAAGATTATAATACCAATAATTAGTTAGAATCTGCATAATATGCCTAGTAAAGCAATTGTTTTAGCCCAGAAAAATGTCTACCAGTTTTTGAGCCCTTTTTGAAGCCCTTTATTCTTTTATGTTTAACTAAGAAAATGGCTTACCGGTCCCCATGAGGGGAAATGACAGCCTTCCAGCATTACATGGTCTTGTTAGAAATATGGCTAGTCATACCTTAAGCAGAAAAGACTGCTAACTGTTTCCCCCAACTGAAGTTACTTCATCTCAACAGTCCTGTGTGGAAACAGCAATCGATTTTAGTTACTGTGCTAAAATCATCTTCCTCTTACAAACAGAAATCTTCATCCTTTTCTGTTTCAGAGTAAATATACATACCAGCACTATTTTAAAATAACAAACACTTGATAGAAGAATAAAACTACATTTAAACACCAAAAAACTCTTAACCATCTCCGTGGAGATGTTGCCTGTGCAACGGCAAAGAGAATGACTGGGGTGGGCGGAGCCTAGGAGGGATCATGTGACCAGCTTTGCTGGGACTCTTTGCCATTTCCTGTTGGGGAAGAGAATATCCCACAAGTAAGGATGACGCCGTGGACCGGACACACCAATGTTGGAGAAATAGAAGCTGTCGCCAATTGGCCCACCCCCATCACTAAGACTCAGGTCCTAGCCTTCCTGGGCACGGCAGGGTACTATAGACGGTTCGTACCAGACTACAGCACACTTGCCAAACCCCTGACTGACTTGACCAAGAAGAAGACAGGTCCTGTGGTCTCCCCACTGTGAAACGGCTTTCCAGGCTCTCAAAAATGCTCTAATTAACGCTCCTGTCTTGGCGGCCCCAGCCCTTAACAAACGTTTTATCGTCCATACAGATGCTTCCATGTTCGGGCTGGGAGCCGTCCTCAGCCAAGTAGGCGAAGATGGAGGGGAGCATCCAGTTGCCTACATCAGCCGGAAGCTCCTGCCCCGCGAAGTCAGCTATGCAGCGGTCGAAAAGGAGTGTTTGGCTTTGGTGTGGGCATTAAAGAAATTGACTCCCTATTTATATGGTCAGGAGTTCACTCTGGTCACCGACCATAACCCGTTGGTGTTGCTGAACCGGGTCTCTGGAGATAACGGCAGGCTATTACGTTGGAGCTTATCGTTGCAACCCTTCAATTTCACCATTACTTACAGACCTGGGAAACAGAATGGCAACGCCGACGGGTTGTCCAGACAAACCGACCTCAGCCCCGCATAACCAGCGGTCTGGACAGCCTTAGTCTGCCCCGAAAAGGGGTCAGACCGTGTCTGCCAGAGTGTTCCACAGAAAGGGAGCACTGTTACAGAAGCATTAGTTATTTTGTTGTGAAGAGCTTATTTCCCAGCAGCAATGCCTGAACCAGCAAGCCAGCGCCTAAGAAGGGCTCCAAGAAAACTGTAACAAGTATCATTTCATAAAGAGTTAACTTTTTTTTCAGCTTTTAGAAACTATTGCCTAAATACACGTTTGCTGGCCTCAGCTCTAAGTTTAGTGATAACCAATCCCATTGTCTAATCACCTCTGGAGCCAGACTGCTAATTGATAAGATGAACTTGTAAACTTGTTATCTTAAGTACTGTAATCCTATTGTGGCCTGTCAAAGGACAGTGCTCTCTATCTAAATGTGTGATGGGGGATTTTGTGCTTCCCCCCCTCTCCCCCTGGGAGTGCCCTGTGTGCATGTAACCTTAATAAAAAGCAGGCTGGGCATCCCAGTCCTGAGTTCTTGGTTGACCCTCAATCGCAGCGTTGACTCGTTTTTGTGGGCAGAAGGGTATCCTAGCTGTACTGCAGCTAAGGGAGATTATTCTATATTTGCGAGACTCATATAGAATACTATGGAAAGCAGCTTCTCCCCTCTTTAGCAATAGGGATCCAGGCTACTAAGCGGTCCATCTCTCAGCGAGACTAAGGCTAACCGTATTACTTGGGTTTAGGGCTTTTGTTTTCCTTTATGCTGGTTTCTCTTTATTTGTTTTTTATCTATAGTTGGTCTTTTCCCTTTTCTTCTGACTTTATTTTCTGTTTTATTTTATTTATTTATTTTTTTTATATTTTATAGTCCCCATCTCTTGTCTTGTTTGTATTGGTTGGTTTTCCTGTTAGCTGCTACTTCCATTAAAACATATTGATAATATAATATGTTTATGAAGTATGCTATTGCAGCTTATATTATCAAGGGTATATAATATTATAGGAATATGTCATGGGTGATGTCACTAGTGATACCATTGATGATGTTATAGCTTATTTCAGTAGTGATGTCATTGCTGATTTTGTCTATGATTTAATTGGTGATGTCATCGGTGATGTTATAGATGATGTCACTGCAAAGCTCCTAAGGGGGGAGGGAGATTAAGTAAAACATTTTCCATGCCTTTTAACATTTCATTTGGAAGTTTTTGCCATTTTTTTTTTACTTTTAATATGAAAACTGAATTATTATGTTAAAATACTTTATTTATTCAACTCAGTATCTTTTGTGTTGCAGTCTTAAGCTACTGTTTTTAAGTTTATGTAACCTGCATTTCTACTTCCGCTGCCTGTCTGTCCCCTGTAAAAAGCTGACTAGAAAATATCACCTGAACATCTCTATGTAAAAAAGAAAGATATTTTACCTCAATAGTTCCTCAGTAGTCACATCCCATTGTAAAGGACTTCTAAGCAGCAAATCAGTATGTCTGTCCCAGGACAGATAAGGGAGTGAGCTTAGTGAACACTCATCTTATTTCCCTATTCAGTTTAAGGAAGTTTACTATGAAATATCATGAAAGTTAAGTGAAATCTCATGAGATCACAGAAAAACATAATTTATGTAAGAACTTACCTGATAAATTCATTTCTTTCATATTAGCAAGAGTCCATGAGCTAGTGACGTATGGGATATACATTCCTACCAGGAGAGGCAAAGTTTCCCAAACCTCAAAATGCCTATAAATACACCCCTCACCACACCCACAATTCAGTTTAACGAATAGCCAAGAAGTGGGGTGATAAGAAAGGAGCGAAAGCATCAAAATAAGGAATTGGACTAATTGTGCTTTATACAAAAAAATCATAACCACCAAAAAAAAGGGTGGGCCTCATGGACTCTTGCTAATATGAAAGAAATTAATTTATCAGGTAAGTTCTTACATAAATTATGTTTTCTTTCATGTAATTAGCAAGAGTCCATGAGCTAGTGACGTATGGGATAATAAATACCCAAGATGTGGAACTTCCACGCAAGAGTCACTAGAGAGGGAGGGATAAAATAAAGACAGCCAATTCCGCTGAAAAATAATAATAATCCACAACCCAAAACAAAAGTTTTAATCTCAATAATGAAAAAAACTGAAATTATAAGCAGAAGAATCAAACTGAAACAGCTGCCTGAAGTACTTTTCTACCAAAAACTGCTTCAGAAGAAGAAAACACATCAAAATGGTAGAATTTAGTAAAAGTATGCAAAGAAGACCAAGTTGCTGCTTTGCAAATCTGATCAACAGAAGCTTTATTCCTAAACGCCCAGGAAGTAGAAACTGACCTAGTAGAATGAGCCGTAATTCTTTGAGGCGGGGATTTACCCGACTCTACATAAGCATGATGAACCAAAGACTTTAACCAAGACGCCAAAGAAATGGCGGAGGCCTTCTGACCTTTTCTGGACCCAGAAAAGATAACAAATAGACTAGAAGTCTTTCTAAAATCTTTAGTAGCTTCAACATAATATTTCAAAGCTCTTACTACATCCAAAGAATGTAAAGATCTCTCCTTTGAATTCTTAGGATTAGGACACAATGAAGGAACCACAATTTCTCTACTAATGTTGTTAGAAGTCACAACCTTAGGTAAAAATTTAAATGAAGTCCGCAACACTGCCTTATCCTGATGAAAAATCAGAAAAGGAGATTCACAAGAAAGAGCAGATAACTCAGAAACTCTTCTAGCAGAAGAGATGGCCAAAAGGAACAGAACTTTCCAAGAAAGTAATTTAATGTCCAGAGAATGCATAGGTTCAAACGGAGGAACTTGTAAAGCCCTCAGAACCAAATCAAGACTCCAAGGAGGAGAGATTGACTTAATGACAGGTTTGATACGAACCAAAGCCTGTACAAAACAATGAATATCAGGAAGATTAGCAATCTTTCTGTGAAAAAGAACAGAAAGAGCAGAGATTTGTCCTTTCAAAGGAACTTGCAGACAAACCTTTATCCAAACCATCCTGAAGAAACTGTAAAATTCTAGGAATTCTGAAAGAATGCCAGGAGAATTTATGAGAAGAACACCAAGAAATGCAAGTCTTCCAGACTCGATAATAAATCTTCCTAGACACAGATTTACGAGCCTGTAACATAGTATTAATTACTGAGTCAGAGAAACCTCTATGACTAAGAATCAAGAGTTCAATTTCCATACCTTCAAATTTAATGATTTGAGATCCTGATGGAAAAAAGGGACTTGAGATAGAGGGGGGTAGTTATCAAGCCGTCAACCTCAAATACGCTGCGTATTCCGCAGCGTATTTGTGGCGAGGCTGATACGCCTTAGTTATCAAAGGCTCGAGACCGGCAAAAGTAGAATTTTGTGACGTCAGCTTCGATCCGCCGGACTCAGTCCGACACAGATCGATTCTTACGTCACTCCAGATGTTCCGCACACAAGTGCGGCACATTCTCACTACTTTTGCTAGCTATCAAAAAACTAGCAGGTACGCTCGGCACTTTTACGGCCCAGCGTACCTGGTTTTCAAAGCGCCAGCCTGGAGGCGGCGGATCCCATAGGAATCAATGGGAGTCTGACCATAGCGAAAGTACAAGTTCGCTGCTGACAGACATCCCATTGATTTCTATGGGAGCTGTCTACACCTAACACCCTAACATGTACCCCGAGTCTAAACACCCCTAATCTGTCCCCCCCTACACCGCCGCAACTAAATAAAGTTATTACCCCCTAAACCGCCGCTCCCGGAGCCCACCGCAAGCTACTCTATACATATTAACCCCTAAACCGCCGCTCCCGGAGCCCACCGCAACTATAATAAATGTATTAACCCCTAACCCGCCGCTCCCTGAACCCGCCGCAACCTATATTAAATGTATTAACCCCTATCCTGCCCCCCCTACACCGTCGCCACCTATAATACATTTATTAACCCCTAATCTGCCCCCCCTACACCGTCGCCACCTATAATAAATTTATTAACCCCTATCCTGCCCCCCCTACACCGTCGCCACCTATAATAAATTTATTAACCCCTATCCTGCCCCCCACTACGCCGCCGCCACTGTAATAAAATGATTAACCCCTAAACCTAACCCTAACCCTAACGCCCCCTAACTTAAATATTAATTAAATAAATCTAAATAAATTAACTCTTATTAACTAAATGAATCCTATTTAAAACTAAATACTTACCTTTAAAATAAACCCTAATATAGCTACAATATAAATAATAATTATATTCTAGCTATTTTAGGATTTATTTTTATTTTACAGGTACCTTTCAATTTATTTTAACCATGTACAATAGCTATTAAATAGTTATTAACTATTTAATAGCTTACCTAGCTAAAATAAAGAGAAATGTACCTGTGAAATAAATCCTAACCTAAGTTACAATTACACCTAACACTACACTATACTTTAATAAATTATTCCTATTTAAAAATAAATACTTACCTGTAAAATAAACCCTAAGATAGCTACAATGTAATTAATAATTATATTATAGCTATCTTAGGATTTATATTTATTTTACAGGTAACTTTGTATTTATTTTAGCTAGTTAGAATAGTTATTAAATAGTTATTAACTATTTAATAACTACCTAGCTAAAAGAAATACAAAATTACCTGTAAAATAAATCCTAACTTAAGTTACAATTAAACCTAATACTACACTATCATTAAATTAACTAAATAAACTACCTACAAAGAACTACAATGAAATACAATTACATAAACTAACTAAAGTACAAAAAATAAAAAAAGCTAAGTTACAAAAAATAAAAAATTAAGTTACAAACATGTTAAAAATATTACAACAATTTTAAGCTACTTACACCTAATCTAAGCCCCCTAATAAAATAACAAACCCCCCCAAAATAAAAAAAATCCCTACCCTATTCTAAATTACATAAATTTCAAAGCTCTTTTACCTTACCAGCCCTTAAAAGGGCCATTTGTGGGGGCATGCCCCAAAAAGTTCAACTCTTTTGCCTGTAAAATAAAAATACAACCCCCCCCCAACATTAAAACCCACCACCCACATACCCCTAATCTAACCCAAACCCCCCTTACAAAAACCTAACACTAATCCCCTGAAGATCATCCTACCTTGAGTCGTCTTCACTCAGCCGAGCCACCGATGGAACTGAAGAGGACATCCGGAGCGGAAGAAGTTAATCCTCCAAGCGGCGCTGAAGAAATCTTCCATCCGATGAAGTCATCATCCAGGCGGCGCTGAAGAAGTCTTCGATCCGGCCGATGTCATCTTCAAAGAGGCGCTGAAGAGGTCTTCTATCCGGGCGAAGTCATCTTCCAAGCCGGGTCTTCAATCTTCCTTCCGCCGACGCGGAACCACCTTCTTCACCGACGGACTACGACGAATGACGGCTCCTTTAAGGGACGTCATCCAAGATGGCGTCCCCTCAATTCCGATTGGCTGATAGGATTCTATCAGCCAATCGGAATTAAGGTAGGAAAATCTGATTGGCTGATGGAATCAGCCAATCAGATTGAGCTCGCATTCTATTGGCTGTTCCAATCAGCCAATAGAATGCGAGCTCAATCTGATTGGCTGATTGGATCAGCCAATCGGATTGAACTTGAATCTGATTGGCTGATTCCATCAGCCAATCAGATTTTCCTACCTTAATTCCGATTGGCTGATAGAATCCTATCAGCCAATCGGAATTGAGGGGACGCCATCTTGGATGACGTCCCTTAAAGGAGCCGTCATTCGTCGTAGTCCGTCGGTGAAGAAGGTGGTTCCGCGTCGGCGGAAGGAAGATTGAAGACCCGGCTTGGAAGATGACTTCGCCCGGATAGAAGACCTCTTCAGCGCCTCTTTGAAGATGACATCGGCCGGATCGAAGACTTCTTCAGCGCCGCCTGGATGATGACTTCATCGGATGGAAGATTTCTTCAGCGCCGCTTGGAGGATTAACTTCTTCCGCTCCGGATGTCCTCTTCAGTTCCATCGGTGGCTCGGCTGAGTGAAGACGACTCAAGGTAGGATGATCTTCAGGGGATTAGTGTTAGGTTTTTGTAAGGGGGGTTTGGGTTAGATTAGGGGTATGTGGGTGGTGGGTTTTAATGTTGGGGGGGGGGTTGTATTTTTATTTTACAGGCAAAAGAGCTGAACTTTTTGGGGCATGCCCCCACAAATGGCCCTTTTAAGGGCTGGTAAGGTAAAAGAGCTTTGAAATTTATGTAATTTAGAATAGGGTAGGGATTTTTTTTATTTTGGGGGGGTTTGTTATTTTATTAGGGGGCTTAGATTAGGTGTAATTAGCTTAAAATTGTTGTAATATTTTTTAACATGTTTGTAACTTAATTTTTTATTTTTTGTAACTTAGCTTTTTTTATTTTTTGTACTTTAGTTAGTTTATGTAATTGTATTTCATTGTAGTTCTTTGTAGGTAGTTTATTTAGTTAATTTAATGATAGTGTAGTATTAGGTTTAATTGTAACTTAAGTTAGGATTTATTTTACAGGTAATTTTGTATTTCTTTTAGCTAGGTAGTTATTAAATAGTTAATAACTATTTAATAACTATTCTAACTAGCTAAAATAAATACAAAGTTACCTGTAAAATAAATATAAATCCTAAGATAGCTATAATATAATTATTAATTACATTGTAGCTATCTTAGGGTTTATTTTACAGGTAAGTATTTATTTTTAAATAGGAATAATTTATTAAAGTATAGTGTAGTGTTAGGTGTAATTGTAACTTAGGTTAGGATTTATTTCACAGGTACATTTCTCTTTATTTTAGCTAGATAAGCTATTAAATAGTTAATAACTATTTAATAGCTATTGTACATGGTTAAAATAAATTGAAAGGTACCTGTAAAATAAAAATAAATCCTAAGATAGCTAGAATATAATTATTATTTATATTGTAGCTATATTAGGGTTTATTTTAAAGGTAAGTATTTAGTTTTAAATAGGATTCATTTAGTTAATAAGAGTTAATTTATTTAGATTTATTTAATTAATATTTAAGTTAGGGGGGCGTTATGGTTAGGGTTAGACTTAGGTTTAGGGGTTAATCATTTTATTACAGTGGCGGCGGCGTAGTGGGGGGCAGGATAGGGGTTAATAAATTTATTATAGGTTGCGGCGGGTTCATGGAGCGGCGGTTTAGGGGTTAAACTATTTATTTAGTTGCGGAGAGGTGCGGGATCAGCAGGATAGGGGTTAATAATTTTATAATAGAGGGCGACGGTATAGGGGGGCAGGATAGGGGTTACTAGGTATAATGTAGGTGGCAGCGGTGTCCGGGAGCGGCGGTTTAGGGGTTAATACATTTATAAGACTTGCGGCGGGGTCTAGGAGCGGCGGTTTAGGGGTTAATACATTTATAAGACTTGCGGCGGGGTCTAGGAGCGGCGGTTTAGGGGTTAGTAACTTTATTTAGTTGCGGGGGCCTCCGGGGGCGCCGGTATAGGGGGTAGAACAGTGTAGTTTAGTGTGAGTGCTTAGTGACAGGCTAGCAATAAAGCTGGGAAAAAGCCGAAGGGCAGCGAGATCGGATGAGTGATAACTGTCACAGTCCGCTGCTCATCGCCCCGCGGCTTTTTGACAGCTTTATTTGATAACTTAGGCGAACGTATTCAAGGTCCGCGGCGGCGAAGGTAGGCGAGCTTAGGCGGACGTATTGGGCCGGCGAAGCCAGAAAAGTAGACGGCTTGATAAGTAGCCCCCAGAAGGTCTGGTCTTAACGGAAGAGTCTAAGGTTGGCAACTGGCCATCCGAATGAGATCCGCATACCAAAACCTGTGAGGCCATGCTGGAGCCACCAGCAGCACAAACGAACGTTCCATTAGAATTTTGAAAATCAACTTTGGAAGAAGAACTAGAGGCGGAAAGATATAGGCAGGATGATAATTCCAAGGAAGCGACAACGTGTCCACTGCCTCCGCCTGAGGGTCCCTAGATCTGGACAGATACCTGGGAAGTTTCTTGTTTAGATGAGAGGCCATCAGATCTATTTCTGGAAGTCCCCAGATTTGAACAATCTGAAGAAATACCTCTGGGTAAAGGGACCATTTGCCCAGATGTAACGTCTGGCGACTGAGATAATCCGCTTCCCAATTGTCTACACCTGGGATGTGAACCGCAGATATTAGACAGGAGCTGGATTCCGCCCATACAAGTATCCGAGATACTTCTTTCATAGCCTGAAGACTGAGTCCCACCTTGATGATTGACATATGCCACGGTTGTGACATTGTCTGTCTGAAAACAAATAAACGATTCTCTCTTCAGAAGAGGCCAAAACTGAAGAGCTCTGAAAATCGCATGGAGTTCCAAAATGTTGATTGGTAATCTCGCCTCCTGAGATTCCCAAACCCCCTGCGCTGTCAGAGATCCCCATACAGCTCCCCAACCTGACAGACTCGCATCTGTTGAGATCACAGTCCAGGTTGGACGAACAAAAGAAGCCCCTTGGACTAAACGATGGTGATCTATCCACCACGTCAGAGAGTGTCGTACATTGGGATTTAAGGATATTAATTGTGATATCTTTGTATAATCCCTGCACCACTGGTTCAGCATACAAAGCTGAAGAGGTCGCATGTGAAAACGAGCAAAGGGGATTGCGTCCAATGCAGCAGTCATGAGACCTAGAATTTCCATGCACAAAGCTACCGAAGGGAATGATTGAGACTGAAGGTTTCGACAGGTTGAAACCAATTTCAGACGTCTCTTTTCTGTTAGAGACAAGGTCATGGACACTGAATCTATTTGAAAACCCAAAAATGTTACCTTTGTCTGAGGAATCAACAAACTCTTTGGTAAATTGATCCTCCAACCATGTCTTTGAAGAAACAACACAAGTTGATTCGTGTGAGATTCTGCAGAATGTAAAGACTGAGCAAGTACCAAGATATCGTCCAAATAAGGAAATACCAAAATACCCTGTTCTCTGATTACAGAGAGAAGGGCACCGAGAACCTTTGAAAAGATCCTTGGAGCTGTTGCTAGGCCAAACGGAAGGGCCACAAACTGGTAATGCTTGTCTAGAAAAGAGAATCTCAGAAACTGAAAGTGATCTGGATGAATCGGAATATGAAGATATGCATCCTGTAAATCTTTTGTGGACATATAATGCCCTTGCTGAACAAAAGGCAGAATAGTCCTTATAGTTACCATTTTGAATGTTGGTATTCTTACATAACGATTCAATATCTTTAGATCCAGAACTGGTCTGAAGGAATTCTCCTTCTTTGGTACAATGAATAGATTTGAGTAAAACCCCAGACCCTGTACCAGAACTGGAACTGGCACAATTACTCCAGCCAACTCTAGATCTGAAACACATTTCAGAAATGCCTGAGCCTTCACTGGGTTTATTGGAATGCGAGAGAGAAAAAATCTCTTCGCAGGCGGCCTTACCTTGAAACCTATTCTGTACCCTTGTGAAACAATGTTCTGAATCCAAAGACTGTGAATCGAATTGATCCAAATGTCTTTGAAAAATCGTAACCTGCCCCCTACCAGCTGTGCTGGAATGAGGGCCGCACCTTCATGTGGACTTGGGAGCTGGTTTTGACTTTCTAAAAGGCTTGGTTTTATTCCAGATTGGAGAAGGTTTCCAGACAGAAACCGTTCCTTTAGGGGAAGGGTCAGGCTTCTGTTCCTTATTCTGACGAAAGGAATGAAAACGATTAGCAGCCCTGTATTTACCTTTAGATTTTTTGTCCTGAGGCAAAAAAGTTCCTTTCCCCCAGTAACAGTTGAATTAATAGAATCCAAATGGGAACCAAATAATTTATTACCTTGGAAAGAAAGAGAAAGCAAAGTTGACTTAGAAGACATATCTGCATTCCAAGTTTTAAGCCATAAAGCTCTTCTAGCTAAAATAGCTAAAGACATATACCTGACATCAACTCTAATGATATCAAAGATGGCATCACAAAGTTATTAGCATGTTGAAGGAGTTTAACAATGCTATGAGTATTATGGTCTGATACTTGTTGTCCTAAAGCCTCCAACCAATAAGTGGAAGCGGCAGCAACATCAGCCAAAGAAATAGCAGGCCTAAGAAGATTATCTGAACATAAATAAGCTTTCCTTAGAAAGGATTCAATCTTCCTATCTAAAGGATCCTTAAAGGAAGTACTATCTTCCGTAGGAATAGTAGTACGTTTAGAAAGAGTAGAGATAGCCCCATCAACTTTAGGGATTTTGTCCCAAAACTTTAATCAGTCAGATGGCACAGGATACAATTTCTTAAACCTTTGAGAAGGAGTAAATGAAGTACCCATATTATTCCATTCCCTAGAAATTACTTCAGAAATAGCATCAGGGACAGGAAAAACTTCTGGAATAACCATAGGAGGTTTAAAAACCGAATTTAAACGCTTAGTAGATTTAGTATCAAGAGGACTAGATTCCTCCATCTCTAAAGCGATTAAAACTTCTTTAAGTAAAGAGCGAATAAATTCCATCTTAAATAAATATGAAGATTTATCAGTGTCAATATCTGAGACAGAATCCTCTGAACCAGAAAAATCCTCATCAGAAACAGACAAATCAGAATGATGACGGTCATTTAAAATTTAATTTGAAAAATGAGAAGTTTTAAAAGACCTTTTACGTTTACTGGAAGGAGGAATAACAGACATAGCCTTCCTAATAGATTTAGAAACAAATTCTCTTATATTAACAGGAACATCCTGAGTATTAGATGTTGAGGGAACAGCAACAGGTAATGGTATATTACTAATGGAAATACTATCTGCATTAGCAAGCTTATCATGACATTCATCACAAACTACAGCCGGAGGAACAGTTACCACAAGTTTACAACAAATGCACTTAACTTTGGTAGAACCAGCATCAGGCAGTGTCTTTCCAGAAATAGATTCTGATCCAGGGTCAATCTGAGACATCTTGCAATATGTAATAGAAAAAACAACATATAAAGCAAAATTATCAAATTCCTTAAATGACAGTTTCAGGAATGGGAAAGAATGCCAATGAACAAGCCTCTAGCAACCAGAAGCAATGAAAAATGAGACTGAAATAATGTGAAAAAAAGGTGGAGACAAGAATGACGTCCACATTTTTTAGCGCCAAAAAAGACGCCCACATTATTGGCGCCTTAAATTTTTTGGCGCCAAGAATGACGCCACATCCGGTAACGCCAACATTTTTGGCGCAAAACGTCAAAAAAATGACGCAATCACGAACAACTTCCGGCGTCAAGTATGACGCCGGAAATGACAAAAAAAATTTTGCGCCAAAAAAGTCAGCGCCAAGAATGACGCAATAAATTGCAGCATTTTCAGCCCCCGCGAGCCTAACAGCCCACAGGGAAAAAAAAGTCAATTTGAAAACAATTTTTAAGGTAAGAAAAAAATTGATTATTCATATGCATTAACCCAAATAATGAAACTGACTTGTCTGAAATAAGGAATATTGATCATCCTGAATCAAGGCAAATATAAGTTTAAAGACATATATTTAGAACTTTATATATAAAGTGCCCAACCATAGCTTAGAGTGTCACAAAAAATAAGACTTACTTACCCCAGGACACTCATCTACATATAGTAGATAGCCAAACCAGTACTGAAACGAGAATCAGTAGAGGTAATGGTATATAAGAGTATATCGTCGATCTGAAAAGGGAGGTAAGAGATGAATCTCTACGACTGATAACAGAGAACCTATGAAATAGATCCCGTAGAAGGAGACCATTGAATTCAAATAGGCAATACTCTCTTCACATCCCTCTGACATTCACTGCACTCTGAGAGAAAAACCGGGCTCCAGCCTGCTGCGAAGCGCATATCAACGTAGAATCTAGCACAAACTTACTTCACCACCTCCACGGGAGGCAAAGTTTGTAAAACTGAATGTGTGGTGAGGGGTGTATTTATAGGCATTTTGAGGTTTGGGAAACTTTGCCCCTCCTGGTAGGAATGTATATCCCATACGTCACTAGCTCATGGACTCTTGCTAATTACATGAAAGAAAAGAGTTCATGACCTCAGCACTGTTGATGCTGATTGGCTGCTGTTCATTTCTTCATTTTTTTTTTTTACCTGCTGCTGGGCAGCAGCTGAGTATAACTTTTTACACAGAACTTACTCTGCTGAGCAATTTAGGCTGGTTTGCTTTGTTTATGGTCCTTATCTGTTTCTCTCTCTCTGCCTGCCTGTCTGTTTCTCTTTCCCTCTCTCTGTCTGCCTCTGTCAGCTTGCTTCTCTCTGCCATCTCGGTCTGCTTGTTTTTATTTGCCCGTCTGTTCCTCTTTCCCTCTCTCTGTCTGCCTCTGCCAGCTTGTTTCTCTCTGCCATCTCGGTCTGCTTGTTTAATTTTGCCCGTCTGTTCCTCTTTCCCTCTCTCTGTCTGCCTCTGCCAGCTTGTTTCTCTCTGCCATCTCGGTCTGCTTGTTTATATTTGCCCGTTTGCCTCTCTCTTTGTCTGTCTGCCTCTCACTCCCTTTGCCTTTTTCTCTATCTCTGTCTCTCTTAATCTCTAAATCTCTCTATGTCTCTCTCTGTTGCTCTTTCTGTGTCTACACTCAGTTTTGTTCTGTAAACAAATGAAAATTTCAAAAAATACTCTCTCTGTCATCCTCTGTTTTAATCTTTTCTCCTCCCTATATTGCTATAATATTTCTACAATTTTCTATATTTACCGAGCACCACTCCCCTCATTCATACACTCCCTTCCTCCTTATTTATTAGCCTGTTATACCTACATGCGATCACACAGTATGCACAATCACACAATGCCTAAAAGGAGAACCATGTACATAGTCCTTAAAATACACATACTACGCATAACCCACACAGCCTTAAAGTGATGTAGGGATTTCATACTACACACGCAGCACACACACTCACTACACATAACCCACACAGCCTTAAAGTGATGTAGGGAGTTCATACTACACAAGCAGCACACACACTCACTACACATAACCCACACAGCCTTAAAGTGAAGTAGGGAGTTCATACTACATAAGCAGCACACACACTCACTACACATAACCCACACAGCCTTAAAGTGATGTAGGGAGTTCATACTACACAAGCAGCACACACACTCACTACACATAACCCACACAGCCTTAAAGTGAAGTAGGGAGTTCATACTACACAAGCAGCACACACTCACTACACATAACCCACACAGCCTTAAAGTGATGTAGGGAGTTCATACTACACAAGCAGCACACACACTCACTACACATAACCCACACAGCCTTAAAGTGATGTAGGGAGTTCATACTACACAAGCAGCACACCCACACTCACTACACATAACCCACACAGCCTTAAAGTGAAGTAGGGAGTTCATACTACACAAGCAGCACACACACACACACACACTCACTACACGTAACCCACACAGCCTTAAAGTGATGTAGGGAGTTCATACTACACAAGCAGCACACACACACACACACACACTCACTACACATAACCCACACAGCCTTAAAGTGATGTAGGGATTTCATACTACACAAGCAGCACACACACACTCACTACACATAACCCACACAGCCTTAAAGTGATGTAGGGAGTTCATACTACACAAGCAGCACACACACTCACTACACATAACCCACACAGCCTTATGATAGTGGAAGGCCCCCTAGTGGGCCAGTAACAACATTAAGGGATTACCAACTTGAAGTCTGGAGAAATGCTAAGCTATGTTTTGTTACAATGTTGCATTTGGAGAGGCGGTGTCTGTTCTTACCTTTATACAGGGAGTGCAGAATTATTAGGCAAGTTGTATTTTTGAGGATTAATTTTATTATTGAACAACAACCATGTTCTCAATGAACCCAAAAAACTCATTAATATCAAAGCAGAATAGTTTTGGAAGTAGTTTTTAGTTTGTTTTTAGTTATAGCTATTTTAGGGGGATAACTGTGTTTGCAGGTGACTATTACTGTGCATAATTATTAGGCAACTTAACAAAAAACAAATATATACCCATTTCAATTATTTATTTTTACCAGTGAAACCAATATAACATCTCAACATTCACAAATATACATTTCTGACATTCAAAAACAAAACAAAAACAAATCAGTGACCAATATAGCCACCTTTCTTTGCAAGGACACTCAAAAGCCTGCCATCCATGGATTCTGTCAGTGTTTTGATCTGTTCACCATCAACATTGCGTGCAGCAGCAACCACAGCCTCCCAGACACTGTTCAGAGAGGTGTACTGTTTTCCCTCCTTGTAAATCTCACATTTGATGATGGACTACAGGTTCTCAATGGGGTTCAGATCAGGTGAACAAGGAGGCCATGTCATTAGATTTTCTTCTTTTATACCCTTTCTTGCCAGCCACGCTGTGGAGTACTTGGACGCGTGTGATGGAGCATTGTCCTGCATGAAAATCATGTTTTTCTTGAAGGATGCAGACTTCTTCCTGTACCACTGCTTGAAGAAGGTGTCTTCCAGAAACTGGCAGTAGGACTGGGAGTTGAGCTTGACTCCATCCTCAACCCGAAAAGGCCCCACAAGCTCATCTTTGATGATACCAGCCCAAACCAGTACTCCACCTCCACCTTGCTGGCGTCTGAGTCGGACTGGAGCTCTCTGCCCTTTACCAATCCAGCCACGGGCCCATCCATCTGGCCCATCAAGACTCACTCTCATTTCATCAGTCCATAAAACCTTAGAAAAATCAGTCTTGAGATATTTCTTGGCCCAGTCTTGACATTTCAGCTTGTGTGTCTTGTTCAGTGGTGGTCGTCTTTCAGCCTTTCTTACCTTGGCCATGTCTCTGAGTATTGCACACCTTGTGCTTTTGGGCACTCCAGTGATGTTGCAGCTCTGAAATATGGCCAAACTGGTGGCAAGGGGCATCTTGGCAGCTGCACGCTTGACTTTTCTCAGTTCATGGGCAGTTATTTTGCACCTTGGTTTTTCCACACGCTTCTTGCGACCCTGTTGACTATTTTGAATGAAACGCTTGATTGTTCGATGATCACGCTTCAGAAGCTTTGCAATTTTAAGAGTGCTGCATCCCTCTGCAAGATATCTCACTATTTTTGACTTTTCTGAGCCTGTCAAGTCCTTCTTTTGACCCATTTTGCCAAAGGAAAGGAAGTTGCCTAATAATTATGCACACCTGATATAGGGTGTTGATGTCATTAGACCACACCCCTTCTCATTACAGAGATGCACATCACCTAATATGCTTAATTGGTAGTAGGCTTTCGAGCCTATACAGCTTGGAGTAAGACAACATGCATAAAGAGGATGATGTGGTCAAAATACTCATTTGCCTAATAATTCTGCACACAGTGTAGGGTCCTGCAGCAGTGAATTCAGCCTCTTTCAGTTTCCAGATTTCAAGGAGAAGGTTTTCCCGCCCACCCGTCCCATGGAAGAAGCGAATGGCGGCAAAGAAGCGGCTGAGTAGGGTAAGCCGACTCGGCAGGGGTAGGTTTAATTGAGCTAACCTGCAGTAAGACCGAGTCTTTAATATAGCCATCCACCCCTGGCAGTTGGGTTGTACGATTCTGTTGGCAGGAGTCGCCTTACTGGGTTGGTTGGATATGCCTCAGCAGCCGGGTGGTCAATGCCCTGGGGAGCGGGCACAAGGAGAGAAGAGTGACGGTCCAAAAAGAAGGGAGGGGTTATGCCCGCCAGGCGCCTGTCTGGGGGTCCCCTCCCTCGCGAATGTGGGCCGAAGATCTCTCACCATCACAACTCTTTATAGGGTCCTGCAGCAGTGAATTCAGCCTCTTTCGGTTTCCAGACTTCAAGGCGAAGGTTTTGAAGTTTTGCTGCAAAGAGTGGAGCATGGAGAGATCCAGAAGGAAATCTGTGCCTCCCAAGCGTTACAGGGAGGTGGTGGAGCTGTCTGCCAGGAAGAAGGGACCTGCAAAGCAAAGACAGGAACCTGAGTCTGATGATTTGGTACCCCCCACCCCCCAAAAGTCCCCACCAGCCAGGCGTTTCAATAAAGGGAAGGGGAAGAAAGGGAGTGGGTTGGGGGATGGAGGCCCTAGTTTGCAGGCCCAGGGTGAGGGGGCCCTAGAGGGATCGCCCAATCTGGATGTTCAGGCCCAGAGGTCAGGGGAGACAGCCAGGGAGAATCTAGGTGGGCCCAGTGGGGGCCACGAGGTAGCACAGGGTATGCAGGGCCCACTGGGACCAGGCATCATTGACCAGTTTGCATACAAAGAGAGAAGCGCTCTACCAGGAACGAACAACAGCTCAGTGGCTTGTTCTATGGCGATTTACCACCCGGAAGCAGCCTCTTTTAGACCAGTGTGCTTTTCACAGAAGAAAACTTTCCTGAAGTATATCAGTCTGATCCCGCCAAGTAAGGTCAGTCCAGCCCCGAAATACCAGGCAATTCTCCTCTGAACAAGGAACATGACAACCCCAGACGATCGTTTCGGTCTCCTATGGGCCTCGTCAGTGAGGTGCAGCCACATTCCTCTAAGCACACTGGGCAAGGAGTCCACGTCTGGTTTCCCCCATCACCCATAGGGAGACTTCCCCAGGGTCATAATAATTTGCATACAAAGAGAGAAGCGCTCTACCAGGAACGAACAACAGCTCAGTGGCTTGTTCTATGGCGATTTACCACCCGGAAGCAGCCTCTTTTAGACCAGTGTGCTTTTCACAGAAGAAAACTTTCCTGAAGTATATCAGTCTGATCCCGCCAAGTAAGGTCAGTCCAGCCCCGAAATACCAGGCAATTCTCCTCTGAACAAGGAACATGACAACCCCAGACGATCGTTTCGGTCTCCTATGGGCCTCGTCAGTGAGGTGCAGCCACATTCCTCTAAGCACACTGGGCAAGGAGTCCACGTCTGGTTTCCCCCATCACCCATAGGGAGACTTCCCCAGGGTCATAATAATTTGCATACAAAGAGAGAAGCGCTCTACCAGGAACGAACAACAGCTCAGTGGCTTGTTCTATGGCGATTTACCACCCGGAAGCAGCCTCTTTTAGACCAGTGTGCTTTTCACAGAAGAAAACTTTCCTGAAGTATATCAGTCTGATCCCGCCAAGTAAGGTCAGTCCAGCCCCGAAATACCAGGCAATTCTCCTCTGAACAAGGAACATGACAACCCCAGACGATCGTTTCGGTCTCCTATGGGCCTCGTCAGTGAGGTGCAGCCACATTCCTCTAAGCACACTGGGCAAGGAGTCCACGTCTGGTTTCCCCCATCACCCATAGGGAGACTTCCCCAGGGTCATAATAATTTGCATACAAAGAGAGAAGCGCTCTACCAGGAACGAACAACAGCTCAGTGGCTTGTTCTATGGCGATTTACCACCCGGAAGCAGCCTCTTTTAGACCAGTGTGCTTTTCACAGAAGAAAACTTTCCTGAAGTATATCAGTCTGATCCCGCCAAGTAAGGTCAGTCCAGCCCCGAAATACCAGGCAATTCTCCTCTGAACAAGGAACATGACAACCCCAGACGATCGTTTCGGTCTCCTATGGGCCTCGTCAGTGAGGTGCAGCCACATTCCTCTAAGCACACTGGGCAAGGAGTCCACGTCTGGTTTCCCCCATCACCCATAGGGAGACTTCCCCAGGGTCATAATAATTTGCATACAAAGAGAGAAGCGCTCTACCAGGAACGAACAACAGCTCAGTGGCTTGTTCTATGGCGATTTACCACCCGGAAGCAGCCTCTTTTAGACCAGTGTGCTTTTCACAGAAGAAAACTTTCCTGAAGTATATCAGTCTGATCCCGCCAAGTAAGGTCAGTCCAGCCCCGAAATACCAGGCAATTCTCCTCTGAACAAGGAACATGACAACCCCAGACGATCGTTTCGGTCTCCTATGGGCCTCGTCAGTGAGGTGCAGCCACATTCCTCTAAGCACACTGGGCAAGGAGTCCACGTCTGGTTTCCCCCATCACCCATAGGGAGACTTCCCCAGGGTCATAATAATTTGCATACAAAGAGAGAAGCGCTCTACCAGGAACGAACAACAGCTCAGTGGCTTGTTCTATGGCGATTTACCACCCGGAAGCAGCCTCTTTTAGACCAGTGTGCTTTTCACAGAAGAAAACTTTCCTGAAGTATATCAGTCTGATCCCGCCAAGTAAGGTCAGTCCAGCCCCGAAATACCAGGCAATTCTCCTCTGAACAAGGAACATGACAACCCCAGACGATCGTTTCGGTCTCCTATGGGCCTCGTCAGTGAGGTGCAGCCACATTCCTCTAAGCACACTGGGCAAGGAGTCCACGTCTGGTTTCCCCCATCACCCATAGGGAGACTTCCCCAGGGTCATAATAATTTGCATACAAAGAGAGAAGCGCTCTACCAGGAACGAACAACAGCTCAGTGGCTTGTTCTATGGCGATTTACCACCCGGAAGCAGCCTCTTTTAGACCAGTGTGCTTTTCACAGAAGAAAACTTTCCTGAAGTATATCAGTCTGATCCCGCCAAGTAAGGTCAGTCCAGCCCCGAAATACCAGGCAATTCTCCTCTGAACAAGGAACATGACAACCCCAGACGATCGTTTCGGTCTCCTATGGGCCTCGTCAGTGAGGTGCAGCCACATTCCTCTAAGCACACTGGGCAAGGAGTCCACGTCTGGTTTCCCCCATCACCCATAGGGAGACTTCCCCAGGGTCATAATAATTTGCATACAAAGAGAGAAGCGCTCTACCAGGAACGAACAACAGCTCAGTGGCTTGTTCTATGCGATTTACCACCCGGAAGCAGCCTCTTTTAGACCAGTGTGCTTTTCACAGAAGAAAACTTTCCTGAAGTATATCAGTCTGATCCCGCCAAGTAAGGTCAGTCCAGCCCCGAAATACCAGTCATCATTGACCAGTTTGCGGCCTTGCCGCCGGAAGCCATGGCGGCGGTCCTGGCCTTAGCGCAGTCCTTATCAGGGAGGGCCGTGGTGGCCCATGCGCAGGGCTCGGGGGCCGTTGTGGTGGCCGGTGGTGAGGTAGGGGGAGTGCGGCCTATTGCAGAGTGCGCATCGGTAACGGCTCCCTCTGATGGCGGCTCACGCAAGAACTCCTCCTCCGAGATTTCGTCTGAGGAGGAGGAGGAGAGTAGCGGCCGCCATCTTGGGAGCTGGAAGGAGACACCCTCACGCGACCGGAGCTCCACAGGTAACTTGGGGAGACTACCGGTCGCGGGAGGGGCAACAGCGGGGCCCGTGGTGTGTGAGAGGGGGCACTTACCTCACGCAGCAGAGGTGGCTGGTCCGAGCGGGCCGCGGCAGTTGCGTGGCGCAGATGAGGGGATGTCTGACAGGCCAAGGGCTGGTGCGCATGTGCAAGCAGGGGTGAATCCCGGTCAGGTGCGGAGGGATCCTGAGGTGATAATGAGATCGGATGTGAGGCCTAGCACTAGCGCACAGGCGCAGGCACAATTGCATGTACGTATGGGGCAGAGGCCCCAGGAGTTTGCGGCGGCAAGTGAGAGGGGCACATATAGAGGACATATGGGGAATTTTGCAAATGAGGCACAAATGGTGGCAAGTATGGATGAAGGTGGTTTGAGGGGCCGAGCGGGGCCTATAGAGAGAGAGGATAGGCCAATATATAGGTCAGGTCTACCACACGGTTCTCAAGCCGGGTATGGTCAGCATGGGGGGTGGGCCCATGCGGGGATAACGCATGGTTATCAGCAGTCAAGCCAGGTTGTGACTGGTGAACGTTTGAGACAGGGTGATATGGAGCGTGACAGGCAGTATGATATGGCGCACATGCAAAGAGGAGTGAATGAGGACACAATTAGAAGGGCAGTAGAAGCTGCACTGCGTGAGGTTCATGATGCTAGGCCCCTGCCTGGGTTTAGTGATCACGCCCAGGAGGTGGCACGGCAGGAACAGGCTATTAGAAGTGCTGTGGCTAGAGTTTTGGGCATGCAAGGGAGAGAAGGGGGGGAGAGGATGGGTGCTTCTGTTGATGCACCTCCTGTAGACCGGAGTACTCCCCAAGTTGTTTTGTCCCAGCAGGTGCCAGAACAGTCGACAGCACGAATGGATTCGGGATCAAATAGCGCCCTGGTTGTGGCAGGGCCCAGCAACAGTCAACTGGGTGCAACACAGCAGGGGTCAGCAGGAGCAGAGACGACAGGAGATGGTGAGTGCAATGCACCTGACAGTATGCACACTGACACAGGGTCTTCCACAAGTGGGTCTGGTTCTGACAGTGGGGAGGATCTAGGCCTAGTGGGAAAGGGGCAGCGCAGAATGTTCAGATGGATAAAGAAGATGGCGTCTGCGCAGGCTAAGGACAGGGCAGGGGTTAAATGCCAGGCAATGGAGGTTCAAGGGTCACAGGGACCAGGGGGCTCTATGGCCCCGGTGGGCCCGGTCCCCCGTAAGGTAGCGGCGCAGGGGGATACTTACCCCTGTTTAGTACACTCACTTTACGGACATCTAAAGCAGAAGGTCGTAAAGAAGATTCAGGAGGGTAAATACATTAATGTGTTTGACCTCTCCCTTGATGCTTATAGGGCGAAAGAGAGGGAGGCTGATGGGTCTGGCCCTAAGAGGGTGCGTAGGGCGGAGACATACGAGGAATGGCTTAAATGCTTCCATGTCTTGGCCGCGTGCTACGTAGACAGGTGGCCCTTGCAGGGGCACAACCTGTTTAAGTACCAGGAGACGGTGGAGGATATACACACGAGGTTTAAGGAAGGCGCATGGCGGGAGTACGACATGGCCTTCAGGAGAAAGATGGTGGGTAACCCTTTGCTGCATTTTGGCACTCAGGACATGCACCTGTGGTCAAAACTGGGGCTGGAGGGAGGTTCACCCTCCCCGGTGGCGGCGCGCCAGACGCAGCAACGCCAGGGGGCCCGGCTCGGTAGACGGGGGAGGGAATGTTGGAAATTCCAAGATAAGCAGTGTGACAGGGGGAGTAACTGCTCCTTTCGTCACATATGCAAATTCTGCGTGGGACCACACCCAGGAGCTGAGTGTGGAAAAAGGAGAGAGCAGCGGAGATTAAATGTCTCTGTAGATGGAAGTCTACACAATATAGGACATACATTAGACCGACAAAGGGGCATAATTAGTAGCATTTCTGGGCTGGGAGTCACTGGTGGCTGGGGTTCTTTATTTGGTCAAATTTGGCGGGTTAGTTCATGATGGTGTACTCTGTTTTAACAGGTGTTGTAAATGAGAAAGCCCCGACAGTTCGCGTGTGGATTGTAGGGCATTCATACGTCCACTGGGCTCACATCAGGGCGCTGCGGTCGCCGGAGGGACAGCAGCTTGGATTCCCAACGTCCAAGGCAAGCTTCCGGTGGTTAGGGTGCAGGGGATTGTTGTGGGCTGATTTGCCGGCGCTCTTGCAGGACGCGCACAGAAGGTGGGGGCAGCCTAACATTTTAGTGCTGCACCTCGGGGGGAATGATTTGGGGGCACTGCCCGCATTGGACCTGATTAAAAGAATGTCAGCAGATGTGCATTGGGTGCACACTTGGTTGAAGGAGGTGACTGTGGGGTGGTCGAATGTGGTTGCTAGACTGCATTGGAGACAAATTGTCACTCAGAAGGCTGCGTATAATGTGCGCAAATAGGTGAACAGGGAGATGGGAAGGACGGTCACGGGCTTGGGGGGTTTCGTGATCAGGCACGAAACTATAACGGCCGACAAAAAGGACCTGTTTAGGCCTGATGGTGTCCACCTGACGGACGTTGGGCTGGATATCTTTCTAAAGGACATCAGGGGAGCCCTATTGAGGGTTATTGCATAAAGTTCAGAAATATGGTTATGTGATTGCTGTTATTATTGTTATTATTGTTACTGTTATTGTAGTTGTTTAAGTAATAGGTGCCTGTTGGTTTGCTTGGCGGCAAGAGTTCGCCTGGCTCTTGTGGCGGGTGGTCAATGCCCTGGGGAGCAGGCACAAGGAGAGAAGAGTGACGGTCCAAAAAGAAGGGAGGGGTTATGCCCGCCAGGCGCCTGTCTGGGGGTCCCCTCCCTCGCGAATGTGGGCCGAAGATCTCTCACCATCACAACTCTCTCTGAGTGCCATTGGGCGTGTCAGCCGGGTGTCACGCTGCAGGTATCGGAAGGGGCCTTGACCATCTGCTAGTAGGGGCTAGGATAGGGAGAGATGCCGCCAACGTTGATTCATTACGAACTTGTTGCCAAGTTTTGATTAGGTTGATTAAGTGCATAAGCGTAATTAGAGTAACGCTTAGGAACTAGTTAAAGCGTTTATTTAATAAACGTGGACCGTGACCGGTTCTTTCTCCCAACAATGGTGTGTGTTGTCTTATTTATTTAGATAAGCATTACAGTTTGGAGGACGGAATAGGGGGGTTTAGACCTTATGATAGTGGAAGGCCCCCTAGTGGGCCAGTAACAACATTAAGGGATTACCAACTTGAAGTCTGGAGAAATGCTAAGCTATGTTTTGTTACAATGTTGCATTTGGAGAGGCGGTGTCTGTTCTTACCTTTATACAGGGAGTGCAGAATTATTAGGCAAGTTGTATTTTTGAGGATTAATTTTATTATTGAACAACAACCATGTTCTCAATGAACCCAAAAAACTCATTAATATCAAAGCTGAATAGTTTTGGAAGTAGTTTTTAGTTTGTTTTTAGTTATAGCTATTTTAGGGGGATAACTGTGTTTGCAGGTGACTATTACTGTGCATAATTATTAGGCAACTTAACAAAAAACAAATATATACCCATTTCAATTATTTATTTTTACCAGTGAAACCAATATAACATCTCAACATTCACAAATATACATTTCTGACATTCAAAAACAAAACAAAAACAAATCAGTGACCAATATAGCCACCTTTCTTTGCAAGGACACTCAAAAGCCTACCATCCATGGATTCTGTCAGTGTTTTGATCTGTTCACCATCAACATTGCGTGCAGCAGCAACCACAGCCTCCCAGACACTGTTCAGAGAGGTGTACTGTTTTCCCTCCTTGTAAATCTCACATTTGATGATGGACTACAGGTTCTCAATGGGGTTCAGATCAGGTGAACAAGGAGGCCATGTCATTAGATTTTCTTCTTTTATACCCTTTCTTGCCAGCCACGCTGTGGAGTACTTGGACGCGTGTGATGGAGCATTGTCCTGCATGAAAATCATGTTTTTCTTGAAGGATGCAGACTTCTTCCTGTACCACTGCTTGAAGAAGGTGTCTTCCAGAAACTGGCAGTAGGACTGGGAGTTGAGCTTGACTCCATCCTCAACCCGAAAAGGCCCCACAAGCTCATCTTTGATGATACCAGCCCAAACCAGTACTCCACCTCCACCTTGCTGGCGTCTGAGTCGGACTGGAGCTCTCTGCCCTTTACCAATCCAGCCACGAGCCCATCCATCTGGCCCATCAAGACTCACTCTCATTTCATCAGTCCATAAAACCTTAGAAAAATCAGTCTTGAGATATTTCTTGGCCCAGTCTTGACATTTCAGCTTGTGTGTCTTGTTCAGTGGTGGTCGTCTTTCAGCCTTTCTTACCTTGGCCATGTCTCTGAGTATTGCACACCTTGTGCTTTTGGGCACTCCAGTGATGTTGCAGCTCTGAAATATGGCCAAACTGGTGGCAAGTGGCATCTTGGCAGCTGCACGCTTGACTTTTCTCAGTTCATGGGCAGTTATTTTGCGCCTTGGTTTTTCCACACGCTTCTTGCGACCCTGTTGACTATTTTGAATGAAACGCTTGATTGTTCGATGATCACGCTTCAGAAGCTTTGCAATTTTAAGAGTGCTGCATCCCTCTGCAAGATATCTCACTATTTTTGACTTTTCTGAGCCTGTCAAGTCCTTCTTTTGACCCATTTTGCCAAAGGAAAGGAAGTTGCCTAATAATTATGCACACCTGATATAGGGTGTTGATGTCATTAGACCACACCCCTTCTCATTACAGAGATGCACATCACCTAATATGCTTAATTGGTAGTAGGCTTTCGAGCCTATACAGCTTGGAGTAAGACAACATGCATAAAGAGGATGATGTGGTCAAAATACTCATTTGCCTAATAATTCTGCACACAGTGTAGGGTCCTGCAGCAGTGAATTCAGCCTCTTTCGGTTTCCAGATTTCAAGGAGAAGGTTTTCCCGCCCACCCGTCCCATGGAAGAAGCGAATGGCGGCAAAGAAGCGGCTGAGTAGGGTAAGCCGACTCGGCAGGGGTAGGTTTAATTGAGCTAACCTGCAGTAAGACCGAGTCTTTAATATAGCCATCCACCCCTGGCAGTTGGGTTGTACGATTCTGTTGGCAGGGGTCGCCTTACTGGGTTGGTTGGATATGCCTCAGCAGCCGGGTGGTCAATGCCCTGGGGAGCGGGCACAAGGAGAGAAGAGTGACGGTCCAAAAAGAAGGGAGGGGTTATGCCCGCCAGGCGCCTGTCTGGGGGTCCCCTCCCTCGCGAATGTGGGCCGAAGATCTCTCACCATCACAACTCTCTCTGAGTGCCATTGGGCGTGTCAGCCGGGTGTCACGCTGCAGGTATCGGAAGGGGCCTTGACCATCTGCTAGTAGGGGCTAGGATATGGAGAGATGCCGCCAACGTTGATTCATTACGAACTTGTTCCCAAGTTTTGATTAGGTTGATTAAGTGCATAAGCGTAATTAGAGTAACGCTTAGGCACTAGTTAAAGCGTTTATTTAATAAACGTGGACCGTGACCGGTTCTTTCTCCCAACAATGGTGTGTGTTGTCTTATTTATTTAGATAAGCATTACAGTTTGGAGGATGGAATAGGGGGTTTAGACCTTAAAGTGATGTAGGGAGTTCATACTACACAAGCAGCACCCACACTCACTACACACAACCCACACAGCCTTAAAGTGATGTAGGGAGTTCATACTACACAAGCAGCACACACACACACACACACACTCACTACACATAACCCACACAGCCTTAAAGTGATGTAGGGAGTTCATACTACACAAGCAGCACACACACTCACTACGCATAACCCACACAGCCTTAAAGTGATGTAGGGAGTTCATACTACACAAGCAGCACACACACACTCACTACACATAACCCACACAGCCTTAAAGTGATGTAGGGATTTCATACTACACAAGCAGCACACACACTCACTACACATAACCCACACAGCCTTAAAGTGATGTAGGGAGTTCATACTACACAAGCAGCACACACACTCACTACACATAACCCACACAGCCTTAAAGTGATGTAGGGTGTTCATACTACACAAGCAGCACACCCACATTCACTACACATAACCCACACAGCCTTAAAGTGATGTAGGGATTTCATACTACACAAACAGCACACACACTCACTACACATAACCCACACAGCCTTAAAGTGATGTAGGGATTTCATACTACACAAGCAGCACACACACTCACTACACATAACCCACACAGCCTTAAAGTGATGTAGGGAGTTCATACTACACAAGCAGCACACACAATCACTACACATAACCCACACAGCCTTAAAGTGATGAAGGGAGTTCATACTACACAAGCAGCACACACACACTCACTACACATAACCCACACAGCCTTAAAGTGATGTAGGGAGTTCATACTACACAAGCAGCACACACACACTACACACAACCCACACAGCCTTAAAGTGATGTAGGGAGTTCATACTACACAAGCAGCACACACACACTACACACAACCCACACAGCCTTAAAGTGATGTAGGGAGTTCATACTACACAAGCAGCACACACACACACACACACACACACTCACTACACACAACCCACACAGCCTTAAAGTGATGTAGGGAGTTCATACTACACAAGCAGCACACACAGTCACTACACACAACCCACACAGCCTTAAAGTGATGTAGGGAGTTCATACTACACAAGCAGCACACACACACTACACACAACCCACACAGCCTTAAAGTGATGTAGGGAGTTCATACTACACAAGCAGCACACACACACTACACACAACCCACACAGCCTTAAAGTGATGTAGGGAGTTCATACTACACAAGCAGCACACACACACACACACACACACTCACTACACACAACCCACACAGCCTTAAAGTGATGTAGGGAGTTCATACTACACAAGCAGCACACACAGTCACTACACACAACCCACACAGCCTTAAAGTGATGTAGGGATTTCATACTATACAAGCAGCACACAAACACTCACTACACATAACCCACGCAGCCTTAAAGTGATGAAGGGATTTCATACTACACAAGTAGCACACACACACACACACACACTCACTACACACAACCCACACAGCCTTAAAGTGATGTAGGGAGTTCATACTGCACAAGCAGCACACACACACACACTCACTACACATAACCCACACAGACTTAAAGTGATGTAGGGAGTTCATACTACACAAGCAGCACACACACACACTCACTACACATAACCCACACAGCCTTAAAGTGATGTAGGGAGTTCATACTACACAAGCAGCACACACACACACACTCACTACACATAACCCACACAGCCTTAAAGTGATGTAGGGAGTTCATACTACACAAGCAGCACACACACTCACTACACATAACCCACACAGCCTTAAAGTGATGTAGGGATTTCATACTAGACAAGCAGCACACACACACACACACACACACACTCACTACACACAACCCACACAGCCTTAAAGTGATGTAGGGAGTTCATACTACACAAGCAGCACACACACACACTCACTACACATAACCCACACATACTTAAAGTGATGTAGGGAGTTCATACTACACAAGCAGCACACACACTCACTACACATAACCCACACAGCTTAAAGTGATGTAGGGATTTCATACTACACAAGCAGCACACACACTCACTACACATAACCCACACAGCCTTAAAGTGATGTAGGGAGTTCATACTACACAAGCAGCACACACACTCACTACACATAACCCACACAGCCTTAAAGTGATGTAGGGAGTTCATACTACACAAGCAGCACACACACTCACTACACATAACCCACACAGCCTTAAAGTGATGTAGGGATTTCATACTACACAAGCAGCACACACACAGCCTTAAAGTGATGTAGGGATTTCATACTACACAAGCAGCACACACTCACACTCACTACACATAACCCACACAGCCTTAAAGTGATGTAGGGAGTTCATACTACACAAGCAGCACACACACTCACTACACATAACCCACACAGCCTTAAAGTGAGGTAGGGATTTCATACTACACAAGCAGCACACACACTCACTACACATAACGCACACAGGCTTAAAGTGATGTAGGGAGTTCATACTACACAAGCAGCACACACACTCACTACACATAACGCACACAGCCTTAAAGTGATGTAGGGAGTTCATACTACACAAGCAGCACACACACACACACTCACTACACATAACCCACACAGCCTTAAAGTGATGTAGGGAGTTCATACTACACAAGCAGCACACACACTCACTACACATAACCCACACAGCCTTAAAGTGATGTAGGGATTTCATACTACACAAGCAGCACACACACACACACACACTCACTACACACAACCCACACAGCCTTAAAGTGATGTAGGGAGTTCATACTACACAAGCAGCACACACACACACTCACTACACATAACCCACACATACTTAAAGTGATGTAGGGAGTTCATACTACACAAGCAGCACACACACACACACACACACTCACTACACATAACCCACACAGCCTTAAAGTGATGTAGGGAGTTCATACTACACAAGCAGCACACACACACACTCACTACACATAACCCACACAGCCTTAAAGTGATGTAGGGAGTTCATACTACACAAGCAGCACACACACTCACTACACATTACCCACACAGCCTTAAAGTGATGTAGGGATTTCATACTACACAAGCAGCACACACACTCACTACACATAACCCACATAGCCTTAAAGTGATGTAGGGAGTTCATACTACACAAGCAGCACACACACTCACTACACATAACCCACACAGCCTTAAAGTGATGTAGGGATTTCATACTACACAAGCAGCACACACTCACACTCACTACACATAACCCACACAGCCTTAAAGTGATGAAGGGAGTTCATACTACACAAGCAGCACACACACTCACTACACATAACCCACACAGCCTTAAAGTGAGGTAGGGATTTCATACTACACAAGCAGCACACACACTCACTACACATAACGCACACAGGCTTAAAGTGATGTAGGGAGTTCATACTACACAAGCAGCACACACACTCACTACACATAACGCACACAGGCTTAAAGTGATGTAGGGAGTTCATACTACACAAGCAGCACACACACACACTCACTACACACAACCCACACAGCCTTAAAGTGATGTAGGGAGTTCATACTACACAAGCAGCACACACACACACACACACACCCACACTCACTACACATAACCCACACAGCCTTAAAGTGATGTAGGGAGTTCATACTACACAAGCAGCACACACACTCACTACACATAACCCACACAGCCTTAAAGTGAGGTAGGGATTTCATACTACACAAGCAGCACACACACTCACTACACATAACGCACACAGGCTTAAAGTGATGTAGGGAGTTCATACTACACAAGCAGCACACACACACACTCACTACACACAACCCACACAGCCTTAAAGTGATGTAAGGAGTTCATACTACACAAGCAGCACACACACACTCACTGCACACAACCCACACAGCCTTAAATTGATGTAGGGAGTTCATACTACACAAGCAGCACACACACTCACTACACATAACCCACACAGCCTTAAAGTGAGGTAGGGATTTCATACTACACAAGCAGCACACACACTCACTACACATAACGCACACAGGCTTAAAGTGATGTAGGGAGTTCATACTACACAAGCAGCACACACACACACTCACTACACACAACCCACACAGCCTTAAAGTGATGTAAGGAGTTCATACTACACAAGCAGCACACACACACTCACTGCACACAACCCACACAGCCTTAAAGTGATGTAGGGAGTTCATACTACACAAGCAGCACACACACTCACTACACATAACCCACACAGCCTTAAAGTGAGGTAGGGATTTCATACTACACAAGCAGCACACACACTCACTACACATAACGCACACAGGCTTAAAGTGATGTAGGCAGTTCATACTACACAAGCAACACACACACACTCACTACACACAACCCACACAGCCTTAAAGTGAGGTAGGGAGTTCAGACTACACAAGCAGCACACACACACTCACTGCACACAACCCACACAGCCTTAAAGTGATGTAGGGAGTTCATACTACACAAGCAGCACACACACTCACTACACATAACCCACACAGCCTTAAAGTGATGTAGGGAGTTCATACTACACAAGCAGCACACTCACTCACTACACATAACCCACACAGCCTTAAAGTGATGTAGGGAGTTCATACTACACAAGCAGCACACACACTCACTATCCATAACCCACACAGCCTTAAAGTGATGTAAGGAGTTCATACTACACAAGCAGCACACACACAAACACACACACTCACTGCACACAACCCACACAGCCTTAAAGTGATGTACGGAGTTCATACTACACAAGCAGCACACACACACACTCACTGCACACAATCCACACAGGCTTAAAGTGATGTAAGGAGTTCATACTACACAAGCAGCACACACACACTCACTGCACACAACCCACACAGCCTTAAAGTGATGTAAGGAGTTCATACTACACAAGCAGCACACACACACACTCACTGCACACAACCCACACAGGCTTAATGTGATGTAAGGAGTTCATACTACACAAGCAGCACATACACTCACTACACATAACCCACATAGCCTTAAAGTGATGTAGGGAGTTCATACTACACAAGCAGCACACACACTCACTACACATAACCCACACAGCCTTAAAGGTATGTAAGGAGTTCATACTACACAAGCAGCACACACACACTCACTGCACACAACCCACACAGGCTTAAAGTGATGTAGGGAGTTCATACTACACAAGCAGCACACACACTCACTACACATAACCCACACAGCCTTAAAGTGATGTAGGGATTTCATACAATACAAGCAGCACACACACACTCACTACACATAACCCACACAGCCTTAAAGTGATGTAGGGATTTCATACTACACAAGCAGCACACACACACACACCCACTCACTACACATAACCCACACAGCCTTAAAGTGATGTAGGGAGTTCATACTACACAAGCAGCACACACACACTCACTACACATAACCCACACAGCCTTAAAGTGATGTAGGGAGTTCATACTACACAAGCAGCACACACACTCACTAAACATAACCCACACAGCCTTAAAGTGATGTAGGGAGTTCATACTACACAAGCAGCACACACACTCACTACACATAACCCACACAGCCTTAAAGTGATGTAGGGAGTTCATACTACACAAGCAGCACACACACACACTCACTACACATAACCCACACAGCCTTAAAATGATGTAGGGAGTTCATACTACACAAGCAGCACACACACTCACTACACATAACCCACACAGCCTTAAAGTGATGTAGGGAGTTCATACTATACAAGCAGCACACACACTCACTACACATAACCCACACAGCCTTAAAGTGATGTAGGGAGTTTATACTACACAAGCAGCACACACACTCACTATACATAACCCACACAGCCTTAAAGTGAAGTAGGGAGTTCAGACTACAGAAGCAACACACACACACACACTCACTACACATAACCCACACAGCCTTAAAGTGATGTAGGGAGTTCATACTACACAAGCAGCACACTCACTCACTACACATAACCCACACAGCCTTAAAGTGAAGTGGGGAGTTCAGACTACACAAGCAGCACACACACACTCACTACACATAACCCACACAGCCTTAAAGTGAAGTGGGGAGTTCATACTACACAAGCAGCACACACACTCACTACACATAACCCACACAGCCTTAAAGTGATGTAGGGAGTTCATACTACACAAGCAGCACACACCAACACCCACACTCACTACACATAACCCACACAGCCTTAAAGTGATGTAGGGATTTCATACTACACAAGCAGCACACACACACACTCACTACACATAACCCACACAGCCTTAAAGTGATTTAGGGATTTCATACTACACAAGCAGCACACACACACACACTCACTACACATAACCCACACAGCCTTAAAGTGATGTAGGGTTTTCATACTACACAAGCAGCACACACACCCACACTCACTACACATAACCCACACAGCCTTAAAGTGATGTAGGGATTTCATACTACACAAGCAGCACACACACACACACACACACACACACTCACTACACATAACCCACACAGCCTTAAAGTGATGTAGGGAGTTCATACTACACAAGCAGCACACACACACTCACTACACATAACCCACAGAGACTTAAAGTGATGTAGGGATTTCATACTACACAAGCAGCACACACACAGTCTTTAAGAGACATATCACAGCTTTAAACATGCACACAAACAAACTAAAAGGGATAACTAATTTGCATTGTAAGAGTTTGCAAGTCTAGACGTGGTTTTCACACCAACTCTCACAGGGGCAGCCCTCGTGGAATTCTGTACAAAAACAAGTTTCTGTCCCTTCGAGTGGCGAATATTGAGAGATCTCTGCTAGGTAAAAGTTTGCAGTGGAGAGTAAAGTACAGAAGGGGAAACCGGCATGTTTTAAATTTGAATATTTTACGCTTAAAGGAACTTGAAACCCAACATTTTTATTTCATGATTTAGGTAGAACATACAATTTTAAACAACTTTCTAGTTTATTTCTATTATCAAATTTGTTTCATTCTCTTGGTATCATTTGTTGAAGGAGCAGCAATGCACTACTGGTTTCTAACTGAACACATGGGTGAGCCAATGACAATCAGTATAAATATGCAGCCACCAATCAGCAGCTAGAACCTAGGTTCTTTGCTGCTTCTGAGCTTTCCTAGATAAACCTTTCAGCAAAGGATAACAAGAGAAGGAAGCAAATTAAATAATAGAAGAAAATTGGAAAGTTGTTTAAAATTGTACGCGCTGTCTAAATCATTAATGTCTAATTATGACTTTACTGTCCCTTTAACACAAATCAAATTATGCTCTTTCCATTGCGCTGTACCATAAATTCACTGTAATTTCCGTATGTATAGGTTTTCCTTTCAGGATAATTAGTGATTTCAGTATTTTGGTGAAAACTTGCCACCTTTTAAAGGGACACTAAACTCAATTTTTTTCTTTCATGATTCAGATAGAGCACGAGATTTTAAGCACCTTTTTAATTTACTCCTATTATCAATTTTTCTTTGTTCTCATGCTATCTTGATTTGAAAAAGCAGTACTGTAAGCTTTAGAGCCGGACCATTTTTTGTTCAGCACCTGGGTAGCACTGATTTGCAGCTGATTTGTGGCTAAATGTAGCAAACCAATCAGCAAGCTCTACCAAGGTGCTGAACTAAAAATGGGCCAGCTCCTAACCTTTCATTACTGCTTTTTCAAATCAAGATAACATGAGAACAAAGAAAAATTGTCAATAGGAGTAAATTAGAAAGTTGCTTAAAATTGCATGTTCTATCAGAATCATGAAAGAAAAGATGTGGGGTTAGTATCCCTTTAATAGTGAGATCTCTAGTGCGAAAATGTTTATAGAATTACGATGGGATAAGAGATAAAATTTCATATACGCCCACTGAACGCCCATATTCAGCCCATTTTATGAAGAAAAAAACAACAACAATTATGCTTTAAAATCAGGCCCTTAAACAGAAAGCTCATTGTTGTGTTTGTGGGTGTAGTAAGTTGTCTCATTAAGGCTGTGTATGAATGCCCTGAGAAATCTCTTTAAAAGTTTGTATACCATGAGCCATCCCTTTAAGCTATTTAAAGGGACAGTCTACTCAAAAATGTTTATTGTTTAAAAAGATAGATAATTCCTTTATTAACCACTCCCCAGTTTTTTTTATAACCAACACTGTTATATTAATATACTTTTTACCTCTGTGATTACCTTGTATCTAAGCCTCTGCAGACTGCCCCCTTAATTCAGTTCTTTTGACAGACTTGCATTTTAGCCAATTAGTGCTGCTTCATAAATAATTCCATGAGATTGAGCATAATGTAATCTAAATGGCACTCATGAACTACCACTATCTGGTTGTAGATTTATCTTTGTGAAGGACGCATGAATCAAGCTATGTACAAGATTATCCTGGAAGAAAACTTGCTTCCTTCTGCTCTTACAATGTTCCCCAACTCTGAGGATTGGTTTTTCAGCCGGACAATGCTCCATGCCACACAGCCAGGTCAATCAAGATGTGGATGGAGGACCACCAGATCAAGACCCTGTCATAGCCAGCCCAATCTCCAAACCTGAACCCCATTGAAATGGAATGTGATCAAGAGGAAGATGGGTGTTCACAAGCCATCAAACAAAGTTGAGATGTTGGACTTTTTGCGTGGGCGTGGCACAAAGTCACCCAACAGTACCATGAAAGACTGGTAGAGAGCAGACAAGACGCATGAAAGCTGTGTTTGAAAATCAGGGTTATTCCACCAAATATTGATTTCTGAACTCTTGCTAAGTTTAAACATTAGTATTTTATTGTTTAGAGATGAATATGCACTTGTTTTCTTTGCATTATGCGAGGTCTGAAATCATCTTTTGTGTTATTTTGGCAAGTTGTCATTTTCTGCAAACAAATGCTCTTTATGACAATATTTTTTTTTAATTTGGGAGACACGTTTTCAGTCATTTATAGAATAAGACAAAAATCTTAATTTTACTCAAACACATACCTATAAATAGTAAAACCAGAGAAAATTATATATTTGCATTGGTCTCTTAATTATTTTCAGAGCTGTATATATATATATATATATATATATATATATATATATATATATATATATACACATACATATATATATATACATACATACATACACACACATGTAACACACAGAGAAAGTCCAGCAGTCACTAACAAGCAAGTAAGTTCCAGCAGTCACTAACAAGCAAGTAAGTTCCAGCAGTCACTAACAAGCAAGTAAGTCAGTGCTGGACTTTCTCTGTGTGTTGTATTAATATATTTTGTAGTTTTCCCTATGGGCCTTGCACCCAGACCTGTCTGGGGTTAACTGACTGCAACTCTGGGGACAGCACAGCTTCCTGTGAGTGCCATTGAGCACCCAGGGCTGAACATGTTGCAGGGTCATGAGATGTGTACCCAGTCCAGTCATAGGGGTCTATTTATCAACCCATCAATGCATCTGTTTCAGGCTCACCGAAAACAGGAGTTAAAAAGCAGCAGTCTTAAGACCGCTGCTCCTTAACTCACCCGCCATCTCTGAGGCGGTGGACAGCAATCAGCCCAATCAGATACGACTGGGTTGATTGACACCGTGAATGTGCAGGGGCTGGCATTGCACAAGCATTTCACTAGAAATGCTTGTGCAATGATAAATGCTGACAGCGTATGCTGTCGACATTTATCGATGTGCGGTGGACATGATCCACTGCCTGCACATTGGTAAATCGGCCCCTGAGAGTGCAGTCCCCTTCTGTGTTTTGTGTATATATATATATATATATATATATATATATATATATATATATATATATATAGTTAAAAAAAGAGCACTCTCACCTTAGTAACAACTGCCAACAGGTAAATATAACAAGTAGAAGAAGGCACTCTCTGGTCTTTTCAAATGTACTTTATTTGAAAAAGCGTGACGTTTCAGGGACACACTCCCCTTCCTCAGAGGGGGAGTCCCCCCCCCCCCCCCCCCCCGAAACTTCACGCTTTTTCAAATAAAGTATACTTGTACTTGAAAAGACCAGAGAGTGCCTTCTTCTACTTGGTATATATATATACACACACAGTAGCGGACCTACTCAACAGAGGGCCCTGGTGCACAAATTGTAGTTCCACCACTGTATATATATATATATATATATATATATATATATATATATATATATAAACACATAATACACAGAATAGTCAGCAGTGTACTCACTTGGTTGCACACAGCTAGGCTGAAAGCATAAAAGTAAAGAGTTTGTTATAGCAAGTGGACAAATGGTGATAAGCCCAGGAACCACTTCACGGTCTCTTCATTCTTGAGTCCTAACTTATAGCCAACACATGCTGGCTTCCAACCAAACACACTGAGACCTCCCAAGGGAGTCAGACCTATGTGTTAACCTTAAATAAAAAGAGAGAAGCACTCAACCTGGGAACGAAAAATAGCATAATAGCTTGTTCTATGGCTAGTTACCACCCTAGAAGCAGCCTCTTTTTGCTCAACATGTGCCTTTCACAGAGAAGAACTTTCCTGAAGCATATCAGTCTGATCCTGACTTCACAGTACAGTCCAGCCCCGAAATACCAGGCAATCCCTCTCTGAACGAGAGAAACAGTAAAACTCCAGACGTACGTTTCGGCCTATTGTGGGCCTCGTCAGTGAGGTGCAGCCATATCCCTCTAGGCAGACTGAGCAATGGGTCCACGTCTGGATTCCCGCATCACACTTAGGGAGACTTCCCTAAGTGTCATAATTTGCAAAAATAAAAAGAGAGAAGCGCTCAACCTGGTAACGAACAATAGCATAATAACTTGTTCTATGGCTAGTTACCACCCAAGAAGCAGCCTCTTTTTGCTCAATATGTGCCTTTCACAGAGAAGAACTTTCCTGAAGCATATCAGTCTGATCCTGACATGTTGGCGGGATCAGAGTGATATACTTCAGGAACGTTTTCCTCTGTGAAGAGCACAATTCGGCAGAAAGAAGCAACTCTCAGGTGGCAACCGGGCCATAGAACAAGCTATTGATGCTGCTGTTCATTCCTGGCAGACTGCTTCTCTTTC
Source organism: Bombina bombina (assembly GCF_027579735.1). Classification (NCBI taxonomy): domain Eukaryota; kingdom Metazoa; phylum Chordata; class Amphibia; order Anura; family Bombinatoridae; genus Bombina; species Bombina bombina. The sequence goes on along the minus strand of NC_069510.1, from coordinate 84,642,870 downwards.
TGTTTTGCATATGTAAATATGACCCTGGAGATAGTCTCCCTAAGGGTGATGGGGGAAACCAGACGTGGACTCCTTGCCCAATGTGCTTAGAGGGATATGGCTGCACCTCACTGATGAGGCCCAAAGGAGGCCGAAACGATCGTCTGGGGTTGTCATGTTCCTTGTTCAGAGGACAATTGCATGGTATTTCGGGGATGGACTGACCATGTTGGCGGGATCAGACTGATATACTACAGGAAAGATTTCCTCTGTGAAAAGCACAATTGGGCAGAAAGAAGCTACTCCCAGGTGGCAACCGGGCCATAGAGCAAGCTATTGATGCTGCTGTTCGTTCCTGGCAGACTGCTTCTCTTTCTGTTTTGCCTATATGTAACTTTCCCTAGACACATACAAAACCCAGAAGTAAACTGCACTCTCCAACAGGAATGGGTAAACATCCCAAGTTTTCACACCCTTGGGAGTAGTGTGCTTGGTTGGAAGCCAAAGAGACCATTAAGTGGTTCCTGGAGTTTTTACAGTTTGGCAAAGTGCTGTAACAAACTCTTTTAGCAAAACTATGTTATTCCAAGTGAGTGCTGACTTTTCCATGTTTGATAATGTTTTGTGATTTCTCTTATTGAACTTTGCACCCCTACTGGTTTTGTGTTATGCCTTTTAATCTATCAAAAGCTGACAAACCAGTACTACAAACCGCTACCATAACATGACTATACTGAATTTGGCATTACTCTTGCAAATCCTCATTACAAGTGACTGAATGAAGTAACATTCTTATTATGTGAGTTTAGAAAACTATCACTACACACACAATGAGTGGCCTACGATGCAACAAATACACTTCTCATTCTGGCTAGGAAGCAGAGCACAATTGTTTAAATTTTTGTTAGTTATCAAACAGAATACAGCCTTTTTTACTATATTAGGACATTGTAAGGCAACTCTGCATGCACACACTATATTTCACTGTACTGTAAATCTGCTTTGATTTTTATTTCTTTCACATAGCAGCCTTTAGTTTTTTTTAATTTAACCTTTATTATGCTACTGTAGTGTTCTAGACATATTGGGGCCAGAAACAGAAGTTATGATGCAGCGGTCTAAAGACCGCTGCTCCATAACTTGTCCGTCTCCTCTGAGGACGCGGACAGAAATTAACCCAATCGAATACGATCGGGTTGATTGACACCCCCTGAATCTGCAGGGGGCGGCATTGCAGCAGCAGTTCACAAGAACTGCTGGTGCAATGATAAATGTCAACAGCGTATGCTGTCAGCATTTATCGATGTGCAGCGGACATGATATACTACATCGTATCATGTCCGCTCGCACTATGATAAATCTACCCCATTACTGGATTTGCTTCAGTATTCTTTTGCCCCGCTACTAAAGACAAAACCAAAGGTCACTCTGTGATCTAGAAATTATTATAAGGATTTTATTTAAAAATAAAAATGTTGTAGAAATCAACATGGTTTTATAAGAAATTGATACATGCAACTGACAAGTATATCTTTCCAAACCTGTTGTGTTTTTAAGTACCCCCCACATGGAGAAGCGTTTCTCACCTATCTGTATTCTGTGATGTGTAATCATGTACTCACTAGTCTACAGAAAATTGTTATAAAGGGGGCGCTTCCTGTTGGTAGAGCTGTGACAGGAAGGAAGTGAAGCCATGCAATCAGTGGGTGGGGTCAGTCAGTCAGTTTATGGTGACAGGGAGGTCAGTGGAAGGGGTGAGGTATGACATAGGCAGAGTTTGGGGTGCCTTTGCAGAGTGGGGTTGTTACATGAGACCTAATCACAGTTTGGGAGGCATATTGTGGGGCCAGACATTATGCTGGGGGCTACTGAACACCCTGGTGACTCCACTGGTATGGCCTTTAATTTTTGTCCTCACCTAAGACATAGAATATCTTGGAGACCTATGGATGGGAGCAAAATGTATAACCTTAATTGATAATGTGCACACTCTGAATACCCCAGTACTATCCAACACCATTGTGCATTTCCCTCCAATTTTCTGATTCTTTGCTTGGAGATAGCCATGGGTGATTTACTGGGCACTAATAATCAAGCAGTGGAAGCTGCGTTGGACCCCTTGAGGAGCAGAATTGCTGATGCAGACCTGCTTGCCGCAAGCTAACAAGCAGCAGTCATTTGACTACCAATTTTTTAACTCTCCATCCCCTCATAGGTGGCAGAGTTTAACGGGACACTAAACCCAAATTGTGTCTTTAATGATTCAGACAGAGCATGCAATTTTAAGTAACTTTCTAATTTACTCCTATTATCAATTTTTCTTTGTTCTCTTGCTATCTATATTTGAAAAGCAGCAATATGATGCATAGGAGCCAGCCCATTTTTGGTTGAGAACCTGGGTTATGCTTGCTTATTGGTGAGTAAATGTCAACCTCCAATAAGCAAGCACTATCCATGGTGCTGAACCTAAAATGGGCTGGCTGCTAAGATTTACATTCCTGCTTTTAAAATAAAGATAGCAAGAGAATGAAGAAAAATTGATTATAGGAGTAAATTAGAAAGTTGCTTAAAATTTCATGCTCTATCTGAATCATGAAAGAAAAAAATTGGGTTCAGTATCCCATTAAGCATCCCAAACTCGTTCATTCGGGGTGATTGAGATACCTTACTTTAGTAAACCCCACTCGATTGACAAATAGAATCCTCAGACATGCATTCATTTTGATAACATTAATTCTGAGCCAAGAGAGTTTTTTCGACTTCCAGGATAACAAATCTCTGATTATTGCATTCTTAATAGGGAGGTCATTTAATTTGAGAGACGTGGCTAAGTAAATCCCAAATACTTTAAAGAAGGGAACACCAACAAAGAGGTGTAAAAATAATGATTGTTTTTGGTTAAATAAATAAAATAAAATATCATCTGCATATAGTGATAATGTATATTCTAACCATTGTACAAATAGCGGCAGATTTAACAAGGGCCGAATAGCTCCTAATCGCCCTGTTTCCGCGCGAGCCTTCAGGCTCGCCGGAAACAGGAGTTAAGAAGCAGCAGTACTCTTAAAGGGACATGAAAACCAATTTTTTTTCTTTCATGATTTAGAAAGAGCATACAATTATAAACAACTTTCTAATTTACTTCTATTATCTAATTTGCTTCATTCTCTTGACATTCTTTGCTGAAAAGCATATCTAGATACCAGAACCCGTTCACCAGAACTGCTTGTGCAATGTTAAATGCCGACAGCGTATGCTGTCTGCATTCAGCGATGTCTGGCGGATATGATCCGCTACAGCCCTGCCTTGTATGGTTTGAAATGTGCAAAAGGTTAGATAGTGCTCCATTAAGCTGTTCTCCAGCGCTTGGGGACATGTAAAGAGAAAAGATCCTTGTTAACATTCTCTCTCCAAGGCCCATGTGTTCTTGGGATGTGAAAAGAAAAGACCAACTAACACAGTTGACAACCTTTTTGGTGTCAATAGAGAAAAATAAAGTCATGGTTTTGGAGGACTGTGCATGAGGGATCAAGTATGAGGAATGAAACCTACCTTGTCCTTGGGTAGGACTTTATTTAACCTTTCACCTAGTATTTTGGCATAGAGTTTTATGTCAGTATTAACCAAGGATATGGGACAGGTAGACAATTAGAAATATGCTCCTTAACCATATTAGCTTTCTTTAATACCACTATGTGTGCCTGAAGGTTCATGGGTGAGAAGGCTTTAGAATCATCAATATCTTGGAAAAAGAAAAGAAAATGGGGAAGGAGAATATATTTAAATGTCAAATAATAACAATAGGAAACCCCATTCAAATCCAAAGACTTCTCGGAGGGTAAGTTTATAATAACTAAATTTAATTCTTCTGGGTTAATGGGTTCTTCTAAATATTTGCGTTGATCAGATGTAAGTTTGGGTATATTTAAATCCATCAGGTATTCTAGTATTGCTTGGGGAGGTAATATTGGGGTTTGAGGAGAGGTTTCTCTAGAAGAGTGAATGATGTAATTATAATAAGAGCAAGAGGCCTCACTAATATCCTTATATGGGGAGTGGCCTCTAGGTTTTCATCAGTGATAAAGTTTTAGTATTTCCCTTTTTAAGCTGCCTAGCCAAAGGACGACCCTGCTTGTTCATACCCTCATAATAATACTTTTTAAGTTGTAAGACTCTTTTCTTATCCTCTTGACCAAGGAGCTTAAACAACTGTTAGAGGGAAATTTTTTGTGCTGTAGGTGGTGAATGGAATTGAGAAGACTGTAAAGATAAGATCTGTTTTTTTTATTATTCCCTGCTTTAGCTACTATCAGCGCAACACAGTTATGGGCTTCCCATAGGTGTTTTATATGTTGTATTGTATATTAGACTCGGGAGGGGTATTCAATTGGAAATACTCTTAAGTAAGCATGAAATGTTTCTGAATCTTAGGATCAGAAACTAAATATTCATCATATCTCTATATATAATTTTTGATTGGGAGATCAGGCCAATTAAGTATGCATTTTATTATTGCATGATCTTGATGCCCCTGTTTCAGCACAAGCCTTCAGGCTCGCCGGAAAAAGCAATTATGAAGGGAATGGGTAATAAAAGGATTATCTATCTTTTTAAACAATAAAAATTCTGTTGTAGACTGTCCCTTTAAGGTCATATATCTCTTTTAATAATGAAAGACTTGATTCAGTATCTGACTTATATGGTAAGTTCCTAAGGGTAGCTTGGATTTACAGCAATTGCTACAGTGAGGGGAAGGCCCGGAGTCCTGTTGAGAGGAGGCCATACTAGACGCAGCTGTTAACATGTTTAGTTTCACCAGATGAGGGTTCCAAAGAGTGAAAAACATAATTTATGTAAGAACTTACCTGATAAATTAATTTCTTTCATATTGGCAAAAGTCCATGAGCTAGTGACGTATGGGATATACAATCCTACCAGGAGGGGCAAAGTTTCCCAAACCTCAAAATGCCTATAAATACACCCCTCGCCACAACCACAATTCAGTTTAATGAATAGCCAAGTAGTGGGGTGATAGAAAAAGGAGTAAAAAGCGTAAAAAAAAGAAACTGGAAATAATTGTGCTTTATACAAAAAATCATAACCACCATAAAAAGGGTGGATCTCATGGATTCTTGCCAATATAAAAGTTCTTATATAAATTATGTTTTCTTTCATGTAATTGGCAAGAGTCCATGAGCTAGTGACGTATGGGATAGCAATACCCAAGATTTGGAACTCCACAGCAGAGTCAATAGAGAGGGAGGGATAAAAATAAAAACAGCCATTTTCCGCTGAAAAAATTAAATCCACACCCAAAAGAATAAGGCCTAGATTTAGAGTTTGGCGGTAGCCGTCAAAACCAGCGTTAGAGGCTCCTAACGCTGGTTTTAGGCTACCGCCGGTATTTGGAGTCAGTCAGGAAAGGGTCTAACGCTCACTTTTCAGCCGCGACTTTTCCATACCGCAGATCCCCTTACGTCAATTGCGTATCCTATCTTTTCAATGGGATCTTCCTAACTCCGGTATTTAGAGTCGTGTCTGAAGTGAGCGTTAGAATTCTAACGACAAAACTCCAGCCGCAGAAAAAAGTCAGTAGATAAGAGCTTTCTGGGCTAACGCCGGTTCATAAAACTCTTAACTACTGTGCTCTAAAGTACACTAACACCCATAAACTACCTATGTACCCCTAAACCGAGGTCCCCCCACATCGCCGCCACTCGATTAAATTTTTTTAACCCCTAATCTGCCGATCGCCACCTACGTTATACTTATGTACCCCTAATCTGCTGCCCCTAACACCGCCGACCCCTATATTATATTTATTAACCCCTAACCTGCCCCCCACAACGTCGCCGCCAGCTACCTACAATAATTAACCCCTAATCTGCCGACCACAAAGAGCCGCCACCTACATTATAGCTATGTACCCCTAATCTGCTGCCCCTAACACCGCCGACCCCTATATTATATTTATTAACCCCTAATCTGCCCCCTCAATGTCGCCTCCACCTGCCTACACTTATTAACCCCTAATCTGCCGAGCGGATCTCACCGCTACTATAATAAAGTTATTAACCCCTAATCTGCCTCACTCCCGCCTCAATAACCCTATAATAAATAGTATTAACCCCTAATCTGCCCTCCCTAACATCGCCGACACCTAACTTCAATTATTAACCCCTAATCTGCCGACCGAATCTCGCCGCTATTCTAATAAATGGATTAACCCCTAAAGCTAAGTCTAACCCTAACACTAACACCCCCCTAACTTAAATATAATTTAAATCTAACAAAATAAATTAACTCTTATTAAATAAATTATTCCTAATTAAAGCTAAATACTTACCTGTAAAATAAATCCTAATATAGCTACAATATAAATTATAATTATATTGTAGCTATTTTAGGATTAATATTTATTTTACAGGCAACTTTGTAATTATTTTAACCAGGTACAATAGCTATTAAATAGTTATTAACTATTTAATAGCTACCTAGTTAAAATAATTACAAAATTACCTGTAAAATAAATCCTAACCTAAATTACAATTAAACCTAACACTACACTATCAATAAATTAATTAAATAAAATACCTACAATTACCTACAATTAAACCTAACACTACACTATCAATACATTAATTAAATACAATATCTACAAATAAATACAATGAAATAAACTAACTAAAGTACAAAAAATAAAAAAGAACTAAGTTACAAAAAATAAAAAAATATTTACAAACATCAGAAAAATATTACAACAATTTTAAACTAATTACACCTACTCTAAGCCCCCTAATAAAATAACAAAGACCCCCAAAATAAAAAAATGCCCTACCCTATTCTAAATTACTAAAGTTCAAAGCTCTTTTACCTTACCAGCCCTGAACAGGGCCCTTTGCGGGGCATGCCCCAAAGAATTCAGCTCTTTTGCCTGTAAAAAAAAACACATACAATACCCCCCCCCCAACATTACAACCCACCACCCACATACCCCTAATCTAACCCAAACCCCCCTTAAATAAACCTAACACTAAGCCCCTGAAGATCTTCCTACCTTGTCTTCACCTCACTGGGTATCACACCGATCCGTCCTGGCTCCGATATCTTCATCCAACCCAAGAGGGGGCTAGACATCCATCATCCGACGGCTGAAGAAGTCCAGAAGATGGTCCAAAGTCTTCATCCTATCCGGGAAGAAGAGTAGATCCGGACCGGCAACCATCTTCTTCCAAGCGGCATCTTCTATCTTCATCCGATGAGGACCGGCTCCATCTTGAAGACCTCCACCGCGGACCCATCTTCTTCCGACAACGACTTCCCGACGAATGACGGTTCCTTTAAGGGACGTCATCCAAGATGGCGTCCCTCGAATTCCGATTGGCTGATAGGATTCTATCAGCCAATCGGAATTAAGGTAGGAAAATTCTGATTGGCTGATGGAATCAGCCAATCAGAATCAAGTTCAATCCGATTGGCTGATCCGATCAGCCAATCAGATTGAGCTTGCATTCTATCAGCCAATCGGAATTCGAGGGACGCCATCTTGGATGACGTCCCTTAAAGGAACCGTCATTCGTCGGGAAGTCGTCGTCGGAAGAAGATGGGTCCGCGGTGGAGGTCTTCAAGATGGAGCCGGTCCTCATCGTATGAAGACAGAAGATGCCGCTTGGAAGAAGATGGTTGCCGGTCCGGATCTACTCTTCTTCCCGGATAGGATGAAGACTTTGGACCCTCTTCTGGACTTCTTCAGCCGTCGGATGATGGATGTCTAGCCCCCTCTTGGGTTGGATGAAGATATCGGAGCCAGGACGGATCGGTGTGATACCCGGTGAGGTGAAGACAAGGTAGGAAGATCTTCAGGGGCTTAGTGTTAGGTTTATTTAAGGGGGGTTTGGGTTAGATTAGGGGTATGTGGGTGGTGGGTTGTAATGTTGGGGGGGGTATTGTATGTGTTTTTTTTCCAGGCAAAAGAGCTGAATTCTTTGGGGCATGCCCCGCAAAGGGCCCTGTTTAGGGCTGGTAAGGTAAAAGAGCTTTGAACTTTTGTAATTTAGAATAGGGTAGGGCATTTTTTTATTTTGGGGGGCTTTGTTATTTTATTAGGGGGCTTAGAGTAGGTGTAATTAGTTTAAAATTGTTGTAATATTTTTCTAATGTTTGTAAATATTTTTTTATTTTTTGTAACTTAGTTCTTTTTTATTTTTTGTACTTTAGTTAGTTTATTTAATTGTATTTATTTGTAGATATTGTATTTAATTCATTTATTGATAGTGTAGTGTTAGGTTTAATTGTAGGTAATTGTAGGTATTTTATTTAATTTATTTATTGATAGTGTAGTGTTAGGTTTAATTGTAACTTAGGTTAGGATTTATTTTACAGGTAAATTTGTAATTATTTTAACTATTTTAGCTATTAAATAGTTCTTAACTACAGTATTTAATAGCTATTGTACCTGGTTAAAATAAATACAAAGTTACCTGTAAAATAAATATAAATCCTAAAATAGCTATAATATAATTATAATTTATATTGTAGCTATATTAGGATGTATTTTACAGGTAAGTATTTAGCTTTAAATAGGAATAATTTATTTAATAAGAGTTAATTAATTTCGTTAGATTTAAATTATATTTAACTTAGGGGGGTGTTAGTGTTAGGGTTAGACTTAGCTTTAGGGGTTAATACATTTATTAGAATAGCGGTGAGCTCCAGTCGGCAGATTAGGGGTTAATGTTTGAAGTAAGGTGTCGGCGATGTTAGGGAGGGCAGATTAGGGGTTAATACTATTTATTATAGGGTTAGTGAGGCGGATTAGGGGTTAATAACTTTATTATAATAGCGGTGCGGTCCGCTCGGCAGATTAGGGGTTAATAAGTGTAGGCAGGTGGAGGCGACGTTGTGGGGGGCAGATTAGGGGTTAATAAATATAATATAGGGGTCGGCGATGTTAGGGCAGCAGATTAGGGGTACATAGGGATAATGTAAGTAGCGGCGGTTTACGGAGCGGCAGATTAGGGGTTAATAATAATATGCAGGGGGCGGCAGATTAGGGGTTAATAAGTGTAAGGTTAGGGGTGTTTAGACTCGGGGTACATGTTAGGGTGTTAGGTGCAGACGTAGGAAGTGTTTCCCCATAGCAAACAATGGGGCTGCGTTAGGAGCTGAACGTGGCTTTTTTGCAGGTGTTAGGTTTTTTTTCAGCTCAAACAGCCCCATTGTTTTCTAAGGGGGAATCGTGCACAAGCACGTTTTTGAAGCTGGCCACTTCCATAAGCAACTCTGGTATCGAGAGTTGCAGTGGCATTAAATATGCTTGTACGCTCCCTTTTTGGAGCCTAACGCAGCCATTCTGTGGACTCTCAATACCAGAGTTATTTTAAAGGTGCGGCCAGAAAAAAGCCAGCGTTAGCTACGCGGGTCGTTACCGACAAAACTCTAAATCTAGCCGTAAGTTTTTCTCATAAATGCAAAGAAAAAACTTAAAACATAAGCACAGGAATCAGACTGAAACAGCTGCCTGTAGAACTTTTCTACCAAAAACTGCTTCCGAAGAGGCAAATACATAAAAATTTAGCAAATGTATGCAAAGAAGACCAAGTTGCTGCTTTGCAAATCTGATCAACTGAAGCTTCATTCTTAAAAACCCATGAAGTGGAGACTGATCTAGTAGAATGAGCTGTGATTCTCTGAGGCGGGGCCTGACCCGACTCCAAATAAGCCTGATGAATCAAAAGCTTTAACCAAGATGCCAAGGAAGCTTTCTGACCTTTCCTAGAACCAGAAAAGACAACAAATAGACTAGAAGTAGCTTCCACATAATATTTCAGAGCTCTTACAACATCCAGAGAATGTAAGGATCTCTCCAAATAATTCTTAGGATTAGGACACAAAGATGGGACAACAATTTCCCTATTAATGTTGTTAGAATTCACAACCTTAGGTAGAAATTTAAATGAAGTCCGCAAAACTGCCTTATCCTGATGGAAAATCAGAAAAAAAGACTCACAAGAAAGAGCAGATAATTTGGAAACTTCTAGCAGAAGAGACAGCCAAAATGAACAACAGTTTCCAAGAAAGTAGTTTAATATCTAAGGAATGCATAGGCTCAAAAGGAGAGGAGCCTGTAAAGCCTTCAAAACCAAATTAAGACTCCAAGGACGAGACATTGATTTAATGACAGACTTGATACGGACCAAAGCCTGTACAAAACAGTGAATATCAGGAAGCTTAGCAATCTTTCTTTGAAACATAAAAGAAAGAGCAGAGATTTGTCCCTTCTAGGAACTTGCAGACAAACCTTTAATCAAACCATCCTGAAGAAACTGTAAAATTCTAGGAATTCTAAAAGAATGCCAGGAGAATTTATGAGAAGAACACCATGAAAACTGCAACATAGTATCAATCACTGAGTCAGAGAAACCTCTATGATTAAGCACTAAGCGTTCAATTTCCATACCTTCAAATTTAACGATTTGAGATCCTGATGGAAAAATGGCCCTTGAGACAGAAGGTCTGGTCTTAAAGGAAGGGGCCAAGGTTGGCAACTGGACATCCGGAAAAGATACACATACCAGAACCTGTGAGGCCATGCTGGTGCTACCAGAAACACAAACGATCGTTCCATGATGATCTTGGAGATCACTTTTAGAAGAAGAACTAGAGGCGGGAAGATATAAGCAGGTTGGTAAAACCAAAGAACTGCTAACGCATCCACCGACTCTGCCTGAAGATCCCTGGACCTGGACCGGTACCTGGGAAGTTTCTTGTTTAGATGAGAAGTCATCAGATCTATTTCTGGAAGACCCCACATCTGAACAATCTGAAAAAACACATCTGGATGGAGCGACCACTCCCCCGGATGTAAAGTCTGATGGCTGAGATAATCCACTTCCCAATTGTCTACACCTGGGATATGTACCGCAAAAATTAGACAAGAGCTGGATTCTGCCCAAGAAAGTATCCAATATACTTCTTTCATAGCTAGGGGACTGTGAGTCCCACCCTGATGATTGACATATGCCACAGTTGTGATATTGTCTGTCTGAAAACAAATAAACGGTTCTCTCTTCAACAGAGGCCAAACCTGAAGAGCTCTGAAAATAGCACGGAGTTCTAAAATATTGATTGGTAACCTCGCCTCTTGAGATTTCCAAACCCCTTGTGCTGTCAGAGATCCCCAGACAGCTCCCCAATCTGAAAGACTTGCATCTGTTGTGATCACAGTCCAGGTTGGACGAACAAAAGAGGCTCCTTGAACTATACGATGGTGATCTAACCACCAAGTCAGAGAGAGTCAAACATTGGGATTTAAGGATATTAATTGTGATATCTTTGTATAATCCCTGCACCATTGATTCAGCATACAAAGCTGGAGATGTCTCATATGAAAATGAGCAAAGGGGATCGCTTCCGATGCTGCAGTCATGAGACCTAAAACTTCCATGCAAAAAGCTACTGAAGGGAATGATTGAGACTGAAGTTTCCGACAAGCTGAAACCAATTTTATTTGTCTCTTGTCATAGACACTGAATCTATCTGGAAACCTAAAAAGGTGACCCTTGTCTGATGAATCAAGGAACTCTTTGGTAAATTGATCCTCCAATCATGTCTTTGAAGAAACAACACTAGTTGATTTGTGTGAGATTTGGCAGAATGTAAAGACTGAGCTAGTACCAAGATATCGTCCAAATAAGGAAACACCGTAATACCATTTTCTCTGATTACAGAGAGTAGGGCACCGAGAATCTTTGAAAAAATCCTTGGAGCTGTCGCTAGGCCAAATGGAAGAGCGACAAATTGGTAATGCTTGTCTAGAAAAGAGAATCTCAGAAACCGATAGTGGTCTGGAGGAATCGGAATATGAAGATATGCATCCTGTAAGTCTATCATGGACATATAATGACCATGTTGAACAAAAGGCAGAATAGTCCTTATAGTCACCATTTTGAAAGTTGGCACTCTTGCAAAACGAATCAAAATTTTCAGATCCAGAACTGGCCTGAATGAATTTTCTTTCTTTGGGACAATGAATAGATTTGAATAAAACCCCAGACCCTGTTCCTGGAACGGAACTTGTATGATTACCCCTGAAAACTCTAGATCTGAAACACACTTCAGAAAAGCCTGAGCCTTCACTGGATTTACTGGGATGAGTGAGAGAAAAAAATCTTCTCACAGGAGCTCTTACTCTGAATCCTATTTGATACCCTTGAGAGACAATACTCTGAATCCAATGATTTTGGACAGAATCTGCCCAAATGTTTTGGAAAAAATGTAATCTGCCCCCCACCAGCTGAGCTGGAATGAGGGCCGCACCTTCATGCAGACTTGGGGGCTGTTTTTATTTTCTTACAGGGAGTGCAGAATTATTAGGCAAGTTGTATTTTTGAGGATTAATTTTATTATTGAACAACAACCATGTTCTCAATGAACCCAAAAAACTCATTAATATCAAAGCTGAATAGTTTTGGAAGTAGTTTTTAGTTTGTTTTTATAGCTATTTTAGGGGGATATCTGTGTGTGCAGGTGACTATTACTGTGCATAATTATTAGGCAACTTAACAAAAAACAAATATATACCCATTTCAATTATTTATTTTTACCAGTGAAACCAATATAACATCTCAACATTCACAAATATACATTTCTGACATTCAAAAACAAAACAAAAACAAATCAGTGACCAATATAGCCACCTTTCTTTGCAAGGACACTCAAAAGCCTGCCATCCATGGATTCTGTCAGTGTTTTGATCTGTTCACCATCAACATTGCGTGCAGCAGCAACCACAGCCTCCCAGACACTGTTCAGAGAGGTGTACTGTTTTCCCTCCTTGTAAATCTCACATTTGATGATGGACCATAGGTTCTCAATGGGGTTCAGATCAGGTGAACAAGGAGGCCATGTCATTAGATTTTCTTCTTTTATACCCTTTCTTGCCAGCCACGCTGTGGAGTACTTGGACGCGTGTGATGGAGCATTGTCCTGCATGAAAATCATGTTTTTCTTGAAGGATGCAGACTTCTTCCTGTACCACTGCTTGAAGAAGGTGTCTTCCAGAAACTGGCAGTAGGACTGGGAGTTGAGCTTGACTCCATCCTCAACCCGAAAAGGCCCCACAAGCTCATCTTTGATGATACCAGCCCAAACCAGTACTCCACCTCCACCTTGCTGGCGTCTGAGTCGGACTGGAGCTCTCTGCCCTTTACCAATCCAGCCACGGGCCCATCCATCTGGCCCATCAAGACTCACTCTCATTTCATCAGTCCATAAAACCTTAGAAAAATCAGTCTTGAGATATTTCTTGGCCCAGTCTTGACGTTTCAGCTTGTGTGTCTTGTTCAGTGGTGGTCGTCTTTCAGCCTTTCTTACCTTGGCCATGTCTCTGAGTATTGCACACCTTGTGCTTTTGGGCACTCCAGTGATGTTGCAGCTCTGAAATATGGCCAAACTGGTGGCAAGTGGCATCTTGGCAGCTGCACGCTTGACTTTTCTCAGTTCATGGGCAGTTATTTTGCGCCTTGGTTTTTCCACACGCTTCTTGCGACCCTGTTGACTATTTTGAATGAAACGCTTGATTGTTCGATGATCACGCTTCAGAAGCTTTGCAATTTTAAGAGTGCTGCATCCCTCTGCAAGATATCTCACTATTTTTGACTTTTCTGAGCCTGTCAAGTCCTTCTTTTGACCCATTTTGCCAAAGGAAAGGAAGTTGCCTAATAATTATGCACACCTGATATAGGGTGTTGATGTCATTAGACCACACCCCTTCTCATTACAGAGATGCACATCACCTAATATGCTTAATTGGTAGTAGGCTTTCGAGCCTATACAGCTTGGAGTAAGACAACATGCATAAAGAGGATGATGTGGTCAAAATACTCATTTGCCTAATAATTCTGCACTCCCTGTAAACTGCTTGGATTTATTCCAACTTGAAGAAGGTTTCCAATTGGAACCAGATTCTTTGGGGGAAGGATTGGCTTTCTGTTCCTTATTCTGTTGAAAAGAATGAAAACGATTAGAAGCTTTAGATTTTCCCTTAGATCTCTTATCCTGAGGTAAAAAAAAAACTCCCTTCCCCCCAGTGACAGTTGAAATAATCAAATCCAACTGAGAACCAAACAAATTGTTACCTTGGAAAGAAAGAGATAGTAATCTCGACTTAGATACCATGTCAGCATTCCAATATATAAACCACAAAGCTCTTCTAGCTAAAATAGCTAAAGACATAGATCTAACATCAATTTTGATGATATCAAAAATGGCATCACAGATAAAATGATTAGCATGTTGAAGCAAGCGAACAATGCTAGACAAATCAGGGTCTGTTTACTGTTGCGCTAAGCTTTACAACCAAAAAGTTGATGCAGCTGCAACATCAGCCATAGTAATGGCAGGCCTGAGAAGATAGCCAGAATATAAATAAGCTTTCCTTAGATAAGATTCAAGTTTCCTATCTAAAGGGTCCTTAAAGGAAGTACTATCTTCCATAGGAATAGTAGTACATTTAGCAAGAGTAGAAATAGCCCCATCGACTTTGGGGATTTTTTCCTAAAACTCCAATCTAACTGCTGGCAAACGATACAACTTTTTGAATCTAGAAGAAGGAATAAAAGAAGTACCAGGCCTATTCCATTCCTTTGAAATCATATGAGAAATAGCATCAGGAACTGGAAAAACCTCTGGAGCAACCACAGGAGGTTTATAAACAGAATTTAAACGTTTACTAGTTTTAGTATCAAGAGGACTAGTTTCCTCAATATCCAAGGTAATCAACACCTCTTTTAACAAGGAACAAATATACTCCATATTAAAGAGATAAGAAGATGTCAGTGTCAATATCTGAGGTAGGATTTTCTGAATCAGATAGATCCTCATCAGAGGAGGATAATTCAGTATGTTGTCGGTCATTTGAAATTTCATCAACTCTATGAGAAGTTTTAAAAGACCTTTTACATTTATTAGAAGGCGGAATAGCAGACAAAGCCTTCTGAATCGCATCAGCAATAAAATCTTTTATCACAGGGATATCATGTACATTAGATGTTGAAGGAACAACAGGCATTGTACTAGTACTGATGGATACATTCTCTGCATGTAAAAGCTTATCATGACAACATCACAGAAGAAACTCAAGCACAAACTTACTTCACCACCTCCATAGGGAGGCAAAGTTTGTAAAACTGAATTGTGGGTGTGGTGAGGGGTGTATTTATAGGCATTTTGAGGTTTGGGAAACTTTGCCCCTCCTGGTAGGATTGTATATCCCATGCGTCACTAGCTCATGGATTATTGCCAATTACATGAAAGAAAAAAAGAAATAATAGAGGGAGGAAGTCCTGCGATAGTCTTGGGGCGAGATTACATATATGGCGTAGGTTTCAGTGCAACTGCTGAAACCCACGTAAGTTCACCTCGCATTTCGGGTTAATCACATATACGGCGCGGCAGTTCATATACTGCCGTAAGTCGGATGATCTGGCAAGGTTTAGAAATGTGTGCAAATACACATTTCTGTAGTCACCAGTGATTTACAGCAGTATATGAACTGCCGGCGCCTACGATTTTTACAAAATGCCACGTAAAAATCTAACCCTTCTTAAAAAAGTAAACCGACACATCAAACCCCCTATATCTGCCAACCCCCTGCATTGCAAAGTACCTATTAACACTTTTAACCCCTAATCCGCCATCCACCCACAACACAAAGTACCTATTAACACTATTAACCCCTAATCCGCCATCCACCCACAACGCAAAGTATCAATCTAATAACTAAGCCCCCTAACCTAAGACCCCCTAAGATAACCCCAATTAAACTACAATTACATAAAATAACAAAAAGACTATGTTAAAAATATTTTAAAATTACAAAAAATAAAAAATGCTATCTTTACATGAAAATAAAAAAAAACTAACATTACATAAAAATAAAAAACTCTAAGATTAAATTAAAAAAACTAAGATTACAAAAAATAAAAAAAAATCTAAGATTACAGAAAAAAATTATCCAAAATAAAAAAAATTAAACCTAATCTAATACACCTATAAAAACAAAAAAAAACACCCCAAAATTAAAAAAAACCCTAAGCTAACACTAAACTACCAATAGCCCTTAAAAGGGCCTTTTGTAGGGCATTGCCCTAAAGCGATCAGCTCTTTTACTTAAAAAATACAAATTACCCCCTAACAGTAAAACCCCCCACCCACCCAACCCCCCAAAATAAAAAAGACCTCCATATAAAAAAAACTAATCTACACATTTCCCCTTCCAGCCCTTTTACTGGCCATTAAAAAAATAAAAAGCCCTAATCTAAAAAAAAAAATACCCAAAAAACAAAAAAAAAAAAAAACTAACACTAACCCCGAAATAGGTACTCACCATTCCCAAAGTCCGGTGGTGAAGGTCTTCTTCCAGACGGCTCCATCTTCAATCTTTATCCCGGTGTCGCAGAGCGGCAGTGGTGCCATCTTCAATCTTCATTCAGGTGTTGTGGAGCGGAGGTGGGGTCATCCAATGTGGAGGCTCCTCTTCATGCAATTGTGCGCCGCACACTGAAGATTGAATGCAAGGTACCCCTTTTATGTTGGGGTACCTTGCATTCCTATTGGCTGAAAATTTTAAATCAGCCAATAGGATGAGAGTTACTTACATCCTATTGGCTGATTTGAACAAGGTGTAACTTTTATGCGGCACCATATATGTGATCGCTATATTCTGCAAAAAATTAGCAATGCCGGCTTTTTGTGCCCGACGCCGCATATGTAATCTCACCCTTGGTGTCTTTGTCACCTTTGGTGGGTTTCTTAGCAGCCATATAAGAGTTGTAGAGTTTTTTGTTTTTTTTATTCCGTAGAGGTCAAGTAGTTTATTTAGGGTTTTATAACAACAAATAAGAGTGCTCTAAAGAAAGCAGCAATGAAAATGACTTTTAGAAGTTAATATAAGTTAAGCAATATGATTAGTGTTGATAATAATCCAGGATAAAGGAAACAGACAATAAACAGTTCAATTTATTAATAAAAGGAAACTAGTTATTATGGTAATAATCTATCTAGACAACCGGTGGTTAAAAATACCTTCAGATAAAAATGATTAAAAAAACAGGTTTTTCAATGATAATACATTGAGAATCTGTTTTATAAACAATGTTTGTGCATTTAGATAAGAAATAAAAACAATTATATAAAGCAGGAGAGTGAAATCACTTGCGTGTTATATAACTTGTTAAACTGCCCCAATATGTTGCAAGACCTTAGCTGTCTGTATGAATATAGTTGGTCGTAATTAGTGATGTTGCAACTCAGGAAATGTATACACTTAGGGGCCGATTTATCATCAGTCTGTCTGACATGATCCGCTCAGCAGACCATGTCCGACAGACATCGATGAATGCCGACAGCATACACTGTCTGCATTTATCATTGCACAAGCAGTTCTTGTGAACTGCTTGTGCAATGCCGCCCCCTGCAGATTCGCGGCCATTCGGCCGCTAGCAGGGAGTGTCAATCAGCCGGCACGTATAGGATCAGGCGGATTGATGTCCGCAGCCTCAGAGCAGGCAGACCAGTCTTTAGACCGCTGCTTCATAACTGCTGTTGAAGGCTTGCGCGGAAACAGGGGCATCATGCTCCATTCAGCGCTTCATAACTTAGCCCCTTAGTCTTTGTGTGATCCGATATATAGGGTGACTCCTTAGAGTGCGGTCCTATATCCAAAAGACTTGAGGATTTCCATAAGTCTGGGGATAGTGTTTGCCGGGTCTGCCGAAAAGATGGCAATGTCATCGGCAAATAACGCTATCTTGTGTGTTTTGCCATAAAGTGTGATGCCCTCTAATGTTTTGTCTACCCTTATCTGTTCTACAAGAGGCTCAATGGCTAATGCCAATAATAGGGGTGACAGGGGGCACACATGTCTGGTGCCATTAAATATCAGGAAGGAAGAAGAGTGGAATCCTAGACCCCTAACCGTTGCTGTGGGAGGGAAATATAGTGCTTGGATTGTGGATACGACTGCTGGGAGGAATTTGAAGGCTTTAAGGACATCCCAGAGATAGTCCCATTTAATCTGATCAAAAGCCTTCTCAGCATCCAAGGAGATGACTGAGAAGGGTTTATTTAGTTTTGTAGATTCGCAGAGGATGTTAAGGAGGCACCTGGTGTTATCTGGGCCTTCCCTATAAGGGATGAAGCCCACCTGGTCTAGGTTAATAAGGAATGGAAGGAGCTTTGAAATCCGGTTTGCTAGTAATTTTGAATACATTTTTATGTCTACATTTATTAACGAAATGGGCCTATAACTTGAGCAGAAGGTAGGGTCCTTGTTGGGCTTAGGGATGGTGATGATAGCGGCTTCTAAAAATTCCTTTTTAAAGTTACCTTCTTCCTTTGCCAGATTATAAAGCCTAAGGAGAAGGGGGAATAATTCCTGAAGGTAGGTCTTGTAGAAGTGAGCTGGAAAACCGCTGGGGCCCAGAGATTTAAAAGGTTTCAAGCTTTTAATAACTTGTTTAACTTTGAGTAGGGTGAAAGGAGACTAGAGAGTCTTGCGCTGTTCAGTGGAAAGGAGATTCATGGAGGACAGATACTCATATGTTGGGTTCTGTGAGGCTGGGTTATGATTTTCTGTTTGTTTGATATTATGTAATTTCGAATAGTATGTAGCAAAGCTTTCCCCAATTTGAGAGGGAATTTGGGTAGTCTTACTATCTTGCTCGATTTGATAGATTCGAGAGGCATTGGTTCTGTGGCGTAGTTTGCTAGCTAAGATAGTATCTGCCTTATTACTTTTATGGTAAAATAATTGTTTCAATTTGAATAGGTTTCTTTGTGTTCTACGTAGTTCTAGATGGCTAATATGGGTTCTGAACGCTTGAGTAAGTCCAGTGTTTCTGCAAAGCAGAAGATGCAGTCAAGTCTGGAATATGTTTTGTGGGGGTGAGAGTCGTGGGTGTAATCTTTGTCTTTTGGATGTAGGGCTCTCCAAATGTCATAGTAACCATAGTGGGTCATGAGGGTTCTGAATGATGGTTCACTATGGTTTTGGTGGTAGTCTATTTGTTTTGCTGTCCCAAGTCATAGTAAAGTCGCCCGCAATTATTACTCTACCTTGCCTTGACTGTTCCACTACTTGGAGAATTTTTCTTAGACATTTGGGTTGGTGTGTATTAGGGAGGTAAACAGAGAATAGAGTATAGGTTACATGGTCTAGTTTTCAGATTAAGACTATGTATCTAGCTTGGGGATCTCTCAGCACCTGGATTTGTTCAAAAGATAGTCTTTTATGTATTAAGATAGCAGTTCCTCTTGCTTTTTTGGAGAAAGGAGCATACTCAATTGTCGTGTAGTTTTTAGAGTAAAGTCTATGGGGGTCGTCAGTGGGTTTCTTAAAGGAACACCACGTCAGGGTTGTGGAAGTTTAATGAGCGAGTTGGTAAGCTTCGCTGAAAAGGAGAGTTTAGGCCTCTCACATTATGTGTCAGGAATATAAGCGCCACCATGGAAAGTTAAATAAATCTAAAATGTGAAAACATTCTGGGTTCCTAGGTGAATATAGGGAAGGGGTGAGGACGGGAAAGGGGAGATGGGTGGGTCAGTGGTGGTAAATGTGGGGATGGGAATCTGGGGTATGTGGTGGAAATAGTCCACCACTGTGGAACCCTGGAGTGGGCTTCCTTAGGGAGGGGAGAAGAGCAACAGGGAGCAAAACAGAGAGCTGGAGCCCTGCTCCATAATATCATAAACACATTGTAAACATACAACTTTGCCAACAAAACTGAAAACTAAGATGGTATCCTTTTTTAGCCATTTTGCACCTAGGTATCACTCTTTGGGCAGAAATGTAAACTTGCAACCAAGGGTGAAGTTCCAATTAGGTTTTGTATAGAGTGAGTTCACAGTGGTGGAGAACGAAGCCGAAATGCCTCCTGATTTTGTAGTCTTTAGTTTCCTCACTCTTTGGTCTTTTACAGTCCATTCAGGTGCTGACATACGCAATTTGTGTTGCGACATGGGCTGAGCCTGAGCTGACTCCCTTTGGAGCCCCCATAGCGTAAGAAGGGTGTTGTCTTGAGGCAGAGAAGACACAACATGGGACTGATTGTCACGAGTTTTGTGTGATAGCCCCAACTGTATTTGATGTTTGCTTTTCGTAAAGCTGTAGTGACAGGTTGATACATTCTATGTTGTTTCTCAGATAGAGGCGGTTTCCTAAAGGTGGCCTGCATTAACGTATCCTTAAAGGTAAAGCTGTGAAAGCAGACTATAACGTCTCTTGGTTTATCTTGTGAGACCGTCCATGGGTGCAGCGCTCTATGCACTCTTTGCATAGTGCTTTGCAAACCGTCCAGAGGGCCCAACAACTCATTGAATAATCCACTGGATTTCCTGAGTGATTGAGCATGTTTGTATTGCTAACATTTTTTTTAAAGTTGTTTCAGTGAAAAAGTGTTGGGATTGAGTAGACACGCGTAAGTTAGGATGGGAATCTTCACCCATTGATTCTGGGTCACTCAGACCATCGTTGGAACCTTCTTCTAGGTCCTTAGCTGGTTGGATGAAGTGGTCAAAGACCATCTTCTTAATGGCAGTGGGGGTCTTTGCGTGTCTCCTAGAAGTGTGAGGCATTTTCGAGTTGAGGATGTTAAAGGGTGGGCTCAGGCTCTGTGGGAGTGCTATGTGAGGTATACCTGGTGTCTTGAAGTGGTTAGTTGGCACCAAATTATTACCTTAATTCACATTGAATGGAGCGGGGCTGGGTGACATATCTCCGGCACTACCACATCTCAGCTGCTTGGTTGGGGTGGGCTGACCTACTGGCAGGTGCAGATGATATATATAAGAGAACAAATAAGGAAAAATACTTCTGGATAGTCTGTTTGTCTAAGGGTGACTTACAGTAAATGAGTTAAGGTTAGCCTTGGAGAAGTAGTGCAGGGAGGGAGGTCTGGCTTATGTAGTCTATAAAGCTCTGAGATATGGTTAGGTGCCAGACAAATGCCACACAACTAAAATAAAAGGCAAGAAATTATTCAACACCTATGTGTCACCTAAGTTGGCACCTGGCTACGGGCCCACCCTCTCTCACCAGGGAATGGGGATATGTCTTACACGAGGGGGTAAAGGGGAGGTGGATAGTGACCCACTCAGACAAGCTGAGCAGGAAAGGAGGGGGGAGAGAGGGAGGATTAAGTTCAACTTTAAATCCTCCTAAACTACAACCTTCCTGGAGGCAAGTACAAATAGCACACAGTTCCTAAACAATTTGAAGAGGAATTGTCAAGAGGTACACACAATTACTTAAAGCCTATCTCCCACCTCAGGGAAAAGGAGATACAACCCGAAGGAAGGGAAAAGGTGAGAGACCAGATGCACAATAAAATGACTAGCCTTGTCTGAGTATTAATATCAACAGGTGAGGTGAATTTGCCATTTGTTAATAATAGTAATAAACAGCCCCTTCTTTGTCTGAGTTTATGGCATGTGAGACTTGGAATAAGTTCCTTTATTATGGGATAAGCACTCACATGATCTTAAGAGTTCTGCAGGGAATGCTTAGAGGGAGTTCCAGTGGTAAGGGTTTATGAAGCTAATGTTAGGCCTACAGAGAACCGTCAATATAGATTACAAGTAAAGGAAAGGTCTCACCCATTTTGATGCTTTATCTGGGGATCTTAGTAGCTTTGAGGAGGGTATTCCTGATAGTCTACAACTCTTAGGCTTGTAGAGAAAGCTTGTAGTGGGCTGTGGGATGAAGAGCCCAGTTGTAGAGGTCCTGTAGGGCCGGGGTAACCAGCTGTAGGTGCTCTGCTTGAGGCTTTGTACTTTTGTGCCGGGCTGGGGTGTGCAGGCCGCAGTTGGGCCCCTACGTGGTTGATTGTTGCATGCTGGTTGTAGCACGCCTGCCAGGATCCTGGACCGCAGCACAGCCGTTGCATAGTTGGCTCTATTGCCGGTAGTCAGGAGGGAGTCGCCTGGTGTCTCTGATGCGGAGTTAGCCATTGAAGTTAGGTGGTGGGTCAGCGCCCGTTTGGCAGACCGCAATTTCCAAGATGGTGATTCGAGCTGGAGTCAGGAACTGTGCCAGACTCTGTAGGACTGTCTGTTGGTTTGGCTCGACCGGTATGGGGCCGGGGAACCCTCTCCGGGATTTTCTCGCAGGGAGCCGAAGCTTCACCTATCCGATCGATCGGCCTTGGGGTGATAGGAGACCTCCCATGGAGGGCCCGCTCCTGAAGTCAGCTGGTTTCGCTGCCTCTGATCTGATGCTGATCAGGGGTAAGATAGTGTCCAAGGGCAACAAATATATCCCCAAATTATGCCTTAGGAAGGGTAATATGGCTTTTTTTGGTTGGTTTCTAGCTCAAATTGTGCGGAGCAATGTGACTATGCTTCCGCTCCTGTTGCTGGCTATCTCCGCCTCCCATAAATAATAATTCTTAATATTTTTCAATATTTTATATTTAACATTTACATAATGTGCCTTAAGATAACAAATTCTTTATGTGCGCTAACCCGACACTGTGTTAGACCTACAGCATGAAACTTGAAGTGTGTTACACATATTTTACATTCCAAAGGTCCTCACTTACACATATATATATATGCTGATGAAGGGGTTGTGAACCCCGAAAACGTTCCATTAAAGAATTTTGTGGAAGTCCTGAGAGTGCATTTGCTTTTGTTATATATGCCATTTATATTTGCACCCAGGCTGCTGTCTCTTAGTGGGCTGAACTGGAGATTATCTGGATATATATATATATTATACACACACACACTTACTTACCGGCCACTTTATTAGGTACACTTTGCTAGTACCAGGTTGGAACCCCTTTTGCCTTCAGAACTGCCTTAATTCTTTGTGGCATAGATTCAACAAGGTGTTGAAAACATTCCTCAGAGATTTTGGTCCATATTGACATGATAGCATCACGCAGTTGCTGCAGATTTGTCGGCTGCACATCCATGATGCAAATCTCCTGTTCCACCACATCCCAAAGGTGCTCTATTGGATTGAGATCTAGTGACTGTGGAGGCTATTGGAGTACAGTAAACTCATTGTCATGTTCAAGAATCCAGTTTGAGATGATTTGAGCTGTGTGACATGGTTCATTATCCTGCTTGAAGTAGCTATCAGAAGATGGGTACACTGTAGTCATAAAGGGATGGACATGGTCAGCAACAATACTCAGGTAGGCCGTGGTGTTCAAAATGATGCTCATTTGGTACTTAGGGGCCCAAAGTGTGGCAAGAAAATATCCCTCACACCATTACATCACTACCGGCCTGAACCGTTGATACAAGGCAGGATGGATCCATGCTTTCATGTTGTTTACTCCAAATTCTGTAATACTCAGTTTTGACTGACTAGATTTTTCAGGATTTCAGGGCAGAAAAAAATACACACAACATTTTACCTTAGAATCCAAACAACTATTACTGAGAAATTAAATTCATATAAACTTGTTTTAAAACTGTAGCTACCCAGATGGTATTGTAATCTGACAGGCAGCTACTACGTAGCAAAAGTTAATATAACAAATAATAGCTGTGAAATATAGTGCAGATTTGAAAAGGCAGCAGCTGCAGTGTCTTTGTGCTTGTTGCTGTGAAGCAGGCGGAGAAAACGTCCGGAACTACATTCAACTTGTTCTGTGAGGAAGAGTAGTAATTATGGACAAGAAAAACTTACTTTAGTAGGATAATCTTTTCCATAACCAGCAGACAGCTCAGAGAGGATCCAAATAGAGGTTAATCCCAAGTAGATGGTTGGAACAGGCAACACCCAGCCTCTGTAGGGGCTGTATTCCTATGCAGCGTGTAAAAGTAGTCCCACACAGAATCTGTGAAAGTCACTGAATACTGAGTTTAGCAAACAATGATCAAGTACTAGGTTGATGGTGAAGTTATAAGACAACAAAAATAAGGCTTGCTTTGAGAAAAGAAAAAGATTTAACATCCACGAAGAGAGAGATCTGGAGATGTTAATCTCAGGTAAGGATTGGCAAAACTGCCTTAGCTTGGAAATCATCAAGCAATGCACCTGTATGGTGGTGTTAAAATAGCATGGTTATGTCATAGAACAAACCTCACAATTAAAGGTACAGTACAAGTTGGAATATGACAAATTCTGACCCTACCATCTGAATGTCGCAGCTGCAATCGAGACTAATCAGACCAGGCAACGTTTTTCCAATCTTCTATTGTCCAATTTTGGTGAACCTGTGTGAATTGTAGCCTCAGTTTCCTGTTCTTAGCTGGCAGGAGTGGCACCCGATGTGGTCTTCTACTGCTGTAGCCCATCTGCTTCAAGGTTCGACGTGTTGTACATTCAGAGATGGTATTCCGCATACCTTGGTTGTAACGAGTGGTTATTTAAGTTACTGTTGCCTTTCTATCATCTCGAACCAGTCTGCCCTTTCTCCTCTGACCTCTGACATCAACAAGGCATTGTCGTCCACACAACTGCCGCTCACTGGATATTTTCTCTTTTTCGGTCCATTCTCTGTAAACCCTAGAGATGGTTGTGCGTGAAAATCCCAGTAAATCAGCAGTTTTTGAAAATACTCAGACCAGCCCGTCTGGCACCAACAACCATGCCCCATTCTGATGCTCGGTTTGAACTTCAGCAAGTCGTCTTCACCACGCCTAGATGCCTAAATGCTTTAAGTTGTTGCCATGTGATTGACTGATTAGCAATTTGTGTTACCAAGCAATTGAACAGGTGTACCTAATAAAGAGGCCGGTAAATATATATATCTGATAATATTAATGGAAAATATATATCTATACCTATATATGTAAAATAAAAAATTATTTAATATATTATACAGAGATTGTATTGCCCATTTATTAAACATACTATATGCACATCATTTTATTTACTGTACTGAAATGCAAAACGATTTACGTGGCTCACTTCCATTTGGTCATACATTACATTGTCAGTGAACTTTATTTCTTTTAAAATATGTAAAACAAAAAAATATTATATTCAGTGTTATGGCTATTTGCTTGTAACACTATAGACACATCACTACATTTAGCAGCCCTAGACGTGTATGCAATAATAGCTATGTCTTGTTCCTAAATAAGCTCTCCGCTAAACAAAATAGAGTTTGTTAAAAAGAAATTCGCTACAAAAAAATGAATGCAAATTCAATGCCAATGGACAGTAAAGGAAAGCAGGGGGTGGTATTGCAGGGTAGTGCCAGTGGGTGTAAAGAGGTAGGACAAGAAAGACAGTAGAGGCAGGAAGGGGGCAGAAAGTTCAACAAAATACAAAACAAATACATATGTAACAGATGGAGGTACACATGGAAAACATAAAGCACTAATTGGGGCTATTATACAAAACCATGACAAATCGTTTAGAAGATCAGAGAATAAAGTTAGTACTCCTATTAATAAAACCATAAGGGCCAAACACAAGGTCAGCATGTGTAGTATTAGCAGGCACAAAATAAACATTATGTGTAGAAGGAGGGAGCGTCAATCTTTGGCTAAAGTATCTAAATATACTAGAAATTATAATTAAAAATACATTTAATATAATATATAAATATAAAAGGGTACCCTATACACAATAAAACCAATAAAAAGAATAAAGTAAGTCAATCCTTCAAATTGTCCTCAAAAGTATCCACAATAGTATGAGGAAGTGACCAATAAATAAAAGTTAGTGAATCATAGTCCCAAGTGACAAATAATGTCCTAGTGAGTGTGATATCCTTGTTGAATTTCCTCTAATAGATATCCTGTGTGTCCAAATGAAATCCTGATGTGGGTAATCAAAAAGAGGTGTCCAAAGTTCCAGATAAAATAAAAAAATAAAAATATATATAATTAAAATTATATATATATGTGAAAAATGTGAAAAAGAATTTACTAGTGATCCGAAATGTTGATCAAAGAACCAGTGAGATCCACTGGAGGTGATACCTGATAATTCAAATGAAGACTTAATTGGAGATAGGCTTACCCTGTGTTTAGACTCGAGCAGTGACTGTTTATATTGTATATATCGACGCATTTTGGCCCTAAACCGGGCCTTTCTCAAGATGTCAACTGCTAGAAATAACATGGCTTAAATAGCCTATACTGACCAATCGGAATTGAGGCATTTTCCCACCTCAAAATGCCATTATGTGTATCATAAAAAACTCCTTTGTGCCCTTAAGCAAAATGGTGACCGTTCTCGCTTATAGCTAGGTCACTTCCGGTGTCAGACAAATTAATATAGATAAAGAGCTATAGACCTTCATAATATAAATTGCTCATAAGGTCCATTACCAATAAGTGTAACAAAAAAGATATAAGCCGTTAATCCGTATTTGGATATATAGTTCCGTAAATGACGTTAAGTCACTTCCGGGTTACGCGTCACTTCCGGTTTATTGGATTACGCGTCACTTCCGGTATCGGTCATGTTGCCATAACTGATCGTGTGTTGGATATCTGGGAAATGTAGTTTATTACTATGAGCAGTTTATGGAGACCGGATAATTTATATATATATATATATATATATATATATATATATATATATATATATATATATATATATATATATATATATATATATATATATATATATTAGAGGCAAGTATGTTCGAGTCTATAATATAAATGATACAGATAATATAGAAGTCTAAATGAATAAGAAATCTAAATTAATCTAAATAAAATCAGGCTAATTCTAATGCTTAGGAATCTCCATATTGGTAGGGAGAATTACAAATCTTCATATACCTAATCTAATATAATTATACAATAGATTTATACAAAAATAGAATATACAAAATTAATTAATATATGGCAACAATTATGGTAAAAGGCAAGTTAAAAACAGCAAAGAGGTTAAATAGTAGTATTCATTCACAATTTAGGAAAATTATTTATCAGCATCTCGTGTAATACACTGAGAATAATTTGCCCGTCTTGTAGTGAAGAGGTTAAATAGTAGTATTCGTTCTAGTACTTTTTTATTATAAAATAATTACAATATCACCTTAGTGATTAACATGGTAGATAACCATTGTGTGGGGTTGACTATATAATGTCAAACTTGCGGCGAGATTACGAGTTTGGCGTTAACAGGGGTGCGTTGCTAACGAGGCTTTTTTTTCTAACGCTACCTTAAGCCAACGCTGGTATTACAGGTTTTTTTAAACCTGGCGTTACCCGCAAAAAGGTGAGCGTAGAGCAGAATTTAGCTCCACATCTCACCTCAATACCAGCGTTGCTTACGGTAGCGGTAAGCTGGCTAAACGTGCTCGTGCACAATTTCCCCATAGGAAACAATGGGGCTGAGCTGGCTGAAAAAAAACCCAAACACCTGCAAAAAAGCAGCGTCCAGCTCCTAACGCAGCCCCATTGTTTCCTATGGGGAAATAAAAAATATGTCTGCACCTAACACCCTAACATGAACCCAGAGTCTAAACACCCCTAATCTTACACTTATTAACCCCTAATCTGCCGCCCCCGACATCGTCGCCACCTGCATTATACTATTAACCCCTAATCTGCCGCTCCGGACACCGCCGCCACCTACATTATAGTTATAAACCCCTAATCTGCTGCCCCCAACATCGCCGACACCTACATTATAGTTATTAACCCCTAATCTGCCCCGCCCACGTCGCTGCAACTATATTAAATTAACCCCTAATCTGCCGCCGCCAATGTCGCCGCCACTATAATAAAGTTAGTAACCCCTAAACCTAAGTCTAACCCTAACCCTAACACCCCCCTAACTTAAATATAATTTAAATAAATCTAAATAAAATAACTACAATTAAATAAATTATTCCTATTGAAAACTAAATACATACCTATAAAATAAACCATAAGATAGCTACAATATAACTAATAGTTACATTGTATCTAGCTTAGGGTTTATTTTTATTTTACAGGCAACTTTGTATTTATTTTAACTAGGTACAATAGTTATTAAATAGTTATTAACTATTTAATAACTTCCTAGCTAAAATAAGTACAAAATTACCTGTAAAATAAATCCTAACCTAAGTTACAATTGCACCTAACACTACACTATCATTAAATAAATTACCTAAAATACGTACAATTAATTACAATAAAATTAAATAAACTAAATTATGAAAAAAAAACCCTAAATTATAGAAAATAAAAAAAGAATTACAAGAATTTTAAACTAATTACATCTAATCTAATCCCCCTAATAAAATAAAAAGCCCCCCAAAATAATAAAATTTCCCTACCCTATACTAAATTACAAATAGCCCTTAAAATAGGCTGACCATACGTCCCGTTTTGAAAGGGACAGTACCGTTATTTTATGTTTCTTCCCCAGTCCCGTCGTTTCTTTAATAATATTAATTTTGTCCCGTTTTGAGGGTTATCAGACCGTGCGGCCAGCGCAAGTGTCATTTTTTAGCACACACATCACTTACTAAAAACTTTTAAACTCCCCAGGGCGGGGAGGGCAGTTTTTTTTAACTGCAGGGTTGGGTGGCCATGTCCACATGATCCACAACAACGCGTCGATGCCGCCCACACTCAAAATTAAGGCGTGATCATTGAAAGCAAGGTCAGTACTCAGTCGTGAGCTGTCAGACTGAGCTGAGGAGAGAGACTGGTCATGAGAGGGAAGTTAGAACTACTAGCTAGTGCCTAGTAAGGACAGGAGTCGGACTAGATTTGTCATCATCTGTCTCTGCCATCATCCGAATTAGCGGCTGACCATCACCAGAGAGATAATTCTTGCCATCTTCTTGTGTCACAGTGTGAACATAGAAACATAGTGATCAAGTAGATGAACTGTCTAAGTTCTGAAAGAAATGTGCACGGCCAAGGTAAGACCAGTGTCTGTGCCTGTCAATCAATTTAATTGTCATTAATTATGCTTATTATGCTGCTGCAGTGCTAGTTGTACAGACTTTATAAATAATGGTTATCATTATCAAGTAACTATTTCCACATTTTTCTCAGTTCTTCCACCATGTAACAATGATTTTGGGCAACTGAGCTAAAAAATATCTACAACTACTAATCCAGATCTTCATACCAAACGCCTGTTCATAGGCTACACTTTTACCCTTTAAAATCAGTTAATATGGGGGAATTTGCCTTGACAACATAGAGGATAATTTCAATTTTGGAAACATTCAGTTAAGGGCATGTGATTAAAAAATATACACATGTCACATTCCCAATTTAGATCATGAGAACATTGTGAAAACACTGTGGATTGGTACTTAGATGTTTTAGCTCTACGTCTACCTAACACTTTTTGTATGAGTTCTTCTGTCACTGAAGGATAATTGTTGGCTCAATAGTTTATATTCATGTCATAAAAGTTAACTGTTGTTAAAATCTTTCTTTTTTTATGAATAAAGAATATTAACCCCGTCCCATTTTTGACATCTCAATGTCCCGTTTTGTCTCAAGGAAATATGGTCAGCCTACCTTAAAAGAGCCTTTTGAGGGGCATTGCCCCAAAGTAATCAGCTCTTTTACCTGTAAAAGAAAAATATAATACCCCCCAACATTAAAACCCACCACCCACACACCCCTACTCTGGACATCCAGACCGGCAGAAGTCTTCATCCTATCCGGGCAGAAGAGGACATCCGGACCGGCAGAAGGCTTCATCCAAGCGGCATCTTTATTATTATTATTATCAGGTATTTGTAGAGCGCCAACAGATTCCGCAGCGCTGTAAACATAGTCGGTGTACAGGATAGCTTTTGTAGGGGTCAAGTGGGTAGAGGGCCCTGCCGAGAGTTTCACTGTTGTAGTCGGCTCTTATGAAGCGATCTGTAAACAGCTGGGCCCATAGGCTTACAATCTAAGGGATTCAAGGGGAAAGCAATGGCGTTAGGAAAGGTTAGTGTTGGTTGTATGCATCCCTGAATAGTTTTTAGGGAGTGCTTGAAGCTGTTAAAACTAGGGGAGAGTCATATGGAGCGAGGCAGGGAATTCCACAAGATGGGGGCCAGTCTGGAGAAGTCCTGTAAACGTGAATGTGAGGAAGTAACATGAGAGGAGGAGAGGAGGAGATCCTGAGCTGATCGAAGGGGATGGGAGGGAGAGTATCTAGAGAAAAGTTCTGAGATGTAGGGGGGAGCAGTGCAGTTGAGAGCTTTATATGTCAGGGTGAGGATTTTATGTTTAATCCTAGAGGCAAGAGGAAGCCAGTGAAGGGATTGGCAGAGAGGTGCAGCAGATGAAGAGCGACGAGTAAGGAAGATGAGCCTGGCAGAGGCATTCATAATGGATTGTAAAGGAGCTATGTGGCAGCTAGGTAGACCAGAGAGGACGGAATTGCAGTAGTCGAGGCGGGAAAGGATGAGAGAGTGGATTAAAATCTTGGTTGTATCTTGTGTAAGGAAATGTCTAATTTTAGCAATGTTTTTAAGGTGGGAGCGGCAGGCTTTAGCCAAGGACTGGATGTGAGGAGTGAAGGAAAGATCTGAGTCAAGTGTGACCCCAAGACATCGGGCGAGTGGGGTAGGGGTAATGATGGAATTATCAACAGTTATAGAAATTTTGGGGGTGGAGACATTGGAAGAAGAGGGAAAAATAAGGAGTTCAGTTTTGGAGAGATTTAGCTTAAGGTAGTGAGAGGACATCCAAGATGAGATGTGAGAAAGACAGTTAGTGACACGGGTTAGCAAGGAAGGAGGTAGGTCTGGTACAGAGAGGAAGATGTGGGTGTCATCGGCATACAAATGGTATTGAAACCCATGGGACTTTATTAAGGAACCTAGTGATGACGTGTAGATTGAGAAGAGAAGGGGACCAAGGACAGAGCCTTGAGGTACCCCAACAGAAAGTGGTAACAGGGCAGAGGATGCTCCGGAGAAGGCTACACTAAATGTACGGTTAGTCAGATAGGAAGAGAACCACGAGAGAGCTGTGTCACAGATGCCAAAGGATTGGAGGGTTTGGAGCAGAAGAGGGTGGTCAACAGTGTCAAAGGCTGCAGACAGGTCAAGGAGGATAAGCAGAGAGAAGTGGCCTTTGGATTTTGCGGTAAGTAGGTCATTGGTAACCTTGACAATTGCTGTCTCTGTAGAGTGATGGGAACGAAATCCAGATTGCAGTGGGTCAAGAAGAGAGTTTAGTGTAAGGAAATGGGATAGACGTGCGTAAACTAGCTTTTCGAGGAGCTTTGAGGCAAGAGGAAGTAGGGAAATAGGGCGGTAATTGGAAGGGGAGGTTGGATCAAGGGAAGGTTTTTTGAGGATAGGTGTGACCAGTGCATGTTTTAGAGATGAGGGAAATATACCAGTGCTGAGGGAGAGTGACTCCATCTTGAAGACATCCAGCGTGGAGCATCCTTCCAGCACGACGGACTAACGACGAATGACGGTTCCTTTAAATGACGTCATCCAAGATGGCGTCCCTCGAATTCCGATTGGCTGATAGGATTCTATCAGCCAATCGGAATTAAGGTAGGAAAAATCTGATTGTTTGATTTAATCAGCCAATAGAATGCGAGGTCAATTATATTAGCTGATCCAATCAGCCAATCGGATTGAACTTCAATCCGATTGGCTGATTAAATCAACCAATCGGATTTTTCCTACCTTAATTCCGATTGGCTGATAGAATCCTATCAGCCAATCGGAATTCAAGGGACGCCATCTTGGATGACATCATTTAAAGGAACCGTCATTCGTCGTTAGTCCGTCGTGCTGGAAGGATGCTCCGTGCCAGATGTCTTCAAGATGGAGTCGCTCCTCGTCGGATGGAAGAAGATAGAAGATGCTGCTTGGATGAAGCCTTCTGCCGGTCCGGATGTCCTCTTCTGCCCGGATAGGATGAAGACTTCTGCCGGTCTGTATGTCCTCTTCTGCCCCATCGGATGCAGACTTCTGCCCAGATCGGGTGACCACTTGTGCCCGGCTGGGTGAAGACGGCTCAAGGTAGGGAGATCTTCAATGGGGTAGTGTTAGTTTTTTTTAAGGGGGGACTGGGTGGGTTTTAGAGTAGGGGTGTGTGGGTGGTTTTAATGTTGGGGGGTATTGTATTTTTCTTTTACAGGTAAAAGAGCTGATTACTTTGGGGCAATGCCCCGCAAAAGGCCCTTTTAAGGGCTATTTGTAATTTAGTATAGGGTAGGGAAATTTTATTATTTTGGGGGGATTTTTATTTTATTAGGGGGATTAGATTAGGTGTAATTAGTTTAAAATTCTTGTAATTCTTTTTTATTTTCTGTAATTTAGTGTTTGTTTTTTTTTCGTAATTTAGCTTATTGAATTTTATTGTAATTAATTGTAGGTATTTTAGGTAATTTATTTAATGATAGTGTAGTGTTAGGTGTAATTGTAACTTAGGTTAGGATTTATTTTACAGGTAATTTTGTACGTATTTTAGCTAGGAAGTTATTAAATAGTTAATAACTATTTAATAACTATTGTACCTAGTTAAAATTAATACAAAGTTGCCTGTAAAATAAATATAAATCCTAAGCTAGCTACAATGTAATTATTAGTTATATTGTAGCTAGCTTAGGGTTTATTTTATAGGTAAGTATTTAGTTTTAAATAGGATTAATTTATTTAATTATGTTAAATGTATTTCGTTTAATTTAAATTATATTTAAGTTAGGGGGGGTTAGGGTTAGGTTTAGACTTAGGTTTAGGGGTTAATAACTTTAATATAGTAGCGGCGACGTTGGGGGTGGCAGATTAGGGGTTAAGAGTTTTATGTTCCGGCGTTAGCCCATAAAACTCTTAACTACTGACTTTTTAATGCGGTAGAAGTCTTGACAGGAGAGTGTCTACCGCTCACTTCTTCCAAGACTCGTAATACCAGTGTTAGGCAAATCCCATTAAAAAGATAGGATACGCAATTGACGTAAGGGGATTTGCGGTAGCCTCGAGTCACGGAAGAAAAGTGAGTGGTGAGCCTGTACCTGTCAGACTCGTAATACCAGCGTTAGGTAAAAAGCAGCGTTGGGACCTCTCAACGCTGCTTTTTAAGGCTAACGGAAAACTCGTAATCTCTGTGTTGGTTTGTATAAACTTCAAAATCGTTGGGCTATAGAAAGTAGGTTAAGTCTCAAAAATATTTGAACATATAAGTCTAATAATATAATGCTTATAGATGAAACCATCTGATATGTACGTGGGATGTAATTTAACGTTCAAAGTAACATATTATGCAACTAAAACAATGTTGCTAAATCCCTTATAAGTGTTCAAAGTTACAGGTGTTCAAACGAAAATTGTCTAACCGATGATTGCTGTGAGAGTAAGTTTCTATTAGTGTTTAACCAGACTTAGTTGTACTAAGTCTTATGTGTAATTATCTTTACATTTTTAGGCTTATAACCATCTAGATATTAGACTACGAGACTACAGATTGTGGATATAGAGATTGTATAGAATAGTTGTGCTTGGTTGCAGGTTACCATGGTAACATCACTGGGCGTCTGATAGAAACAGCTACTATTTGCATGGATTATTTGGTTAATAAACCGGACCCGATTATGCACAGCTCTGGCATATTACTGGCCGTTTTACAATTATTAGACTTAATGCCTCCACACCTTTAGAATTCAAAAAGTATTGTACAGAGTTTAAATAAACGGAAATAGAGAGAGAAAAATATGCAACTTCCTTTAAACTCTTAGGTTCATTATCACCATAGTGCTAAGAAACTCCACTACATATTACAAGTATAATAATAGTAATATTTACAGGTTACGGATCGTCGTGGATATTTATTACAGCATTTATTACCCTAGGCTGCTGTTTAGTGGAAAATGTAGTTGAGGTTTATTCACACCAAGTTTGACATTATATAGTCAACCCCACTTAATGGTTATCTACCATGTTAATCACTAAGGTGATATTGTAATTATTTTATAATAAAAGAGTACTAGAATGAATACTACTATTTAACCTCTTCACTACAAGACGGGCAAATTATTCTCAGTGTATTACACGAGATGCTGATAAATAATTTTCCTAAATTGTAAATGAATACTACTACTATGTAAAGGGACAGTCAACACCAGAATTTTTGTTGTTTAAAAAGAAAGATAATCCCTTTATTACCCATTCCCCAGTTTTGCATATCCAACACAGTTATAATAATACACGTTTTACCTCTGTAATTATCTTGTATCTAAGCCTCTGCTGACTGCCCCCTTATTTCAGTTATTTTGACAGACATGCAGTTTAGCCAATCAGTGCTCACTCCTAGGTCACTTTACGTGCATGAGCTCAATGTTATCTATATGAAACATGTGAACTAATGCCCTCTAGTGGTCAAAATGTATTCAGATTAGAGGCAGTCTTCAAGGTCTAAGAAATTAGCATATGAACCTCCTAGGTTTAGCTTTCAACTAAGAATACCAAGAGAACAAAGCAAAATTTGTGATAAAAGTAAATTGGGAATTTGTTTAAAATTGCATGCCCTATTTAAATCATGACTTGACTGTCCCTTTAACCTCTTCGCTATAAGGTGGGCAACTTATTCTTAGTGTATCACACGAGATGCTGATAAACAATTTTTCTATATTGTGAATCTTTTTCGTGCCATTTACATCATTCTATTCTACCCCTGGTGAACCAATAACAAACATATTTGCACTCTAAGTTTGCTAATATCACAATTAATAGTATACCTCTCAGTCACTATGAAATATTAAAATAAATTCAAGTGCAGAGATACATTAATATTGAATTGTGGAACTATAGGCAATGTGTAAATATATGTGATTTCCGGTATTATCTAGACCCAAATACTATTTATCTAGTGTAGGCTATTTTGCTGCAACTGTTTTTAATTGATTGTAGCCCATTTTAAAGGACATAATAAAGTTTGAATTTTTTAAATTTCTCATACTTATATACATGCATTGATTCTCCAAACTGAGGGAAGAGTGCTATAATAGTATCCTATTCAACTTTGTTGAAATTGTAACTAAAGTTTAAAGGGATAGTCTAGTCAAAATTAAACTTTTATGATTCAGATACAGCATGTCATTTTAAGCAACTTTCTAATTTACTCCTTATTATCCATTTTTCTTCATTCTCTTGATATCTTTATTTGAAAAAGCAAGAATGTAAGCATAGGAGCCAGCCCATTCTTGG
This sequence comes from Bombina bombina, assembly GCF_027579735.1. Classification (NCBI taxonomy): domain Eukaryota; kingdom Metazoa; phylum Chordata; class Amphibia; order Anura; family Bombinatoridae; genus Bombina; species Bombina bombina. The sequence goes on along the minus strand of NC_069510.1, from coordinate 84,607,789 downwards.
TTCAGCACCTGGGTAGCGCATCCTGATTGGTGACTACATTTAGACACCAATCAGGAAGCCCTACCCAGGTTCTGAACCAAAAATGGGCCTTCTCCTAAGCTTAGCTTGACTAGACTATCCCTTTAAGTAGCAGTGGCTTTAAGACCAGATATACTTAAAGGGACATGAAACCCACCAAAAAATCTTTCATGATTCAGATAGGGAATACAATTTTAAACAACTTTCCAATTTACTTCTATTATTTAATTTGCTTCCTGCTCTTGTTATCCTGTGCTGAAAAGTTTATCTTGGCAAGTTCAGGAGCAGCAAAGAACATAGGTTCAAGCTGCTGATTGGTCACTGCATCTATATACCAATTGTTATTGGCTCACCCATGTCTTCAGTTAGAAACCAGTAGTGCATTGCTGCTCATTCAACAAATGATACCAAGAGAATGAAACAAATTAGATAATAGAAGTAAATTATAAAGTTGTTTAAAATTGTATTCTCTAGCTGAATCATGAAAGAAAAAATTTGGGTTTCATGTCCCTTTAACTAGTGTTTTAGGCCTGCTCCTGAAACATTTAGGGACCTTAAGTTGTGCCCACAACTTCATAAATGTAACCCATGGTAAGAAAACAAAACTAGAAAGACAACATATAACACGCTAGACACATAAATACAACACAGAAGCCACAAATGCCCACAAAACAATACACAACCATGAAAAGGCCCATCACATCTTGTGCAGCAGCGAACGCTTTGTTTCGGACAAAATATTCATAACAAATATTCTGAAAAATTAGTTCTTCTGAAAATTCGTTTGCTTCACTATTCAGAATTCGATTTGTTTAAAATGAAATGTTTGTAACATTCACATAACTTTTTGTAAAAACTAATGTTAATTTACTGCAGGTGAAAAAGTGTCACCTGCTGTTTTATACTTGCCTATAGCCCAATGGGCAGCTGCGCTAATCCCGACCCTTCTTCGCAGAGCACATCCTAGCGTGGTGTATCCCAGAACCTACGCTAAAGGACCTACTTCTTTAGTGCAGGCGTGCTAAGCCTCCTATTAATGTGACCCTGCGCTCTGTGAAGAACGTTGTGATTAGCGCTTCTCCCCAGCGCACTATAGGTAAGTCTTTTCCTTTTAAAGCTAATATAAAGGAAACGTATGTATGCTAACAAATTAGTATATTTAGTTTACATTCTCTTTCATTAAAATTAGTTTGGGCATTCGATATTTGTTTCTTGAAAATGAAACTAATATCCGTATTTACGTCATGAATATATGTGACAAAAAGAATGCACATGTGTGCTCTCAATATCATCTGCATGCAGATTCAAACTAATATGTTAAATAAAGGGATATTAAACAGTCTGTTTCATTGTTGTAATAAAAAGCACTGAGCTGTTGTATATATGTAATATAAATCATTGCAATAAGTATTATACATCTATTTAAATGGATTTTACCTTTTATTTTTTTAAACTTCATTAGTACAGTGTCCATTACTTCCTGTCACAGCCCTACAAGGAGGCTGTGGTCTCTACAGGAAGCTTATCATGCATGATGTCATAAAACCTCTAGAGTTAGTTTAAGTGAATGGACTAAATAAACAGGGAGTCATATTTGCTCATGCTCAGAATTGGCAGAAAGAAACTTCATTTTAAAACATGTTCCACTTTTATCACACTGGGGACAGTGAGAAATGCTAAGGGCTAATTTTTCAAGAAAACAAGTAAGTTGTTTGCTTTTATTACAAAATAAATTTACATTTAAAGCTAAAGAAATACATGTTGGTATGGAGAACACAAATTATCTATGTCACTCTAGGGCCTACACTGCGAAAAAGAAAGAAAAAAAAATATTTCTCTTGTAAGGTGTATCCAGTCCACGGATCATCCATTACTTGTGGGATATTCTCCTTCCCAACAGGAAGCTGCAAGAGGATAACCCACAGCAGAGCTGTCTATATAGCTCCTCCCCTAACTGCCACTACCAGTCATTCTCTTGCAGCTCTCGACACGATAGGAAGTAGCTAGAGAGATGTGGGGAATTTATGTAGTTTACCTTCAATCAAAAGTTTATTATTTTCAAATGGTACCAGAGTTGTACTGTTTTAGCCTCAGGCAGAAAGTTGAAGAAGAGTCTGCCTGTGGTTTTTGATCATCTTAGCAGGTTGTTACTAAGATCCATTGCTGTTCTCACACATAACTGAAGAGATGAGGTAACTTCAGCTGGGGGAATGGAGTGCAGGGTCTCCTGCTATGAGGTATGTGCAGTTTAATTTTTTCTAGAGAAATGAATATGCTAGAAAATGCTGTTAATACCGGATTTATTTAAGGTAAGCCTGATTATAGTGATTTAATAACGACTAGTATCATGCTTGCTGTAAAAGATAATATTCTTATTACTTTCTCACATTACTGAAAATAAAGGGTTTTTGTGCCTTCAAAAGTCGTTGTATGGGCAGGTAGGGCCACAGCAGAGCTGTGGCAGTTTGTTGTGACTGTTAAAAAACGTTTATATCGGTTTTTTTTAATCCGGTTTTGAAACTAAGGGGTTAATCATCCATTTGCAAGTGGGTGCAATGCTCTGTTAGTCTATTATACACACTGTAAAAATTTCGTAAGATTTACTGCTTTTTATCACTGTTTTTCAATTTCTGACAAAATGTGTTTCTCTTAAAGGCACAGTACCGTTTTTATTTTTTGCTTGTTTACATTTATCAAAGTGTTTTCCAAGCTTGCTGGTCTCATTGCTAGTCTGTTTAAACATGTCTGACATAGAGGAAACTCCTTGTTCATTATGTTTAGAAGCCATTGTGGAACCCCCTCTTAGAATGTGTACCAAATGTACTGATTTTACTTTAAGTTATAAAGATCATATTCTGTCTTTAAAAGATTTATCACCAGAGGAAATTGACAAGGGGGAAGTTATGCCGACTAACTCGCCCCACGTGTTAGAACCTTTGACTCCCGCTCAAGGGACTCCCGCTCAAGTGACGCCAAGTACATCTAGCGCGCCCATGGTGTTTACTTTACAAGACATGGCAGCAGTTATGGATCATACCCTTACAGCGGTATTGTCCAAACTACCAGGGTTACAAGGAAAGCGAGACAGCTCTGGGACTAGAAAAAATACAGAGCTCTCTGATGCTTTAGTAGCTATGTCTGATATCCCCTCACAATATGCAGAAGCTGAGGCAGGAGAGCTTCTTTCTGTGGGTGATTTTTCTGACTCAGGGAAGATGCTTCAACCTGATTCTGATATGTCTACATTTAAATTTAAGCTTGAACACCTCCGCGTGTTGCTCAGGGAGGTTTTAGCTACTCTGGATGACTGTGACACCATTATAGTGCCAGAGAAATTGTGTAGATTGGATAATACTATGCAGTACCTGTTTACACTGATGTTTTTCCAATACCTAAAAGGTTTTCAGAAATTATTACTAAGGAATGGGATACCGTTCTCTCCCCCTCCTATTTTTAAGAAAATGTTTCCAATAGATGCCGCTACACGGGACTTATGGCAAACGGTCCCTAAGGTGGAGGGAGCAGTTTCTACCCTAGCTAAGCGTACAACTATTCCCGTCGAGGACAGTTGTGCTTTCCTAGATCCAATGGATAAAAAGTTAGAGGGTTACCTTAAGAAAATGTTTATTCAACAAGGTTTTATTCTCCAGTCACTGCTGCTGCGGCCTTCTGGTTTGAGTCTCTGGAAGAGGCCTTACAGTTAGAAACTCCATTGGATGATATACTTGACAAGCTTAAAGCGCTTAAGCTAGCCAATTCATTTGTTTCTGACGCCGTTGTTCATTTAACCAAACTAACGGCTAAGAACTCAGGTTTTGCTATACAGGCGCGTAGGGCGCTGTGGCTTAAATCCTGGTCAGCTGACGTTACTTCAAAGTCTAAGCTTCTCAACATTCCCTTCAAGGGGCAGACCCTATTCGGGCCTGGACTGAAGGAGATCATTTCTGATATTACAGGAGGAAAAGGTCATGCCCTTCCTCAGGATAGGTCTAATAAATTAAGGACCAAACAAACTAATTTTCATGCCTTTCGAAACTTTAAGACGAGCGCGGCATCAACTCCCTCTAATGCAAAACAAGAGGGAAATTTTTCCCAGTCCAAGCCGGTCTGGAGACCTAACCAGGCCTGGAACAAAGGTTAGCAGGCCAAGAAGCCTGCTGCTGCCTCTAAGACAGCATGAAAGATCAGCCCCCGATCCGGTAACAGATCTATTAGGGGGCAGACTTTCTCTCTTCGCCCAGGCTTGGGCAAGAGATGTCCAGGATCCCTGGGCGTTGGAAATTGTGTCCCAGGGATATCTTCTGGACTTCAAAGCTTCTTCCCCAAAAGGAAGATTTCACCTCTCACAATTATCTGCAGACCAGATAAAGAGAGAGGCATTCTTACATTGTGTTCAAGACCTCCTAGTTATGGGAGTGATCCACCCAGTTCCAAAGGAGGAACAGGGGCAAGGCTTCTATTCAAATCTCTATGTGGTTCCCAAGAAAGAGGGAACCTTCAGACCAATCTTAGATCTCAAGATCCTAAACAAATTTCTCAGGGTCCCATCTTTCAAGATGGAGACTATTCGAACCATCCTACCTATGATCCAGGAGTGTCAATACATGACTACCGTGGACTTAAAGGATGCTTATCTTCACATTCCGATACACAAAGATCATCATCGGTTTCTCAGGTTCGCCTTCCTAGACAGGCATTACCAGTTTGTGGCTCTTCCCTTTGGGTTAGCTACGGCACCAAGAATCTTTACGAAGGTTCTGGGGTCACTTCTGGCGGTCCTAAGGCCGCGGGGCATAGCAGTAGCCCCTTACTTAGACGACATTCTGATACAGGTGTCGAATTTCCAAATTGCCAAGTCCCATACGGACATTGTTCTGGCATTCCTGAGGTCTCATGGGTGGAAAGTGAATGAAAAGAAGAGTTCTCTATCCCCTCTCACAAGAGTTTCCTTCCTGGGAACTCTGATAGATTCTGTAGAAATGAGGATTTACCTGACAGAGGACAGGTTGTCAAAACTTCTAAAATCCTGCCGTGTTCTTTATTATACTTCTCGCCCTTCGGTGGCTCAGTGTATGGAAGTAATCGGCTTAATGGTAGCGGCAATGGACATAGTTCCGTTTGCCCGCCTACATCTCAGACCGCTGCAACTCTGCATGCTCAGTCAGTGGAATGGGGATTACACAGATTTGTCCCCTCTACTAAATCTGGATCAAGAGACCAGGGATTCTCTTCTCTGGTGGCTATCTCGAGTCCATCTGTCCAAAGGTATGACCTTCCGCAGGCCAGATTGGACAATAGTAACAACAGATGCCAGCCTTCTGGGCTGGGGTGCAGTCTGGAACTCTCTGAAGGCTCAGGGGTCGTGGACTCAGGAGGAGGCACTCCGTCCAATAAACATTCTGGAACTAAGAGCGATATTCAATGCTCTTCAGGCTTGGCCTCAGCTAGCGGCAGTGAGGTTCATCAGATTTCAGTTGGACAACATCACGACTGTAGCTTACATTAACCATCAAGGGGGAACAAGGAGTTCCCTAAAGATGTTGGAGGTTTCAAAGATAATTCAATGGGCAGAGATTCACTCTTGCCATCTATCAGCTATCCATATCCCAGGAGTAGAGAACTGGGAGGCAGATTTTCTAAGTCGTCAGACTTTTCATCCGGGGGAGTGGGAGCTCCATCCGGAGGTGTTTGCACAGTTGATTCAACGTTGGGGCAAACCAGAACTGGATCTCATGGCATCTCGCCAGAATGCCAAGCTTCCTTGTTACGGATCCAGGTCCAGGGATCCCAAGGCAGCGCTGATAGATGCTCTAGCAGCGCCTTGGTCCTTCAACCTGGCTTATGTGTTTCCACCGTTTCCTCTGCTCCCTCGTCTGATTGCCAAGATCAAACAGGAGAGAGCATCAGTAATTTTGATAGCACCTGCGTGGCCACGCAGGACTTGGTATGCAGATCTGGTGGACATGTCATCCTTTCCACCATGGACTCTGCCTCTGAGGCAGGACCTTCTACTTCAGGGTCCTTTCAACCATCCAAATCTAATTTCTCTGCGGCTGACTGCTTGGAGATTGAACGCTTGATTTTATCAAAGCGTGGTTTCTCCGAGTCGGTCATTGATACCTTAATACAGGCGCGAAAGCCTGTCACCAGGAAAATCTATCATAAGATATGGTGTAAATATCTTCATTGGTGTGAATCCAAGGGTTACTCATGGAGTAAGGTCAGATTCCTAGGATATTATCTTTTCTCCAAGAAGGATTGGAGAAGGGTTTGTCAGCTAGTTCCTTAAAAGGACAGATTTCTGCTCTGTCTATTCTTTTGCACAAACGTCTGGCTGAGGTTCCAGACGTGCAGGCGTTTTGTCAGGCTTTAGTCAGAATCAAGCCTGTGTTTAAACCTGTTGCTCCGCCTTGGAGTTTAAATTTAGTTCTTAAGGTTCTTCAAGGGGTTCCGTTTGAACCTTTGCATTCCATAGATATTAAGCTCTTATCCTGGAAGGTTCTGTTTTTAGTAGCTATCTCCTGGGCTCGAAGAGTTTCGGAGTTATCTGCTTTACAATGTGATTCCCCTTATCTAATTTTTCATGCAGATAAGGTAGTGTTATGTACCAAACCTGTTTTTTTACCTAAGGTGGTATCTAATAAAAATATCATTCAGGAGATTGTTGTACCGTCACTGTGTCCTAATCCTTCTTCAAAGAAGGAACGTCTTTTGCACAATCTTGACGTGGTTCGTGCTTTAAAGTTTTATTTACAAACTACTAAAGATTTTCGTCAAACATCTGCATTGTTTGTTGTCTACTCTGGACAGAGGAGAGGCCAAAAGGCTTCGGCAACCTCTCTTTCTTTTGGCTAAGGAGTATAATACGCTTAGCTTATGAGACTGCTGGCCAGCAGCCTCCTGAAAGGATTACAGCTCATTCTACTAGAGCGGTAGCTTCCACATGGGTTTTTAAAATTTGATACTTTTGCTTCTTCAGAGGCTATTTTTGGGAGAAAGGTCTTGCAGGCAGTGGTGCCTTCCATTTAAGCACCTGCCTTGTCCCTCCCTTCATCTGTGTCCTATAGCTTTGGTATTGGTATCCCACAAGTAATGGATGATCCGTGGACTGGATACACCTTACAAGAGAAAACATAATTTATGCTTACCTGATAAATTTATTTCTCTTGTGGTGTATCCAGTCCACGGCCCGCCCTGTCATTTTAAGGCAGGTGTTTTTTATTTTTAAACTACAGTCACCACTGCACCCTATAGTTTCTCCTTTCTCTTGCTTGTCTTCGGTCGAATGACTGGTAGTGGCAGTTAGGGGAGGAGCTATATAGACAGCTCTGCTGTGGGTGATCCTCTTGCAGCTTCCTGTTGGGAAGGAGAATATCCCACAAGTAATGGATGATCCGTGGACTGGATACACCACAAGAGAAATACATTTATCAGGTAAGCATAAATTATGTTTTTACAAAAATGAGGACATTTGACTCAACCACTTGTAGGTTTAAAGGCAAATGAAACACACTTTTTTATGATTCAGATAGAACATGCAGTCTTAAACAACTTTCTATTTTACTTCTATTATCAACATTTATTTGTTCTCTTGGTATCTTTTGTTTAAAAGCAGGGACATAAGTCTGGAGAAAAATACGGCAAGAATTTTGCAAGAATGTTATCCATTTGCAAGAGCACTAGAGGGCAGCACTATTTCCTGCTCTTGATACCTACCTAGGCATCTTTTCAACAAAGAATATCATTGGAACAAAGCAAATTTGCATATCCTTTTAAGTTGCAGCATGTGTCACTAAAAACAATTGCAGTATCTTGTGCCTGTCAACAAACATTTCTCACAATCTTTTTTGCTCTCATTCATACTTTCTAAAGGCTCATTCGGAAACAGGGTTAATTGGCCCAGTTTGGCCAATAATAAATTGACCCCCATATGTGATCAGAGACAGTGAAATGGAATCCGGTATACAGAACAGCCAGTAGCTACCTTCCAGAAAACAGAGTGGATCAGCTCAACATAAATATTTAAGATTAATCAAAAGTTGTTATCAAGAGGAAGAAATTTGCCAGCAACATCTCCACTAGAGGGTATCTTCGCAACTAGTGTGAAAAAACTGCCACCATAGTGATGGTTATCCCCGAATACCTTTTCAAAAGGTATTTAATCTTGGAAATTCTCCCATTCCCAGACAGCTGTCCTGTGGATCAGTACGGGAGTTCTTTAAGAGGTCATTAAGTGGTAAATATACATTGTTTTAAGAAGAACGGTGCATCACGCTTATAACTTGCAGACCAGGAGGCTGATTTATCAAATGTCTGTCGGGCCTGATCCAACAGTGTGGAGGTTCTTGATGTCATTTAGAAATGATTAAAGATTAAAAATGTTTAAATAATATGTCAGTATATGGCCGGGTTATAATACAATATATTTAATAATTATTCTTTAAAATAAATCCCCCCAAAAAATGCATATAGCAAACAATAAAATTAATGTAAAATCCTAAATTCTTTATATTAGTTAAAATTCATAGACACATTGAATTATATTTATAGAAAACCAGATATGAATCAAACAATACATGTTTAAACTATTATAATATGCTATGCAGAGATCATAAAAGTTACCTTATTTATTAACCTTATTCGCAATTTAATTTCATTAAAATGCCACAATGAGATACCAAGATATGAGCCACTAACATTCAGACTGGTACAATTAAGTTATTTAACCCACAAATGATTCTATACAACACTAATTAAAACACCAGAAGTATATATATTCTTAATGTAAACAGCCAGATTATATGCCAATTTATCTAAACTGAAATAAATTCTTTAGCAGCAATAAGGTAAATTCTAAAATATATTTATATTGTTACAGTTATAAATTACTTGGCAAACAAAAGATTAGTTTTAAACCACACAGAATTATGAATGCAAGCTAAAATACAAATTACCTTTTTAAAATTACTAACTGCAATTTGACTATAGTCTTAGAATATCTTTGTCTAAAATATTAAAGATAAATAACAGTCATACATCACCCAATTAAACAAATAATGTTTCAACTTCCAGAGTTTCTCCAGTAAATTAAATTTCGCCTCATAAATTGAAAGAGGTAATTTTTGCAAGATGGATAAAAATATAGGCCCAGGTTGCTTTATAATAGACTGGATCACAGCAATTTGTTAGTCCAAAATTTTGCAGCCAGAGTTTTCTTTTTCTCTCTTGCTTGGGATTATATTTTGCAATATAGTCCCACCCCTTTTTTTTTTATCTGATAAGTTGTAGTAATTTTAGGACATAAAGATGAGGATCAACTTTGTTTTTTGAAAATATCAGAATGTCATCCTAGCAGTAGCATTGCAAACTCCCAGAGGGCATTATAATTTATTCATAATGCCTGAAAAGTTTTTGAAGGCTGTTTTACATTCATCGCTTTCATGAATTCTGACTAGGTTGTATGTAAACAATTATAAGATTAAAAGTAAAGAGTAGCTGTTCTTAATTGTTATTTGGTTTAGAACATGATAATCGCTACAAGGTCCGAGACCGCCATCCTTTTTCTCAACAAAGAAAAAACCTGTTGAAGAACGGAGAAGAAGGTGGTCTTATAAATCTTTGTAATTCTCTTGAATATATTCCTCAAGAGCTGCAGTTTTAGGTGAAGAAAGAGGGTTTGTTTTACCTTTTGCAATAGTGGCTCCAGCTAAAATGTAAATAAGCCAATAGTAGGGTTGGTGGGGGACAGATCATCCTGAGGCGCATGAGTTTGTAACCAAGGGAGCCCCAAAATAAGAGATACTCTGGTATCATAATTTACATCAAAAATAAGATTTTTGGTTGAAAAATTCCTGTGGAAACGCAAAGAGCATTTTTTTTTGCTGAATGGAAATTTGGTATCATTTCACTAGGTCAGAATTCAGGAATACTCAAGCTGCTCCAATCAATCGCTTGGACTAAGATTTCCTGGTTTTCAAAACACAGAATACTGGAAAATACAGTTTGTTTTTGGAGATTTCGGAAATGGATATTTGGCTTAACACACCTGACGGAATAAGTCTGGTGTTTTATTGGCCTACTAGGGCAATATCTGAGTAAGTGACCTTTTTGCTCACCCTACATACACAGACCCAAACTGAGTCTTTGTAGGCATTCTGCAGGTGTGAGATGTAAGACACTTACATTGGTTCCTCTTCAGAGATAGATACGGAGGTCTCAGTAACAGAGGAAGGAGAAAACATAGGTGCTAAACAAACAGGGGTTCTAGAAGACTTGTAAGCTCTGTCTGTCCAGTTATCTCTCCAGATATCTAAACAAAGACAAAGGTTAAGAATGCTTCAAGTGAGTCTGGAATATCTCTATAAACTAGTTAAGGGCAATTTGATTGAATTAATTAATTAAATTGGAACATCATGTTATGCAAGGCTTATTAGATGTTGAAAATCAAACTAATGTAGCTGTAAGATATATACAACAACAGATGTTAATAAAAAATATTAATTAAATTATTGTATAACCATCATTGGCCATGGGAATTAAAACAATCTATTGGTTTTGGCATACAACTACAATACATGGACATGGTTAGGATGTACCAAAACCTTAGACATTTGTTATTATTCTGCCCTATTGCCTGTTCATGGTACATTGGTCAAGAGTTCTGATTTACAGGACATTAGTATTATTAATGACAAATGGATAACTTAATATGGATAACATAGCTCTTATAATTTATCTTCCTAATTCCTAAAATATTTCTCAAATTGATATTAGAAACTGCAGAAACAGTGATACATGTCTTTTTATATGAACTATGCTTATGAGGTGGCGGATAGCAATCATCCCGATCAGATACAATCAGGATGATTGACACCCCCTGCTAGCGGCTGATTGGCCGCAAATGTGCATGGGCAGCATTGCACAAGCATTTCACCAGAAATGCTTGTGCAATGTTAAATGCTGACAGCGTATGCTGTCGGCATTTAGCGATGTCAGGGGGACATGATCCGCTACAGCAGATCATGTCTGCCCGACATTTGATAAATCTTTCCCCAAGGGTGTAAAATACCTTTTGTCAGGTATTTTAAGGGGAAATTGTATAGCAAGGAATGAGTTTATCCCATATAACTTGTTAATTAGCAGTAACCGTAACAATTGCTATGACAAAAAATCATAATCTTGCAAAAAATGTATCAAAGGAATTTACTTATGGAAAAAATAGCAGGAAAATTGTAAATGTGTACACATACATACACAGGTATAAATACACACACACACATGTATACACGCATACATACACAGGTATAAATACACACATACACATGTATACATACACACACACACATGTATACAAACACATGTATACATACACACGTACATGCACATATACACCTTTGAGCCCTTCCCAGTCTAACACCTTATAATTTACCTTATCCCATTAAATCCCTGTTAATATATATTTTTTATTAAAAAATGTTTTACTTTTAATATGTATAAATATGCGTGAAATACGTCTTAGATGTGTTTTGTTATACTATTATTCTAGCCCTGAAAGTATAGTGCATTAAAAATAAATGTCATCTACAATAACATTCTCTGGTAAATCTTTTTTACCATTCAATTGTAATACTACACTGGGCTAAACTTATCATACTACTGGCGAACGGGAGCGGACATCTTCACCACAGTCCACCTGGCATCGCCTCTGGCGGGCAGCAATCCCCTGCCGCATTTATCATTGCACACGTGCGCTTGTGTGAGCTCATGTGCCACCCCGCCCCCTACCCACGTGCAGCCAATCATGGGCAGGCATCGTCTGTCAATCACCCGGTCGGAAAAGTCTGGGGAAATTTATATCCGCCACATAACAGGTGGAGGACAGGGTTAAACGCTGCTTCTTAAATTTCGAATACAGGCTCGCTCATGCATACCTGCAGCCGATAGGGCTGAGACCCCTTGATAAATCTTGGCCATTGTGTACTGTTCTTAGTGAAGGCAGGGCCACAAAATAGATAGCATGCCCTGCACTATCAATATCTCTCTACTTGTAATACGTGATTATTTACTTACATAATGACAAACGGTATATATACTGTTATGTATCTATATGTAAACAAGAAAATGTATTGATCCTTTGTGTATCTCATTGCTATCTGCTGCTGATAAACCAGACTAAACACTTTACTTCTGAATAATTGTTCTGGTGTGGTGTCTCTGAACTCAGAAAATCAGCAGCACAATAACCACAAAGAAAGAGATCTACTAAGTTCAAAAAATGATGCTTCTGTTTATAGAGAGATGACAAAATAAAGAATTTAAAATGTTTAAGAAGAAGGTTGTCTGGGGCAATTAGTGCCAATAATTATTTGATTTAGAACTTTAAAAAAAGGAGATTTAAAGATTATTATATCAGTAGAAGTTATGTGGATCTAGGAAGGAAAATTTGCAGATTATAAAACACTGTAATGGATCAATTCATTAAGTAATATAATGATCAATGTGATATAAATGTGCAGATTGATTACTGGACTAAAATAAAGCAACCTATGGAACATATTTTCACTGCTTGTTTTTCCCAGGCTAAAACTATACAGGGAGCAAAGAAATCGTCTCTCACTCTCACACTCCTGACATAAAACATTCCACTAACCAAATATGGACAAAAAAGAATAGAAAGAGACAAGGAAGTGATCATTTAGTGTTAATATACTTGAGCAAGACCTTACAACAAAACTGGGAAAGGTAAAAAGTGATCAGATAAATAATAAAATAAAGCATTTAATTTGCAAGTATTCTGCAGTTCTGAATACATGAATGTTGCAGTATATAGAACAATACACTTAGATTTGTCAATGGAAAATGATACAGAGGAAGGAGGGAACTGTTCCAAATATTGTACGATAAAAAAAGATAACTGTTGCTGTTCTTGCAAATGTATAACTTAGTTATAAAACTGCTTCCTATTTATTGCTCCTGTCACGTGCACACTCCTACGCCTTCCTACCTGCTTTTCAACAAAGGATACCAAGAGGGCAAAGTCAATTTGATAATAGAATTAAATTGGAAAGTTATTTTAAATTTATTTTTATTATTATTATCATCATCATCAGGTATTTGTAGAGCGGCAACAGATAATGCAGTGCTATCTGAATTATGAAATAATTTGCTTGGGTGCTCTTTCCCTTTAAGCCATCAGTGATGTTTGTCATTGTAAACAATTGATCACAGGAAAGAGAAAGAGAAAATTGTAAAACTGGGGGAAGCAGAAAATAAGGATGTTAAAAGAATAAACACTAAGCTTTCATATACTGAGCTCAATGTATAATTAATGGGAAAGTCTTCTCCAGTTTTGTTGTTGTTTAAAAGATAGATAATCCCTTTATTACCCATTCCCCAGTTTTGCATAACCAACACAGTTATATTAATAAACCTTTTACCTCTGTGATTACCTTGTATCTCTGTAGCCTGCCCCCTTATTTCAGTTATTTTAATTCACCTGCATTTTAGCCAATCAGTGCTCACTCCTAGGTAACTCCACAGGAGGGAGCACAATTGTATATATGGCACACATTAACTAATGCCCTCTAGCTGTGAAAACCTGTCAAATGCATTCAGATAAGATATGGCCTTCAAGGGCTTAGAAATTAGCCTTTGTGCCTACCTAGATTTAGCTTTCAACTAAGAATACCAAGAGAACAAAACAAAATTTATAATAAAAGTGAATTGGAAAGTTGTTTAAGATGACATGCCCTATCTGAATCAGGACAGCTTTCCCCTTCAGTTTCATGGCCTGGCACCATATAGTCTCACTGACAGCTATGAACCTAGGGAAGTTGGAGCCCAGCCAGTATGCTCCAGCAAGAGAAAGAGGAAGAAAATAACTTTAGTCCCCAATGATAAAGGCTGCAGGAATGCATAGGGGGGGTGTTAGGACCCTGCAAACAAGGGATAGTACTGAGACTGCATTCTATTAAAAACACACTGACTTCCAGAGATTTAACCTTTTCAGTGCCTGACAGTCCTGTTTTAGGTAGTCAGAGGTTTGTCTAGTTTAAATAAAAGGTTGGTTGTTGTTATAAGTACTTCTGGTAGTCAGGGATTACCTATACAAGTAGGGTTGCCAAACTGCCACTTCAAATGAGGACACACATGAAAAATACATGTGCCAGGGTTCTTATAATGAAACATTATACAAAACATTTATTTTAACAACCTCTGACATATGTATTTTTCATGTGATACAGCACATCTGTTATCATAGATTTATTAAAGGACATAATACCCATGTAAGTGATGCAGTATAACTGTAAAAAGCAGAGTAGAAAATATCACCTGAACATCTCAATGTAAAAAAAGCAAGATATTTTAGCTCTAAATGTCTTCATCTCACCAGAGTAAGTGCTCTGTTAACAGTTATAATTTAGCTGCTGTCCAGCTACAAGTTTGAAAAAACAAAATAAAAAAACAATAGCCAATCAACAGCAGCAGTGCAATGCTATGCTTTCATCTGATGAGATTTCACTGAAGTCTCGTGAGATTTCATAGTAAAATTCTTTAAACTGACTAGAGAAATAACATGACTGTGCCTGCACATGCCATATGCACACTCCCTTGTAAGTCCTGGGACTAAAGTCACTTTTGAGGTGATATTTTCTAGTCAGCTTTTTACAGCTATGCTGCATCACTTTCAAGTTTTTTAACATTTGGTTATCATGTCCCTTTAGGGTTAGCAGCTTCTAAGGATGTTACATCCATTACCTATAAGTATCAATCCAGCCAAACCTTTTCATTAAAACTAAACTTTATTTTATTTTAATGCAGCAGTTTCCAACATTGAAAGAGCAACATTTAATCACACAATGAGTTCTTAGTCATGCTTACATTAGTGTAACAATGATTACCTTTTATAGTTTTCGCCTGTTCACTTCACATCAAATGTTGTAGTGCCAACTAGTGGACAAATGTTAGTATAATTAATTAAAATGTATTAATAGTTTGAAAAATCATATTTAAACTAAATTTAAAATAATACTTGTGTAGAATCCTAATAATAGGGTTCAGGTATAAAGGTATAAACTATAAATGCAATTGTAAGCATGACTAAGGTCTTATTGTGAGATTGAAGTGTTGCACATTTCAATGCTGGATCCTGTTTTATTAAAAACATAATTTATGCTTGCCTAATAAATTAATTTATTTCATGGAGATGAGAGTCTATGATCTATTACATATGGCAATTATTTCTCTACCACTAGGAGGAGGCAATGTTTCCTGAATCCCAAGAGCCCTATGACCCCTTCCCCCCACCACCATCTTACACATACCTTAGGAAAAAAGATGTGCTAAAAACAAATCAACCCCAAGAAAACAACAATGGGGGGCTTGTGGACCCTCACCACCATGAAATAAATTAATTTATCAGGTAACCATAAATTATGTTTTCTTTCATACAGGTGGTGAGAGCCCATGATCCGTTATATCCCAGGACATACTTGAAAACGAGAGAAATCTCAATGTATCCTTCCTGGGAAAATATTTTATCAATAAATAAATATTTGGGAACTAATACCCAAGCTGTGGAAGTCCATGAGCAGTAACATAAAGGGAGGGATTGAAAAACAGCTTTTTTTCCCTGAGAAAATAAATTTTCAATGCAAAGAAAATAATATCTTATAATGAACTAAAAAAAAATAGGCATAATCATACAACTGAGACAACTGCCTAAAGGACCTTTCTACCAAAGGTTACTTCAGATGAAGCAAAAATATCAAAATGGTAAAATGTAGTAAAGGTATGCAAAGAAGACCAAGTGGCTGCCTTGCAAATTTGATCAACTTAATCCTCATTCTTGAAAGCCCAAGAAGTTTCAATCAAGAGGCTAAATAAACAGCAGACGCCTTCTGACCTTTCCTACGCCAAGAAAAAAGAACAAACAGAGTAGAGGTTTGTCTGAAAACCATAGTAACATTTTCACAATATTTCAAAGCCCTAACAACATCCAGAAAATGCAAAGATCTTTAAAAAGCATTCTTAGGATCAGGACACAAATCAGGAACAACAATTTTCCTACCAATGTCGTGTAAGGAAACAACTTTAGGCAAAACATTAAATGTAGTCCACAAAACAGCCTTATCCTGATGAAAAATCAGATAAGGAGACCCACAAGAGAGAGCAGACAAGTCAGATACTCATCTAGCAGAAGAGATGGCCAAAATAAACAACACATTCCATAAAAGTAGTTTAATGTCTAATTTATGCATAGGTTCAAAGGGAGGAGCCTGCAAAACCCTTTACACTAGGTTAAGACTCGAAGGAGGAGAAATAGGCTTGGTAACAAGATTAATTTGGGTCAAAGCTTCAACAAATCAAATGCCAGGAAGACTAGCAATCTTCCTTTGAAACAAAACTGAAACAGAAGAAATCTGCCCCTTCAGAGAGCTGGCAGATAAACCTTTATCCAAACCATCTGTCAGGGTTTTTTCCCTGCCTTGTTTGCCATGTGCTGCTGGCAGCCATTTTACTCAACTCTCTTGCTGACTCTGGTGCATACTGTGTGATGCTGCTCATTTCCTGCACTTCCTTTTATGGCCAGACTGGTGTACATCATCCGTGTGAGACAGGATGCAGTCTCAGAATTGTGATGTCATCACTTATTATTTAAAGGGCCTCTGTTCAGTATGCTTTGCCCTTGCGTTGTTTTAGAACTGTTTGTGAGAGCTCCTGTGTTTTCCTGGCTTGTTATTTGACTTGTGGACTTATTATTTTTTGCTATTAATAAAGGTGTGATTATTTTTGCACTTCTCGTCTCAGTCTGATTCCTGGCACCATGACATTACGCAAAGGCCATGAATCCTGATGGTGCTAATAATCCACCTTTACCTGCCAGAATTTCCAGGATGGATGAACAGGATTATCGCTTGGATCAATTTGCACTAGCCCTGCAAACCCTGCTGACTCGCACTGCACATTTGGACCAAAGTGTTTCCGCTGCTGCACCTAGTCCTACCCAGGAGCATGTCTGGTTCTGCACCTCTACCTCAGCGATATGGAGGCGATCCTAATCAATGCAAAGGGTTTTTGAACCAGGTGGGCATTTACTTTGAGATGTTACCTCAGGCGTTTCCCTCTGACAGAGCTAAGGTAGGATTTCTCATCTCGTTACTCTCTGACACAGCTCTTGCCTGGGCTAATCTCTTGTGGGAGACTAATAAACCTGTGATTTCAAATTACCCTGAATTTGTGGCCTCCTTTCGAAGGGTATTTGATGTTCCGGCTCGCTCCTCCTCTGCTGCTAAACGACTCATGTCCATTCAGCAAGGTACAAGATCTGTTGCTCAGTGTGCTATTGAGTTCCATACGCTTGCCGCAGAGGTAGGTTGGAACAATGAAGCCCTTGTTGCCGCCTTCTTTCATGGGCTCTCTGATGCGATTAAAGACGAAGTTGCTGCCAGAGATTTACCAGAAGATCTTGAGGCATTGGTGTCTTTTTTTATCCTAATTGACATCAGACTAAGTGAGAGGCCCTCTTTCAAGGAGTGCTTGCGGAAGCCTCCTGTTCCATTGTCTCTTTCGTGTTCATTCCCACCCATGCCTCCCTCTCCTCCCATGCCTCCTGGTCCTGAGTCACCAGGTACTGCTGAGCCGATGCAGTTGGGATTCACGCGTCTCTCTGTGGCAGAGAGGGCCTTTAGGAGGAGGGAGGGGCTCTGCCTCTATTGTGGGTTACAGGGCCACCTTTTGAAGTCTTGTCCTACACGGCCGGGAAACGCTCACACCTAAGGTCCTGTCGGGGGAAGACCTTGCGTGGTTTATCCTCATCCCCGGAACTGCTAAAGGAGAAACCTTATGTTACAGTTGTCCTTTCCTGGGTGGACTCCTCCATAGTCACCCAGGCTCTTGTTGACTCCGGTGCTGCGGGCTATTTTATTGACAATGCTTTTGTATCAAAGCACTACATTCCTGTTATGCCTCGGTCCATTCCGCTTGCTATTGAGGCCATTGATGGCAGGCCCCTTCAGCCCGCACTTGTTACTCACGAAACTGCTCCATTATCCATGGTTGTTGGGGCTCACCATTTTGAAATCCTCCAGTTCCAGGTGATAAACTCTCTGCATTTTCCGGTTATTCTGGGTTATCCCTGGCTCCAAAAGCACAATCCCAGTCTCGACTGGTGCAGGTCCGAAATGTTGTTGTGGTCTCCGCAATGTATTTCCACTTGTCTTCGGAAACCAGTTAAAGTCTTGTGCACTTCTTCGGTATCTCAATTGCCAGAGGAGTACCGAGAGTTCCTAGATGTTTTTGACAAGGTGCGTGCCGGTACGTTGCTTCCTCACCGGTCTTACGATTGTGCCATAGACTTGCAACCCGGAGCCATTCCTCCTCGGGCCGGGTTACCCTCTGTCTGTTGCTGAGAATTGTGCTATGGAAGAGTATGTTGCCAATGCTCTGTCGCGGGGGATAATCCACAAATCCTGCTCTCCTGCAAGGGCTGGCTTCTTCTTTGTGAAGAAAAAGGGTGGCGAGTTAAGACCATGCATCGATTATAGGGGTCTTAATCGTCTTACCATTAAGAATTTTTACCCTATTCCGCTCATTATGGGACTCTTTGACCGCCTCAAGGGAGCTACGGTCTTTACTAAACTTGATTTGAGAGGAGCATACAATCTCATTAGGATCAAGGAGGGCCACGAATGGAAAACAACATTTAAAACCAGGAGCGGGCATTATGAGTATCTTGTAATGCTCTTTGGCCTATGTAATGCTCCAGCTGTTTTCCAGGAATTTATTAATGATGTCCTACGAGATATGTTGCAACAGTGTGACATCCTCATACACTCACCCACACTTGAGGCTCATCGTTCTGATGTTACACGGGTTCTTCAGAGACTATGTGAGAACGGCCTGTTTTGTAAACTCGAGAAATGTGAGTTCCATCAGACTCAAGTAACCTTCCTAGGTTATGTTATCTCCGTTGCAGGGTTCTCCATGGATCCTGACAAGTTATCTGCAGTTCTGCAGTGGCCTCGCCCAGTTGGTCTTCGGTCTATTCAAAGTTATTTGGGGTTCCCCAATTACTATAGAAAGTTTATTAAAAACCTTTCTTCGTTGATCAAACCTATCACAGACATGACCCGTAAAGAGAATGATCCACTCCATTGGTCACCTACTGCCTTTAAGGCCTTTGATAGTCTTAAGAGTGCCTTTGCTTTCGCTCCAGTCCAGTTCTGGCTCATCCTAACCCTGTCCTGCCTTTCGTTCTTGAGGTCGATGCGTCTGAGACTGGAGTAGGTGCCCTCTTGTCTCAACGTCCTACGCCTGACGGTTCCTTGCATCCGTGTGGTTTATTCTCTAAGGAATTGTCTCCAGCGGACTGCAATTATGAAATTGGCGACAGGGAATTCCTGGCCATAATTTTGGCACTCAAGGAATGGAGGCATCTTCTTGGGTACTAGCGTGCCAGTGCTCATTCTTACTGACCACAAGAATTTAACTTATCTATCTGAAGCAAAACGTTTGTTGCCCCGACAGGCCAAATGGGCGCTATTTTTGTCTCAGTTTAATTATGTGGTCTCCAAGTGTTTTGTTCCTGAGAATCTTCGAACTAAACTTTTGCACACTTACCACTATCCTAAAGCCGCAGGTCACCCAGACAAGAATCAAATGATTTGGTCTGTCACTCAACAATTCTGGTGGCCAGCTCTTCGCTCTGATGTTGCTGCGTATGTTGCCTCCTGGTCAGTTTGTGCACAGAATAAGACTCCTCGACGTCTTCCTGTGGGTCTTCTTCAACCTATTACTAATGGTGAGCGTGCTTGGACACATCTTTCTATGGACTTCATTGTTGAGCTCCCTGTTTCCAATGGCAATACTGTTATCCTTATGGTGGTTGACCGTTTTTCTAAAATGTCACATTGCATTCCCTTGAAGAAGTTGCCTACCGCTCAGGAGCTTGCTTCAAATTTTTGCCCGGGAGGTCTTCCGTTTACATGGGTTACCCAAGGAGATAGTGTCGGACCTGGGTAGCCAGTTTGTCTACAGATTTTGGCGTTCCTTTTGTGCTCAAATGGGGATCCAGCTTTCCTTCTTCTCGGCATATCACCCTCAATCCAATGGGGCTGTGGAACAGTCTAATCAAGCTCTGGAACAGTTCCTCAGTTACTATGTCTCAGATCAACACAATAATTGGTCTGAACTGTTACCTTGGGCAGAGTTTGCTTGTAATAGTGCTATTAATGCTTCCTCCAAGCTATCCCCGTTCATGGTGAATTATGGGTTTCAACCATCCTTGTTGCCCGATTCATTCATGTCTCAGGGTATTCCGGCTTTGGAGGAGCAACTCTAGCAACTCCGTTCCACATGGGCGCAGATTCACGATTGCCTTCATCATTCTATGCAGCGCCAAAAGTTCCAGGCTGATCGTAGGCGTCTGCCAGTGCCTTCCTACCAAGTTGGTGAGAGAGTTTGGCTGTCCACCCACAACTGGAACCTTCGTGTGCCTTCCAATAAACTGGCTCCCCGTTATGTTGGTCCTTTTCAAATACTCCGATGGGTCAATCCTGTGGCCTACGCTCTTGACCTTCCTCCTGCAATGCGCATCTCCAATGTTTTTCATGTCTCCCTCTTGAAACCATTGGTTTGTAATCAGTTTACCACTGTGTTGCCTCGTCCCCATCCTATCTTTGTTGCTAACCATAAGGAGTATGAGGTCCGCAGCATTATTGACTCTTGTATGTCCAGGGCCGCGTACAGTATTTGGTTCACTGGAGGGGCTACGGTCTGGAGGAGTGTTCATGGGTTCCCTCCTCTGATGTTCATGCTCCCGCCCTCCTCCGTGCCTTTCATGCCCGTTTCCCCAATAAGCCTTTTGTCCTCCCGCGGGGGAGGGGTCGTTGAGGGGAGGGTACTGTCAGGGTTTTTTCCCTGCCTTGTTTGCCATGTGCTGCTGGCAGTCATTTTACTCACCTCTCTTGCTGACTCTGATGCATACTGTGTGATGCTTCTCATTTCCTGCACTTCCTTTTATGGCCAGACTGGTGTACATCATCCCTGTGAGACAGGATGCAATCTCAGAATTGTGATGTCACTTATTATTTAAAGGGCCTCTGTTCAGTATGCTTTGCCCTTGCGTTGTTTCAGACCTGTTTGTGAGAGCTCCTGTGTTTTCCTGGCTTGTTATTTGACTTGTGGACTTTTTATTATTTTTTGCTATTAATAAAGGTGTGATTATTTTTGCACTTCCCGTCTCAGTCTGATTCCTGGCACCCTGACACCATCCTGCAATAACTGAAGAATCCTAGGGATTCTAAAAAAAATGCCAGGAAAAAATATGGTCTATACACCAATACATGTAAGTTTTCCAAACTTTGTGATAAATCTTCCTAGAAACAGGTTTATGAGCCTGAATCAGAGTGTCAGTCATAGAATCTGAGAAAGCTCTGTGTGTCAGAACTAAGCATTCAATGTCCATGCCATCAAGTAGAGACTTTAGATCTGGATGGAAGAAAGGACCTTCAGATAGAAGGTGTGACCACAGAGGAAGAGGCTAAGGAGGGCAACTGGACATTAGAAAAGGATCCGCATACCAAATCTTGCAAGGCCATGCTGGGGCTACAAATGACTTCTCTAGCTTTATCTTGGAAATCCCTCTGGAAAGAAGAACCATAGGAGTAAACAGATAAGCAGGCTGGAACTACGACAGCATCCACTAACTGTGCCTGAGGTTTCCTGGACCTAGCAAAGTATCTGCAAAATTTGTTGTTCAAACTAGAGGTCATTAGATCTATTTCTGGTAGGCTCCAAAGATCCACAATCACATATCATGATGAAGAGACCACCCCCCTGGATGTAGAGACTGTTGACTGAGAAACTGCTTCCCAATTGTTCCCTCCAGGTATGTGAATCACAGAGATTAGGCAAGAATAGCCTTCTGCCCAAGAGAGAAATCAATACACCTCCATCATAGCCAGGGAACTGTGAGTTCCCCTGGATGATTGAAATAAGCTACTGCTGTAACATTGTCTGTCTGGAAATGGAGATAAGAATCTTTTTAATACAGGCCAATTTTGAAGGCCCTAAAGATTGCACAGAGTTGCAGAATATTGATTGGCAACCTCGCCTCCTGAGGATCCCAAACCCCCTTTGCTGTCAGAGCACCTCAAACAGCTCCCCAACCTGAAAGACTTGCATCAATGGTGATCACAGACAAGGTAGGACAAGCAAAAGAAGCCCCCTGAGTAATAAACCGATGATTCAGTCAACAAGTCAGAGACTGGTTTGCGCTGGAATCTAAGAATATCTTTTGAGATAGCTTAGTATTATCCCTGCACCATTGACACAGCATACAAAGCTGAAGAGGCCTCATGTGAAATCGAGAAAATGGAATTGCATCTGAAGCTGCAATCATGAGACTTAGGGCTAGATTAATCAACTCTGAGGCATACAGGGGCGCGTATACGCGCCCCTGTACGCCTCAGCTCGCCTGTTGCGGGGCGAAATTACCCGCAGGTAATTAACATTGCACACGAGCGCAATTTTGCGCTCGCGTGCAATCCCGCCCTCTGCCCGCGCACAGCCAATCGTGGGCAGGAGCTGTCAATCTCCTCGGTCGTACTCGACCGAGGAGATTGAATTTCGCCACTATAGAGGTGGCGTAGATGTTAGGGAAGCAGCGGTCTGGTGACCGCTGCTTGATAAATCACGGTGGCCTAGATTTGGAGTTTGGCGGTAGCCGTGAAAACCAGCATTAGAGGCTCCTAACGCTGGTTTTAGGCTACCTCCGGTATTTGGAGTCACTCAAAAAAGGGTCTAACGCTCACTTTTCAGCCGCGACTTTTCCATACCGCAGATCCTCTTACGTCAATTGCGTATCCTATCTGTTCAAAAGGATTTTTCTAACTCTGGTATTTAGAGTCGTGTCTGAAGTGAGCGTTAGAATTCTAACGACAAAACTCCAGCCACAGAAAAAAGTCAGTAGTTAAGAGCTTTCTGGGCTAACGCTGGTTCATAAAGCTCTTAACTACTGTACTCTAAAGTACACTAACACCCATAAACTACCTATGTACCCCTAAACCGAGGCCCCCCCACATCGCCGCCACTCGATTACATTTTTTTAACCCCTAATCTGCCGACCGCCACCTACGTTATCCTTATGTACCCCTAATCTGCTGCCCCTAACACCGCCGACCCCTATATTATATTTATTAACCCCTAACCTGCCCCCCACAACGTCGCAGCCAGCTACCTACAATAATTAACCCCTAATCTGCCGACCGCAAAGCGCCGCTACTTAAGTTATCCTTATGTACCCCTAATCTGCTGCCCCTAACACCGCCGACCCCTATATTATATTTATTAACCCCTAATCTGCCCCCCACAATGTCGCCTCCACCTGCCTACACTTATTAACCCCTAATCTGCCGAGCGACCGCACCGCTACTATAATAAAGTTATTAACCCCTAATCCGCCTCACTAACCCTATAATAAATAGTATTAACCCCTAATCTGCCCTCCCTAACATCGCCGACACCTAACTTCAATTATTAACCCCTAATCTGCCAACCGGAGCTCACCGCTATTCTAATAAATGTATTAACCCCTAAAGCTAAGTCTAACCCTAACACTAACACCCCCCTAACTTAAATATAATTTAAATCTAACAAAATTAACTCTTATTAAATAAATTATTCCTATTTAAAGCTAAATACTTACCTGTAAAATAAATCCTAATATAGCTACAATATAAATTATAATTATATTATAGCTATTTTAGGATTAATATTTATTTTGCAGGTAACTTTGTATTTATTTTAACCAGGTACAATAGCTATTAAATATTTAAGAACTATTTAATAGCTAAAATAGTTAAAATAATTACAAACTTACCTGTAAAATAAATCCTAACCTAAGTTACAATTAAACCTAACACTATACTATCATTAAATTAATTAAATAAAATACCTACAATTACCTACAATTAAACCTAACACTACACTATCAATACATTAATTAAATACAATACCTACAAATAACTACAATGAAATAAACTAACTAAAGTACAAAAAATAAAAAAATATTTACAAACATAAGAAAAATATTACAACAATTTTAAACTAATTACACCTACTCTAAGCCCCCTAATAAAATAACAAAGACCCCCAAAATAAAAAATGCCCTACCCTATTCTAAATTACTAAAGTTCAAAGCTCTTTTACCTTACCAGCCCTGAACAGGGCCCTTTGCGGGGCATGCCCCAAGAAGTTCAGCTCTTTTGCCTGTAAAAAAAAAAACATACAATACCCCCCCCAACATTACAACCCACCACCCACATACCCCTAATCTAACCCAAACCCCTCTTAAATAAACCTAACACTAAGCCCCTGAAGATCATCCTACCTTGTCTTCACCTCACCGGGTATCACCGATCAGTCCTGGCTCCAAAATCTTCATCCAACCCAAGCGGGGGCTGGCGATCCATCATCCGGTGGCTGAAGAGGTCCAGAAGAGGCTCCAAAGTCTTCATCCTATCCGGGAAGAAGAGTAGATCCGGACCGGCAACCATCATCTTCCAAGCGGCATCTTCTATCTTCATCCGATGAGGACCGGCTCCATCCTGAAGACCTCCACCGCGGACCCATCTTCATCCGGCGACGTCCAACTGAAGAATGACGGTTCCTTTAAGGGACGTCATCCAAGATGGCGTCCCTCGAATTCCGATTGGCTGATAGGATTCCAATCAGCCAATAGAATGCGAGCTCAATCGGATTGATCTTGATTCTGATTGGCTGATTCCATCAGCCAATCAGAATATTCCTACCTTAATTCCGATTGGCTGATAGAATCCTATCAGCCAATCGGAATTCGAGGGACGCCATCTTGGATGACGTCCCTTAAAGGAACCGTCATTCTTCAGTTGGACGTCGCCGGATGAAGATGGGTCTGCGGTGGAGGTCTTCAGGATGGAGCCGGTCCTCATCGGATGAAGATAGAAGATGCCGCTTGGAAGATGATGGTTGCCGGTCCGGATCTACTCTTCTTCCCGGATAGGATGAAGACTTTGGAGCCTCTTCTGGACCTCTTCAGCCACCGGATGATGGATCGCCAGCCCCTGCTTGGGTTGGATGAAGATTTTGGAGCCAGGACTGATCGGTGATACCCGGTGAGGTGAAGACAAGGTAGGATGATCTTCAGGGGCTTAGTGTTAGGTTTATTTAAGGGGGGTTTGGGTTAGATTAGGGGTATTGTATGTTTTTTTTACAGGCAAAAGAGCTGAACTTCTTGGGGCATGCCCCGCAAAGGGCCCTGTTCAGGGCTGGTAAGGTAAAAGAGCTTTGAACTTTAGTAATTTAGAATAGGGTAGGGCATTTTTTATTTTGGGGGTATTTGTTATTTTATTAGGGGGCTTAGAGTAGGTGTAATTAGTTTAAAATTGTTGTAATATTTTTCTTATGTTTGTAAATATTTTTTTATTTTTTGTAACTTAGTTCTTTTTTATTTTTTGTACTTTAGTTAGTTTATTTCATTGTAGTTATTTGTAGGTATTGTATTTAATTAATGTATTGATAGTGTAGTGTTAGGTTTAATTGTAGGTAATTGTAGGTATTTTATTTAATTAATTTAATGATAGTATAGTGTTAGGTTTAATTGTAACTTAGGTTAGGATTTATTTTACAGGTCATTTTGTAATTATTTTAACTATTTTAGCTATTAAATAGTTCTTAACTATTTAATAGCTATTGTACCTGGTTAAAATAAATACAAAGTTACCTGTAAAATAAATATTAATCCTAAAATAGCTATAATATAATTATAATTTATATTGTAGCTATATTAGGATTTATTTTACAGGTAAGTATTTAGCTTTAAATAGGAATAATTTATTTAATAAGAGTTAATTAATTTCATTAGATTTAAATTATATTTAAGTTAGGGGGGTGTTAGTGTTAGGGTTAGACTTAGCTTTAGGGGTTAATACATTTATTAGAATAGCAGTGAGCTCCGGTCGGCAGATTAGGGGTTAATAATTGAAGTTAGGTGTCGGCGATGTTAGGGAGGGCAGATTAGGGGTTAATACTATTTATTATAGGGTTAGTGAGGCGGATTAGGGGTTAATAACTTTATTATGATAGCGGTGCGGTCCGCTCGGCAGATTAGGGGTTAATAAGTGTAGGCAGGTGGAGGCGACATTGTGGGGGGCAGATTAGGGGTTAATAAATATAATATAGGGGTCGGCGGTGTTAGGGGCAGCAGATTAGGGGTACATAAGGATAATGTAAGTAGCGGTGGTTTACGGAGCGGCAGATTAGGGGTTAAAAATAATATGCAGGGGTCAGCGATAGCGGGGGCGGCAGATTAGGGGTTAATAAGTGTAAGGCTAGGGGTGTTTAGTCTCGGGGTACATGTTAGGGTGTTAGGTGCAGACGTAGGAAGTGTTTCCCCATAGCAAACAATGGGGCTGCGTTAGGAGCTGAACGCGGCTTTTTTGCAGGTGTTAGGGTTTTTTTCAGCTCAAACAGCCCCATTGTTTCCTATGGGGGAATCGTGCACGAGCACGTTTTTGAGGCTGGCCGCGTCCGTAAGCAACTCTGGTATCGAGAGTTGAAGCTGCGTTAAATATGCTCTACGCTCCTTTTTTGGAGCCTAACGCAGCCTTTATGTGGACTCTTAATACCAGAGTTATTTTTATGGTGCGGCCAGAAAAAAGCCGGCGTTAGCTACGCGGGTCCTTATTGACAAAACTCTAAATCTAGCCGTAAGTCCCTACAAAATGCAGTACACCTTTTGTGATTTCAGATGAATATCTCAATATTGTGGATATTAGCTATCTTTCTAGTTGCATATAGATACATAATGATTGCAAACAAATTGCTGAAAGAGGGAGGCCCACATGACACACACTCAAGGAAATTGGTACATAGTTTTTACTCCCAGTAATTTATCAGATCATAGCTTGAATAAAACCATCTGGTATCCATGTCTGAAACCAATTTGATATCTCTGAGAAATGATATTCTGAATCCAAGGATCTGGGTCAGACTGAACCTAAGCCTCCTGAAAGAAATGTAATCTGCCCCCTACCAAAACTCCTGGTTTGGGGGATGCACCTTCATGCAGGTTTTGGAGGTGGGAACAGACTTCTTACCCTGTTTGGACTTGTTTCAATTAGTGTTGGGTCTTCAGATTGAACCAGAGGAACCTGGCTTTTGAACAAAAATGTTTACGAACTTTAGATTTTCCTTTAGACTTCCTGTCTTGAGGAAAAAAATCTCCTTTACCCCCCCCCTCCCCGTAATAGTAGAAATAATAGAATCTAAGTCAGACCCAAATAATTTCTTTCCTTGAATTGATTGACTTTAGACACCATATCAGCATTCCAGGATTAAAGCCACAGGGCCCTGAATATAACCAGTGTGACTAATCAGGGTTAACCAACCTTGCATTCGTCACTTGTTTGGCGCAGAACAGTTTAACATACCCTTTCCCTCCTTAACCAATTTGCCACAGTCTAGCCATGCCAGGGATGCAACTTAACAACAAAATAACCCTTGGACAAATCCAGGGGAGTGGGGCTCAATATCCACCTTTATGATGATCCCCCTGAGGTTAAACCTGTGTATCCTCAGTGAGGCAGTGCCTAATGCCAAACTGCCAAACAGTTATAAAACACATGATTAGAGAAAAAAAGAAAGAAGAATTATTGGGCACACTTATACTAAATTAGTGAGGTGGTCACAGTCAATCATATAGTAGGAAAAGGGTGTTATATTAAAACAACATTTAATAGTGACTTTAAAAGTGATACTCACATAACAAATATAAAATGATAATATATATACAATCCTGCCCTCTGCATATACCAAATGTGTCACACTAATAAAGGGTGGAAGCACTGCCCTCCTGCGTGTGTCAAATATAATGTTATTGTTAGCCTCTCAAGGCAAGTCGACCACTAATCTGATTATAGTATTTTTATAGAGGATACAGCACGGGAATACCCAGCCTTCTTAAATAATCGGCCAGGGGTACTGCGAAAATTCAGATAGGCCTTTTGGCAATTAAGATTACATTAGGGATATTCTGTACTCACATTACACTGGCCGATGAGGATAATTACGCATAATGTGCTGATCCTTTTGTTTTGGAGTATAGTAATGGCTTCCACCCTTTATTAGTGTAACACGGTTGGTATATGCAGGGGGGCAGGCTTGTATATACAGTATGTTATTTTAATACTTTATATATTTGTTATGTGAGTTTATCACTTTTAAAGTCATTATTGAATGTTAAGTTTTAACGCTCTTTTCCTACTATATGATTGACTGTGACCACCTCGCTAATTTAGTATAAGTGTGCCCCATAATGCTTCTTTCTTTTTTTCTCTAATCATATGTGTTAAGCCTGTGACTTAGTTCAGTGGGTGCAAGAGTTAACAACACTCTCTTGCCTGTTCTAGACCTAGAAAAAATGCCAAAAACTCCCCTTTAATGCCACCCACACTAAACTATCTCTAAGCTGCCACCACTTAAAACATATTATATGGGAAATCTTAAGGAAAACCCAGACTAACAAATAAAAATCACAGAATACAATTTAGCAAAAAATTATCTAAAAAAACAAAGTATTAATACTACCAGTGTCTTTCAGTAACATGGTTCAAGTATTAGACAAAGGCAAAAACTTAATAAAGGAAAATTTATTATGAGAAAAAAAGGAAAAATAGTCACAGTGCATCATTAAGAAAATATGTTAACAAATAAAATTATGCACTGCCCTTTCTTCCAAAACTTACCTATCTCTTTCGATACCTTCCGATTAGAATTCCCATGCACCTTTTGCTGCAATTTCAGAGTGAGATATCAAAGTTAATTTGGCAAGGTAGGACTCCCAGAATCGCCCACAAAACTCTTCAGTTTCCCATCCACCTGGGAGGACTGGCCTCCCCCTCTGTTGGGAAATACTACGAGGGTGCTATGCTCACGCATGTTTCCCAGTGGGGAGTACTCCAGTCATGCAACAGGTGGAGAGAAATTGAGCAAGCCTCGTTACCCTCCAACGTTCTTCTTAAAGCATTGATTTGGACCCCACCGCATAGTCGCAGGTCTCAGGGTTATCCACAATTCTGTCATCCTAGAATGCCTTTCTGTCTGGGATAAGATTCAACATCGTCAATTAATTGCACCCCACCCCTCCCAGATCACCTCGGTTGCAGGTCTTTTTACGGGACGGGCAGATACTCACCCTAACATTTGGGCCTGACTGAACGTTAAGCAGATCTCGGACTTTTGGTCTACGTCCCAACAAGATGGGTTTATTGAATTATCCCACTTGGAGTCCCATGCAGATATTCCTCCTATCCTTTATTTCAAAGCCCCAAAGTAATCAGCTCTTTTACCTGTAAAAAAAAATACAATCCCCCCCCCCCAACATTACAACCCACCACCCACACACCCCTACTCTAAAACCACCCGATCCCCCCTTAAATAAACCTAACACTACCCCCCTGAAGATCACCCTACCTTGAGCCATCTTCAGCCAGCCGGCCACCGATGGGCCAGAAGTGGACATCCGGAGCGGCAGAAGTCTTCATCCGATCGGGGCAGAAGAGGTCCTCCAAGCGGCAGATGTCTTCATCCAAGCGGCATCTTCTTTCTTCAATCAACTGGAGCGGAGCGGAGCCATCTTGAATCCAGCCGACGCGGAGCCATCCTCTTCTTCCGATGTCCTAAGGCCGAATGAAGGTTCCTTTAAATGACGTCATTAAAGATGGCGTCCCTCGAATTCCGATTGGCTGATAGGATTCTATCAGCCAATCGGAATTAAGGTAGGAAAAATCCGATTGGTTGATGTAATCAGCAAATCGGATTGAAGTTCAATCCGATTGGCTGATTGGATGAGCCAATAGAATGCGAGGTCAACCAATCGGATTTTTCCTACCTTAATTCCGATTGGCTGATAGAATTCGAGGGACGCCATCTTGGATGACGTCATTTAAAGGAACCTTCATTCGGCCTTAGGACATCAGAAGAAGAGGATGGCTCCGCGTTGGATGGATTCAAGATGGCTCCGCTCTGCTCCGGTTGATTGAAGATAGAAGATGCCGCTTGGATGAAGACATCTGCCGCTTGGAGGACCTCTTCTGCCCCGATCGGATGAAGACTTCTGCCGCTCCGGATGTCCACTTCTGGCCCATCAGTGGCCGGTTGGCTGAAGACGGCTCAAGGTAGGGTGATCTTCAGGGGGGTAGTGTTAGGTTTATTTAAGGGGGGATCGGGTGGTTTTAGAGTAGGGGTGTGTGGGTGGTGGGTTGTAATGTTGGGGGGGGGATTGTATTTTTTTTTACAGGTAAAAGAGCTGATTACTTTGGGGCAATGCCCCGCAAAATGCCCTTTTAAGGGCTGGTAAAAGAGCTGATTACTTTGTAATTTAGTTTAGGGTAGGGAATTTTATTATTTTGGGGGGCTTTTTTATGTTATTAGGGGGCTTAGATTAGGTGTAATTAGTTTAAAATTCTTGTAATATTTTTTTATTTTTGGTAATTTAGTGTTTTTGTTTTTTTGTATTATATTTTGGTTTATTGAATTGTATTTTAGTTTAGATAATTGTAGTTAATTTATTTAATTAATTTATTGATAGTGTAGGTGTATTTTTAACTTAGGTTAGGATTTATTTTACAGGTAAATGTGTATTTATTTTAACTAGGTAGCTATTAAATGGTTATTAACTATTTAATAGCTATTGTACCTAGTTAAAATAAATATAAAGTTGCCTGTAAAATAAATATAAATCCTAAAATAGCTACAATGTAACTATTAGTTATATTGTAGCTATATTAGGGTTTATTTTATAGGTAAGTATTTAGTTTTAAATAGGAATAATTTATTTAATGGTAGTAATTTTATTTAGTTTTATTTAAATTATATTTAAGTTAGGGGGGTGTTAGGGTTAGACTTAGGTTTAGGGGTTAATAACTTTATTATAGTAGCGGCGACATTGGGGGCGGGAGATTAGGGGTTAATAATTGTAGGTAGGTGGTGGCGATGTTAGGGAGGGCAGATTAGGGGTTAATAAAATTTATTATAGTGTTTGCGAGGCGGGAGTGCGGCGGTTTAGGGGTTAATACTTTTATTATATTGGCGGCGATGTCCGGTCGGCATATTAGGGGTTAATACGTGTTGGTAGGTGGCGGCGACGTTGGGGGGGGCAGATTAGGGGTTAATAAATATAATATATGTGTCGGCTATGTTAGGGGCAGCAGATTAGGGTTTCATAGCTATAATGTAAGTGGCGGCGGTGGCCGGTCGGAAGATTAGGGGTTAAATATTTTTATGATAGGGTTTGCGATGTGGGGGGGCCTCGGTTTAGGGGTTCATAGGTAGTTTATGGGTGTTAGTGTACTTTGTAGCACTGTAGTTAAGAGCTTTATGTTCCGGCGTTAGCCCATAAAACTCTTAACTACTGACTTTTTTTTGCGGTTGGAGTCTTGGCGGTAGAGGCTCTACCGCTCACTTTCTCCAAGACTCGTAATACCAGCGTTAGGCAAATCCCATAGAAAAGATAGGATACGCAATTGACGTAAGGGGATTTGCAGTAGCCTCGAGACGCAGAAAAAAAGTGAGCGGTGAGCCTCTACCTGTCAGACTCGTAATACCAGCGTTAGGTAAAAAGCAGCGTTAATGCTGCTTTTTAAAGCTAACGCAGAACTCGTAATCTAGGCAATAGCTAGGGCATGGAAAAAGGAATTACCTCCTAAATGGGGGGAAAATTGTAGGTACAATCGCTTTTCTCTACACTATGGAAAAGGCCATATATTATGACCTGAATACATCTGAGTTGTTTGAAATGGTGTGGGCTGATTGGAAAGACAAGTATGAGATCCTCTGGCGCCCATCTGTCACGACACAAGACGCCTCCCTCACTCCCTGATATGTTGCCTGACTCTCTCTGCCATATGGACTGTCTCATCAGAAGAGACAGTCGGGAACTGCTCCCCCCCATCCCCCTTTCTATGTTCCCTCCCTCCCCCCCCTTCCTCTGCACCGCTCTTAAATGACTTATGGTATTGTATTGTACATATACTTGTTCTCTCGTGTTTTAATGGTTTTTTTTTTTTTTTTTTTTTTTTAATAATTTTTATTGAGGAATATTCAAAGGCATACAATAGTCATAAAAACAGGTTCTTGCATTGCATGTCACATACAGTAAGATTTAGTGTTACAAGAATGAGAAAACAAACACAGAAAATAAACGCAAGTGTAACAATTTACATATCATGCAACCATGAGATACATAGAATGCCAAATATTGAAATGCCTTTTAAATAAAATCCTAGGCCGCTCTTGGACCATCACAAGCATTTAAGATAAAAGAAGGCATGTGCAAACAAAAGAGACCACTTGTGGGTCTCATTGGTAAACCTCAGTTTTTTATAATTTTATCTCATACTAATATGAATAGTGTGTAAATTAAGTAAGGTGCTAAAGGGATAATATTATTACGTGCATATATATATTTGGACAATCTTGCATAGATTAAGAGAGAAATAAAGCTGAGTATAATGATAACCTGCAAGATTTAGCTAGAAAGGAGGGTATATAGGGTGCGGTATATGTGAGAAAAACCGCGTAGTCAGTCCTCCCACTTAAGGGAGGCATATTAGGTGGAGTGAGGGGGTGGAGGTGATGAGTTACCTATGAGAAGCAGATAAGAGATGTCAGCTTGTCTTCTAAATTTGCCAAACAGATGCATAGGAAATGGGTTGTAATTGGGCTAACTACTATAGGTGGTTATTTAAACTAGGTGGGTAAAACTTAACATGACTCTAATTAAGGTCTCAAGAGCATGTGGAAATCTTGGGGAGAAGTAAGTATAGATTAGCTACCCATGTTAGTAACGCTGCATTATGAGTGTTGTAAGTATATAGATCCCAAATGATGGGAATGTTAATGCAGGGCCAGCCTGCAACAGGAACATACTTGGAGTATTGAATTGATGTTGTACTTCATATTGTGGTTGGGCGTGATTTTGATATGTATGCTAATCAATGTATCAATGAGCTAACAAACAAGAAATAGGGGATAACATTATTCCACGCCGAGATTGGTATCTGTCTAGGACGAGGAGGGGAACAAAACTTACTGTAGGCAGGCTCAAACCTATTAGGTATTATTATTAGTAGCTAGTTATCTAAGGGGATCTTGCCCTTAAAAATAAGTGAACAAGGAAGCGTCTCCTCGCCCCAAAAAATTACACACTGAGACTGAAGAAATAATTGGATTCACAGAAAAATATAAAATGCAGTTGCTATAAGGGGATGATTCCTATAGGGAGAACAAGCGCTAAAGCAGCTGAATAAAACACTAGTGTGCTTCTGCTGCTTAGGCACGGGCCCTATGCCCAGCAACAGGCACACATCTTATTTAAACTGTCATCCACATCTAAATGAGTAAAAGATCTGTTATAGGCGGAGATGTCAACAATGGGAAAACTTCATAACAATAAAGGGATGGATCCAGTAAACATAATGGGACATTTATATTCCTGGACATATTAATTATGAAAACAATACAAACAATTGTGCATATAAACAGGCGTCCATCACTTAGAACAACACCAAGCATTGAGTTTGAAAAAAGGAATCCCAGTAAAGACAAAAAAAAAAAAAAACTCCAGGAGTAAACACATAGTTGCAGCATATGGAGCTGTAGAGCCCCAAATTAAATAGATAATGACATAAACACCCAGCACTTTATACAAATATCTTTTAGCACAATTGCAGGCAGATTATAATGATCAAGACAACTGCATCATTTGAATGCCGTATATAGTGTAGTTGAACAGTGCAATTGGACCACGCAATGGGATAAAGCATAACATTCAAAAGGGGAAAACAATTCAAACATTAGCCATAAAATTGTAACAGCAACTCGGTTCAAGCAGTTAGATGCATATTGACATAATAATATAACAGAACTCGTGGTAATGGTAAAGTGATACACCAGATAATTAGTATAACAGACAATGATATACATTGAAATGCCTATATAGAACGTAACTTAGAGGTGGTTAGTCCAGCTGATGTAATGGTAAATTGAGGAGTCCAGATCAAGGCTGCTATAAAGTTCCTGTACTTTGTCTCACAAAGGAGAGTCCTTCCAAGTGAAGCCGTTATCAACATAAACCACGCACCATAATAAGCCAGTCAAATAAATAGGCCAGAGCAATCATTGTCATACAAAGGTCCGCAGAGAATGCAGTGGACACAGTGAGAACCAAGTCTGATCCCTTAACCAATGCCTTTAGGGGTTAAACTTTTTGTACCCATGAACAATAGCCACTCTTTATAGCCGGTAGGGCTTGCAGTGCCAGAGAATAAGACTGGGATGTTTATTGCTTGGATAGCGTCCCTGAAACATACCTTGTCAGGCGAGGGCCCCTGCGACAATAGATGATGGTGTTTTTGGGTGTATGGTACAGCTGTTTTCCCAGGGTGGACCATCAATTGCTCCTTATTTAGGGGCTTGATAACGTGAATGAGTGCGTTCTGAGCATGGTCCCTGCAATGAACTTTCCCAATTGGAGACCCTTTAAATATACCAGATGGTGGCGGTTGCGGTCCCTGAGGCGACAGCTCCGCCACATATTGAGGGCTGCTCTTAATCACTAAGTTGTGAGCGTTTAGCGAATCTGCTGCAGAGGTTCTCAAGGCAGGCCTAGGAAACTGCGTGGTAGGGCGTTTTTCACTTTGATTCTTGGCGTCTCCGTCTGAATTAACAGTGCAGTATGCTGCGTCACAAACTTTAGTCGCCATATTGAGCGACTGAGCAAACGCTGCTTGGTACTCTTTTAGGAGGCCACCGAGCTCCCCAATGATATATGTCACCATATCCATGGTCAGGTTCCTCTGTGAGGACATTCTTTCTCAGCAGCAAAGTACAAAATAGCGTATTTCACTCAGCATGCAGGTCCTCCACTAAAATAAATATGGCCGCTCCCGATAGCATTTAACACCAAGAGATATAGAACAGTGACGCAAATATCTGCAAGGAGCGTCCTGTCATCTAAATTTTCAGCATGCAGAAACTCTTAATCACAAGAGTCACAATGGTGGCAAGTTAGAAAATCCTGAGTGGTCGCAAAATATGAGGTTTATAAAGGAATTAGCCGGAGCTGCTGCAGTATGCGACCACTCAGTCTCAGAGTTGGCTCCTCCCCCCGTGTTTTAATGGTTTGACCACCATATCTGATCTTGTACATGTGGAGAACTGCTTAAAATATCAATGTACTGTTTATAACTGTTATTGGACCATTGTGTCCGATCCTTTATTGTGTGCCTATCTGTGTAGGGGTCCTGTGAGTCCCCAATTGTTGTTTCCAATTTTCAAAAAGAAATAAAAACATATTTTCAAAAAAAAGAACCTAATACTGTACTAGCTTACATGTCTGTGCCAGGGAGATTGGCAAAAAAAGATGGTCACTCATGCTGTTGGTACATAGGCTCCCATGTAGAATAAACAGCTTGTATTGTTAGAATCAATGTTCTATACCTGTTTCTTTGATATCAAATTCCTTGACCAAACCTCCTTCCAAAGGGGCCAGGGGAATATCTAACCCTCTCTTTTATGACATGCCATAAAGCTAAGAGTCTTTGGCTGAAATTATATAACATCTTATAACTTCTGTTATAAATATTCTGTGCATTAGTTTGATACCAAATATGACATGGTCGTCATATTTTCATCTTCTAGTGTCATATATGTGATGAAAGCATGTGTCAAATTGCCTCAGAAAAAATATAGTTGACCAAGCATATATAACAGTTCCCCACATAATAAAAATAGTCCCCTCCCTTGCCGGAGTCTGCACTAGTGAACCGCTAATTGTAGTTAGGGTGTTTCTTAAAGGGCCAAACACATATTTTTAATGAAGTGATCCTATTATGTCCGCAGAGATGGGTATCAGTCTTACCTGGATATGTTCAGGGTAAGGATAGGGTAGGTAGGATCATGAAAAACTGAAAAAAGTGTGTCATGAGGAGAGTAAGCTAAGTCCCTTGGCTATGTTGTACCTGTGTCAAAGTGCCTTCAAATAGAGTCTGGTTTGTGTGTGTACCTGTGGCAAAGTACCTTCAAATAGCTTCTGAGCTGTGTGTGTATGATGTAAAGTCACTTACCTCCTATAGCACCCCTCCACTGGCTTACCAGGCAAGTCAAATCATTGTAAATGCAGCAATATCTAGTAGAGAG
This sequence comes from Bombina bombina, assembly GCF_027579735.1. Classification (NCBI taxonomy): domain Eukaryota; kingdom Metazoa; phylum Chordata; class Amphibia; order Anura; family Bombinatoridae; genus Bombina; species Bombina bombina. The sequence goes on along the minus strand of NC_069510.1, from coordinate 84,571,534 downwards.
CCCATACAGTGCAATTATCAGGTACCGCAGAGGATTGCCATAGAAAATACCAGTGTCCCTCAGGGGGAGGCAAAGGACAAGTCCTCAAAACTATTGAGGGTAATTATGGCTGAAGTCCCATAGGGAAATACTGTGCACATAACCGGGTATAACTATGTCCCTACATCATTCAGCTGATATGAAGTCTCTCTTCTATCTTCTTTGTAAATTATAAATCCCAGGGACTCTGGGTCTTACACTGGTCTGAGCTCCCATATTTAATCCATAAGCAAGTAGCTTAAACAACATCTATTCTCAACCTTCTCCTACAACGCCAAGAACAAAACTAAGAGAAAGATGGGAGGGATTTAAAACTCTTGTATGGGTTCTTGGCCTCCTAGTGGTGGGAAATATATCCCATATGTTATGGAGAACTGTGGATCGTCATCATTTTTGAAAATAAATATAAATTCCTCTATGAAACCTAAAAAATCCTAAAACAGAGATTGGAAAAAAAAAAAAAAAAATTTGAGTTTTACCAATCTTAAAAATCCATGACTAAGTGATATGTCTCATAGTATGGCCACTGTACTACATTTAAATTGTCTCCCATTAAAGTCTATGGACATTCCATATAGTCATTTACCATTGTCATTCCATTGAAATAGGCTATAAACCTATTTAATCTCATTCTAAGAATCAGTATTCTGTACTAGAGGTGTATATGTGCCAAATATCTATTTATATGGATTATTGTTTGGTCTTTGTGCCACTTTTGATTTTACATCTTATTAAAATCAATGGACATTTAATTGGTAATTGACCTATGTCACTTCATAGAAAACCACTCTAACTCCATGCAGTCTGACTCTTAGTGCTCCATTTTAAAAGGCTGGGTGGACAAAGCTTGCGGTCTTGAGTCTCATTCACCCAGCCTCACAGTGAGTGGGCAGCAGTACGCTGCTCGCAGTTAACATTGCACTATCTGCTGATTGTTCAATGTCACCCCCTACAAGAGGGGGCTGTCAATCATCTTGATCCAATCCTAAAGTGACAACTGCTACTTAACTAGTGTTTCAGGCTCACTCTGAACGAGACTGAAATGCTGTGGCGCTGAAGCAGCTATTGCTGCTTGTTAAAAGGAGCCCTTAGAATCTTCATCTGTTCTTGAGGAATATTTATATAGGGTAGCTAGGTGCCCAGTATTCAACCAAACAGTCCAATAATTTGGCAGGCTGTCCAGAGATATTGCGTGTTTGATTCCAGACCACAACAATAAAGCGAGTCACACAAGTTTTTCGGTTTCCCAGTGCATGTAAGAGTTATGTTTACACTATACTTAAGTCTATTAAGTGTGCAATAGCATTATGTCTAAAACACAATGTACGTACCTTAAATTAAAAAAATACTTTATTGATAAAAAATGATAACCATCACCTGAGTCTTCAGCAATTGTGTATACATGTGTATTTATGTATATATGTGTGTATACATGTGTATTTATGTGTTTATATGTGTATATATGTGTATATATATATATATGTGTATACGTGTGTATGTGTATACATGTGTATTTATGTTTTTGTATGTGTTTATTTGTGTATTTATGCGTTTTATAAGTATGTATATATGTGTTTATATGTGTATTTATATGTGTATAAATGTTGGAAAAATGGCGGAAATAGACTTGCTTGACACAAGCCTAAAATTTGTAAAAAAAAAAAAAAAAAGCACTATATGCAAAGCACAATAAAGTAAAGCGCAATAAAACAAAGTACACAGGTACTTTTGTGGAGAATCACTGACAACTCAAGGAATATATGTGCCAATATATAGATGATATACCTCATAGTTTGGCCCTTGTGCCACTTTTCATTTTACATCCTATTAAAATCTATGGACATTCCATTCATCATCCACCCTTCTCATTCCATAGTAAACTGCTGAAATTCCACGTAATCTCACTCTTTTAATCTTCTGCCTTACTTGGGTAATATATGTTTCATAATATGTCTCAGTTTTTTCTCTGTGTCACTTTACATTTTACATCCCATTAAAGTCTATGGGTATTTCATTTTGTCATTCTCGCTTGTCATTTATTTTAGCACTTGTTTCTCTTTCTTGTGATCTATGCTGTCAGCTCACAGTATCCTCTATACTGTTCTTCGTGCATATAGTTATAGTGGGTAAATATAGTAAGAGTAGTTTAGGTTAGCAACAAGAGAGTGAGGCTTAGTAGGGGTAGTATATGCTAGTGTTGAAGGGGTTAGGTCTAACAAGGGTAGATAGGGCCGTTGTAAGGTGTGGGTGTAGTGTCAGAATATTTGTCCATTACTAGATAAGGATTATGGTGACTGGTATACTTTACCCAAAATTAGCACACGCACAAATGTAGAACTCTGGATATTATAAAACAAACAAAAAAATATATAAAAAGAATAAAACTCCAAGCATACAGATTATGGTATTTGAGTTCAATAATAAAATTGGATCATGATGCAGTACCATGTCCTGGGTCCAGGCAGTGACCTTCTATTCATTTACATACACATTATGGTATCTGAGTTTAAAGGGACATTCTACTCCAGAATTTTTATTGTTTAAAAAGATAGATAATCCCTTTATTATCCATTCCCCAGTTTTGCATAACCATCACAGTTATATTAATATACTTTTTACCTCTGTGATTACCTTGTAATCTAAGCCTCTGCAGACTGCCCCCTTATTTCAGTTCTTTTGACAGACTTGCATTTTAGCCAATCAGTGCCCTCTCATAAGCAACTCCATGGGCGTGAGCACAGTTATCTATATGGCACACATGAACTAACGCTCTCTAGCTGTAAAAAAAACTTTGAGATAAGAGGCGGCCTTCAATGGCTTCGAAATTAGCACATGAACCTACCTAGGTTTAGCTTTCAACAAATTACATGTCCTATCTGAATCATGAAAGTTTAATTGTGACTAGACTGTCCCTTTATCTGTTGGCATTTTAGGTATTTGTACTTTAAAATTCTGTGATATTGTGTAGGTTCTTAGTACCTGTTAGACTTTTGTAATTAATTTTACAATGTACTTACTGCTGTGATTAATTTATATATTGTATCTGATGCACAATTTACATTGAATATATGCATGAATTATTATTTATTTCACATTTCAGAGTGGGTTTTATTCATGAAAATGCTAGTCACTTAGTAATTACTAGGGGCGGTTCTTTGCGCTCCGTACTTACTTACAGCCGCTCCTCTCACAGACACGCTTTGCAATAGATAGAGTGTGCCTGCTACCCTGTGAATGCTGAGGCAGGGAGCGGTGACGCCATCGGCTACGTCACCTAAATCACTGTGCATGCGCACAGTCCCTGAAAGGACTCGTATAATGAGTCCCACAGGAGGGTTTGGAACAGAAGCAATTTTAGAATGATCATTGCAAGAAAATGGTGCATATGTTTTAAAAAGTAAGTAATTATGAAACATAAGCATTTAACAAAATCTTTTGATTAAGACAAACTTATTTTTTCAGTTTCATGTACCTTTAAGAGACGGGGAATAGCTGAAAATGTTAGTTCATGGATAAAAAAACGGATAAAATAGAGGGAGCAATGAGTAGTAGTAAATGGATCATACGAAAATTGGACAAAAGTAATTAGTGAGGTCCCCCAACAATAAGTGTGAGGTCCTATTTTTATTAATGATTGGAGGAAGGATTAAATAGCAACAACTCCATTTTTGCAGATAATACAAAATTGTGTAAGGTGATTAGGTCAGAGCCTGACGTAATTGCTTTACAAGGGGATATATTTTTAATAATTGGAAGAATGGGATGGTAAATGCCAAATGAGATTTAAAGGGATAGGAAAGTCAAAATTAAACTTGCATGATTCAGATAGAGCAGGTCATTTTAAGACACTTTTAAATTCACTTCTATTTTCAAATGTGCTTCGTTCTCTTAGTATCCCTTGTTAAAAAATGAATACGCACATATCATACACTAGTGGGAGCTGCTGCTAATTGGTGCCTGCACACATTTGTCTCTTGTGATTGGCTAAATAGATATTTTCAGCTTCCTGTCAGTAGTGCAATGCTGTCCCTTCAGCAATGGATAACAAGAGAATGAAGAAAATTTGATAATAGAATTAAATTGGAAAGTTGTTTAAAATTGTATGTTCTATCTGAATCATAAAAGAACATTTTGGGGTTTAATATCCCTTTAATACTGGTAAATATAATGCTATACATTTAAAAATATGCAGGTTACCTGTAATTTAAATGGGACTAGACTTAGCAAAACAGAGGAGGAAAAGGATTTAGGTGTACGTATAGGTAACAAGCAAAGAATGAGTGTGCAATGCAAAGCATATGATACTAGGGTGTATTAAAAGAGGCATAGATGGATGGGAGGAAAGCATAATTTTGTCACTACATAAATCCCTGGTAAGACCTCACCTTGAGTATGGAGTGCAGTTACGAGGACCAATTTTAAAAAAGAAATTGCAAAATTATAAAAAGTTTAGAGAAGGGCCACAAAACTAATAATGGGAATGGAGGATTTAAACTATGATGATAGGTTAGTCACATTGGGTCTGTTTACTTTATATAAATATATTGGAAACACTTATTATTCCAAGGCAATTGTTTGTAACAAGAGGTCACAATTTAAGGCTAGATTGAAGGAGGTTTAATATCCAGTGAAATAAACATTTTAATTCCAATGTAAGAGCAATCAAATTGTTTAAGTAGGTAGTGAATGGCAATACCTTAAACTTAAAAATGGCTTAGTTACTTAGAAGTGAAACGCAATGCAAATGCGACCATGCGTTCGCATTGCATGGAAACTTTGCACTCATGAGACTCCAACGGGAGCCTCGTTTTAATGCCGATAGTCAAGGCAGAGAACCTAGTGCAGCGAAGGGGGTAAGTTGTGCAGCAAAGTTTAAATATATATGAATATATACATATATATTTATGTATTTATGTATTTATATGTGTATATGCACATATTAATACGTAAATATATGTGTATATAAGCATATACATATATATTTAGAGTAATAACATAGTCCCCATAGACTGCAATGTAAAGGCACTTTTCAGTGCCATTTATTTTCTAATACCCTACTGCTTATTATTAAAAATATATATATATATAAAGATGCTACATCTTTTATTTTTATTAAGGAACTGTACACATTATTTTTGGGGAAATTGGGGGACATTTATTTCATTAACCAAAGGTCTGACCTCTGGTTAATGAAGTCTAGCGCAAAGTGCTACTGTGAGTTTGCAGTTTTATTTTAAATAAAGACTGGGATTTATCAGTGTTTATGTAGTCCCAGTTCTGAGTAATTAAGTTATGTTTTTTTATATGAGCTGATGAGATGATTCTTCTTTAAGTCAGGATATTTATTCTGCTTATTGTATCAGCAATTACTTATGTACTTAATATTTTGTAAAATTGTGTGAATTCTGAATTTTGTATATAGCTGTATAAGTAATGAAGGGGTTAATAGTTAAAATGACTGTTAGCGCCACCTAGTGGTAAGTTAGTATATAATAGACTTGTGCGCAGCAAAAAAAATTGTTTCGGATGTTTTTGAATTTCGTTTTCGGATCGATTCGAATTCGGATACATTCGAATGCATTTGTTTCGGATTCGTTCGGATTCATTCGAATTTGAATAAATTCGGATGTATTCGGTTCGGATTCGATTCGTAAATTCGGAAGTTCGGTATGTGTTAGGTGGGATGTGCTGTGTATTAGACTAGTATTATGTACTGTAATATTAGGTGTAACCCATAGCAGAGTGATATAACCTAATATACAGTACAATACTAGTGTAATTGTGATTAGTCCATAGCCATCCGAATATTACGAATAAATCCGAACTTATTCGGATTTATTCGTTAGATTTGGTGCTATGGTAATTCGGAAATTCGAATCGATCCGAATCTCCGAATTTGACAAATTCGTCCGAATTTAAATTCGGAACGAAACAAAACGCACATGTCTAGTATATAAGTAAGTAATGTGTTTTAGTATGGCATGGCATGAATAAGGGATAGCATCCCGAAACGTTGCCGTTCTTTTTGTCTATGGTACTTTAATAAAAGTTTTTTTGCTGTCACTTCTATTGCTTGATTTTGATACATTATATTGGGGGCCTTAGGTAGTGACCCTGAAGTGACGTGCATCTCCTCTTTTGAGTGCTGGGATTTTTTGGATTTTGTGATATACATAATGCCTATCCCTGTGCACCTGAGAGTGAAAAATGGAGGAAAGACAAGATGCCTGCAGAATGTTTTCATATTCTGATTTGGAGGCTGCAAGAATCACCACGCTCACAAAAGGCTCAAGAGACTTTTTGAAAACAGCTCCATCTGATTATACTACCAAAGAGTTTGAGCAATTATCTAAAAAGAACTTATCATATGATCTTCATGCTACAACCCTGGCAGAATATCACCGGGTCAAGCATATACCCAGGGGTTTACGCATGAATGCAAGACCTACCCTTATGAGGGATAACCATGATTACTGCAATCGTTTTGAACATATACTCAATAAATATTCTATGGATATCATTGTTCTTACAGTGGAATGTTTGAACACAGAAATAGAAGAACAGAGCGTTAAGCTAGCAGATATGGAGAAAGATTGGAAAAAATCCTTACCTCTGGAGGAGGTTGAAAAACTATTGCAGGAGGTGAATGCGAAAATTGCAGAGTCCAAAAAGATAATCGAAGAGCGCAAACGGACTAAGTTTGCACGGGACGAGCAGGATTATGCATCAGGGAGAATCTATAGGTGGCGCTATGACCCAGAGGGATCCAGGCGCAGAGGCACTTACGGCACGCCAAGATGTCAAGGCCGGAATACCGCACTGAGCGGGAGTAGCACAGAATCCCCAGATACATCACCGGGGGAGTCGGATCAAGAAAGAGGCGCGGAGGGCGTAAGCATAAACACTGCTGTGAATACAGGAGCCAAGAAAAAAACGAGCAGGCAATTGCGATCAAGACGCCGCAACTAAGGCCTGAAAACACCTCTACAAGACATCAAGGTAGTAGGTACAAGGATGAGAGTGCAATGGATGTACAGTCCTGGACTTTTAAGGGTAAAGTAAACAATGTAATTAACATCTCTAAGCATACTTTAGACCAAGATGAACTTGATTTATTAAACAAAGGTTTTTCATTTTGCCCTAAAAAGAATTGTAACTTTTTTCAGTTACAAAAAGATCTATTTAAATTTTTCCGGACGTTGAGACTTAAAACTATGTTTTGGGATAAAGATTTACCGATTATATGTGAGAGCCCAATGATCCATTTAAACCAATTAGGTCTGAGAAAGTAAAGCAGGGTTATACCTGGGGCTATTAATCACAGTGTGGAGACATTTGTCACACTAGTTCAGAGAGATATAGAAAAATTACAGAATAAGGTGATTAAATATGGTAATGCTGGCAATAAGTTTAAACCTATCAGAGCAAAGGGATTAAGAGATAATTCAGAGATTATCCTTAAAAGGGCTGACAAGGGAGGGGCAGTAGTCTTAGATAAAGACTACTACGTAAATGAAATCAGACAACAGCTTTGTGATAGTACTGTGTATCAGAAAATTGCATATAATCCAGTTTTCAAGATTCAAAAGGTAATAGATATAGTTGTATAATTTGCTGAGAAAAATGTAATTATAGGGAATGATGTAAACTGTTTTTTATTCACTCCCTAAAGTACACAAAAATCTAACCAACCCCCCTGGTCGCCCTATTGTGGCCAGCATTAACTCAGTGTTCACTAATATCTCTATATTTCTTGATAAAATCCTCCACCCTTATGTAGAGATTTCTCACTCTTTCATTAAAGACACAGGAGATTTTCTTCTTAAACTCAATACCTTGAGTATCCCCACTACTAAATTCATTATGTTCAGTTTAGATATAGAGAGTCTATACACTAATATCACACACACACCAGTGGTATTGATGCAGTATATTCTGTATTAACATCTGACACTAAATATAATCAGGTGCAAATTGACTTCTTTATACATCTGTTATTTATTATATTGTATAACAACTATTTTCTGTTCCAAGATGACTATTTTCTCCAACTCCAGGGAACTGCCATGGGTTCCAACGTCGCCCCCAATTATGCAAATATATTCATGAATTTATATGAAGAGAAATTTGTTTATTCCAATGGTATGCTTATTCTATATGGCGCCACCTGGTGGCGATATATAGATGACATATTTGGAATATGGTTGGGCGACGTTGGAACCCTGGTGGTCTTTGTGAATGAACTAAATATGTCCACTAATCATATTAAATTCAAATTGGTTTGGAGCGAGGAGTCTATAGACTTCCTTGACCTAAGAGTTATTAAAGAAGGCAATTCATTTAAAACGGATCTTTTTAGAAAAAGTACGGACCGCAATAGCCTTTTGAAACTTGAGAGTGCTCATCCTCCCTCCCTGATTAAGTCTCTTCCCCATAGCCAACTTTTACGTGTTCGCAAGATTGTCTCAGATGAGAGTATTATAGACAAAAGGCTAGAGGAGATGGGGACCAGATTTAGAGAGAGAGGATACCCAGAGAAGTTAATTGCAGATGAGATAAATTTAGTGAGATCTATACCAAGGTCCAATTTGTTATCTGAAAAAAACAGAAATAAATCAGAAAGAATTCGATGATAAAAAGCAAAGATTGCTTTTTGTGTCTGAACATAATTCACAGAGTTTAGAGATTCAAATGATTATAAATAAGCATTGGGGTGTGTTGGCTAGTTGTAATCCTAATATAGCAGAATTTCAAGTCCATCCAATGTTAGCCTACAAAAAAGGTATGAATATCCAAAAGAAATTGGTAAGAGCTGATGTAGGCTCTAGAATTAAAACTGGTTCCCGATATATCACTACAAAAAATCAGGGGTGTTATCCATGTTTAGGATGCTCGTGTTGCGGTAATATGACCAAAGTCCCGTATTTTATCACCCCCACACTGGGAAAAAATATTCTATAAAAGTTTTTTTTACCTGTTTAACAACATTTATAATCTACATGATTAAATGCCCATGTGGAAGTGTTTATATAGGGGAGTCCACTAGATCTGCTAAGGATAGGATTATTGAACACAAAAGTAGTATACGCACTGGTAATTTAAAAGCCCCACTAGCCAATCATTTTCTGAAAGTTGGTCACTCAATTAGCCAACTTAAATTTCAAATTATTGACCACATTGAAATGCCACATAGAGGGGGTGATAGGGAACTTTGCCTCAAACAGAGATAATCCTTCTGGATTTATGAATTGGGGTCTCTTGAGTCTAAAGGTCTAAATAAAGACTGGGATTTATCAGTGTTTATGTAGCCCCAGTTCTGAGTAATTAAGTTATTTTTTTTTATATGAGCTTATGAGATGATTCTTCTTTAAGTCAGGATATTTATTTTGCTTATTGGATCAGGAATTACTTATGTACTTAATATTTTGTAAAATTGTGTGAATTCTGAATTTTGTATATAGCTGTATAAGTAATGAAGGGGTTAATAGTTAAAATGACTGTTAGTGCCACATAGTGGTAAGTTAGTATATAAGTAAGTAATGTTTGTTAGTATGGCATGGCATGAATAAGGGATAGCATCCCGAAACGTTGCCGTTCTTTTTGTCTATGATACTTTAATAAAAGTTTTTTTGCTGTCACTTCTATTGCTTGATTTTGATACATTATATTGGGGGCCTTAGGTAGTGGCCCTGAAGTGACGTGCATCTCCTCTTTTGAGTGCTGGGGTTTTTTGGTTTTTGTGGTAGCATTAACCAGCCAGTCTAGCTGAAGCATTCATAATAGTAATCAATGCGTGACAAAATGAGGGAATTAATTATAATTGTTGTGGTTTCTTGAGTAAGGAAAGGTCGAATTCTGGAGATGTTGTGTTGGTGTGCACTGCAGGATTTGGTGAGCGCTTGTATATGTGGAATTAATAGGAGTTCAGAGTCAAGTGTGAGACCAAGACTGCTGGTGTGAGGAGTTGAGAATAGAATCGCCAACTGTCAGAGAAATGTCAGGTATTGGATGTCTCGAAGAGGTGGGAATGAGAAGTATCTCAGTTTTAGACATATAGACTTGGAGATAGTGTGAGGACATTCAAGAGGAAATTTCTGGGTTAGTTGAGATAAATTGACTAGTCGTTCCAATAATTCTGAGGCAAAGGGAAGTAAGGAGACCAGCCCATAGTTAGAACAGGTGGAAGGGTCCAGCGAGGATTGGTAGGATTAACGCATGCTTGAATGTATCAGGTAATGCACCAGTGGTGAGAGACTGGTTAAAGAGATGAGTTAGGGCAGGTGTTAGCAAAGCAGAGAAGAAGTTGTGAAGGAATAGGGTCAAGAGGTCAGGTTGTGATATGAGCAGAAGGCAGGATAGGGGGAAGTATAAAATAGTTTTGTTAACAGATGGTGTGGGAAGGAGGACCTGTTTTGAGGGGTGTGAGGGAGAGATTTCTTTTCAAATTGTGTCAATTTTATTTTTGAAGTGATTAGCAATCTAAGCAGTGGGTTTGGTAGTGGAAAGAGGTGCAGGAGGATGTAGAAGGGAGTTAAGAAAAGCCTTCTTCGGTTGGATGCGTGAGATGAAACAAGGGAGGCAAAATAGAGTTGTTTGGCCAGGCTAAGGGCAGAGCTTTGTGACCTGAGGAGGAGTTTATAATGCTGGAAATCAGCACAGGTGTGTGATTTCCTCCACTGACCTTATAGCAGTCAGTGAACATTGCTGCAGATAGCGGGTCTGTTTGGTGTGCCATGGTTGTTGTTGAGTGCATGATGAGCTGCAAAAACTGGAGGGTACGGCTTTTAGTGCAGAATTATACTGTAATGCCACTAGGTCTGGGCAAGAGAAGGATAAAGTATTGGAGAGTAGAGGTTTCAGTTGAGCAAAAAAGTCTGAGAGATCCAAGTCTTTTAAATTCCTGTGAGATAACAGTTTTTGGGGGCTTGTGAGGATGCAACAGGTAGAGTAAGAGAGAAAGTTAGTAGATTGTGGTCAGAGAGAGGAAAGGGGAAGTTAGAGAAGATGGAAACGGCACTGTCACACCCTTGGATTGAACCTGAGCTCTCAGCTTCTTAGGCTATTACTTTTTTTCTATATGCCATCCTTGCACTTAGACTGCAGTCTGTTTCTTTTTCTAGTTGGCCTTTTGTTTTCCTGCACTTTGGTTCCACCTGCCTGCAGCTATGGGTAATTGGCAATTACTCTCTGTTTATATAAACACAGCTCTTCTAGCAGTCATTGCCCGTTTATTGAGTTACTACTATTTGGATTGCTATCCGTTACAGGCTTGGATTTGGATTCTGGACTCTGCTTTTTCTCTGCCCCTTGGTACTTTGTTGGATTTGCTGTTTACTTTGATCTCAGAATTGGACTACACTTTGCTTTAACCTCTTGTACCTTGCTGGATTGTTTGCCTTTCTGTTGCTGACTTGGATTGTCCTGGACTACACTCAAGCCTGACCCCTTGTGACTGTTACCTGTACTACACCAGATTGTATCCTTTACCAGTACTATTTTTCCTTTCTCAGTATCTCCAGATTTATATAGTACTGTACAGTCCATACTGCATCCAGGGCTTCATGCTGGTTGTTACTCCTATCTCCACCTTAATCTCTGGGTTAATCTTTGCCTATACTTTGTGTGGGTATTGTACTTAACTCCCTGTCTCTCCACCTGACACTGAGGCAGGCATGACAGACACAGAGATTGGTGTAGACCAGGTCAATTGAGTTGCCTTCACAGTGGGTTTGAGATGTTGTCCACTGGGACAGGCCAAAAGAGTTGATAAGAGATATAAGTTTAGGGTCAGCAGGCATGTTAGAATGGTCAACGGGTATGTTGAAGTCCCCTAAGATGAAAAAAGGTACATTACTAGAAATAAAGTATGGGAGCTAGGGATCAAAGTGGTCTAGAAATGGAGATGCTGGGCCAGGAGGCCGATAGATAACAGCAACATGGAGAGCTACAGGGGAGAAAAGGTAGATATTGTAAACTTTAAAAGATGAAAAAGAAAGGGAGGGGGATGAAGGAATGCAGTAAAAGGTACAATATGGAGAGAGTAGAATTCCTACTCCCCCTCCTTGTCTGTCTGCTGGCCTGAGATTGTGACTGAAGTGCAGGCCGCCATAGGACAGAGAGGCTACAGCAGTTGCGGTAGAGGAGGAGAGCCAAGTTTCTGTGTTGGCTATTAATAGGTCGTGAATAGAAGTGAGTTTGTTGCATACAGAGCGTTCATTACAAAAGGCACAAAATAATTTTCGGAAATTTACTGGAGAGCAGTTAATGAGGTTGTCAGGGTTAAGTGGGCAAGATTTTGGAGGTGTCAGTTGAGGTAGTGAGCGGAGACAGGCAGAAGGTGGACCAAGGTTAGGTGAGACATCCCCAGCTGCAAGGAGAAGAAAGGTGGTAAGAGAAAGAAGATGAGAGTGTGTCATGTGAATGTCTAAGCTTAGTATCAATGTAGCATGACTGGCTGATTGATGTGAGATTGGAATATAATGCATGTGTGTTGCGTAGGGGGTAAGTTCAAGAGAAGGAGAGATATAAATATTCTGAGTGTTATTTGTGCTGTGCAGACACCCACCAATCACAAACACACACGTTTGAGCCCTTCCCAGTCAAGTACCCTTAAACATGCAATATATTTGTATTCATTCTTAATGTGTTTTAATGTGTTTGTAATGGAAATACTTGAAATTCCTAAGTTCTTTACTTACCGTACATAAAGAATGTATGTATATATATATATATATATATATATATATATATATATACATATATATATATATATATATATATATATATATACAGTATATATATATACATATATATATATATACACAGTATATATATATACAGTATATATATATACATATATATATATATACACAGTATATATATATATATATATATATATATATACACACACACAATATATATATATATATATATATATATATATATATACACATACACACACAATATATACAGTATATATATATATATATATATATATATATATATATATATATATATATATTGAGCCAAGACGAAGTAAAATAAGAGAAAATCAATAGTGGATATACACAATCACCTTTTTGTACTCTCCAAATTATCAAATCCCCTAAGATTGTACAATGCCAAAATATGAGACCATAACTATGGCATCCTGGTATTTGGAAACATTCTCCCCTCCTTTCATGCTTGCCATTGAAGGTACAGTTTTACTCTCACTTATTTTAAAATTTAAAACTTAATTTCTAGAGATAATTTTAGTCAGGGTATCCTCCATTATAAAAACATGTATTCCTAAAGTATATATATTTAGAAATTTATCAAGTCTTAATTAGGGGTTTTAATAAATTATTTTATAGGGTATATTGGTTTTTAAAATCTAAAGAGCTAGCTCCTAATAGAAAGGGACTCAATACCAGTGGACACACTACAATACTCATATTCATGCCTGCAGATATAGGTTAGTTTTTATTACAACTAATGTTATCTGGGCAGGAAGATAAATAGCGGTATACCGCGTTCATTTCCCTGGAACAACTCTACTCTGAACACAAGTTTTGAGGAAATAGCATAACTGTTCTCTATTTTAAATAAATCCCCTTAAATAAATCTCTTTAACTTCTGTTAATAGGATCTCCGCTTTTAAGATGCAATTCTAAGATGCAATTTTAAAATGTAATTCTATATGATGTGTGTTTTATATGATGCGTGTTTTGTGTTTTGTATTTATTTATTTATTAACAAATAGAGTTCTTTTTAACTATGTAACGTAAATCAGTTATGAGCACGGATAAGCACTCTGGCCGCTTTTTAATAGATACTGTGCATTCTCCAAAAAAGCCTCAATAATCTTTGGACTTATAAATAAGACTATCCATCTTAGCCAGTAACAACTATGGAGGACAAGCTTCATACTGTACCTGTAACCGGATGACATGTGATTCATTGAGAACCAATTGAAACAGACTGGGGCGTGTCGCAGCTCCACTACAAATCCGACGGATAACTACACAGTCGGTAAATTCCTCTGAAGAAGAAGGTCGTATATGTCCCAGACCTTCGAAACGCGTTAGGACTTCTTGTTTCACCTCACAGCCAATGCCAGATAACGGTAGTTTGGACTGGGGATACTTTGAAAAGAACTCGCTTTTAACACAGTTTGTAATAGTGATTGCTATTTATTGATGCTAATAAAATACCTCATACACATCTGAGGTTGTACTGTGTGAGTAAGATTCTTAAAGTTTGATTGTGCACAGTACTTTTCATTCAACAGGGTTGCACTATTACTGTTCTCTCTCTTCTCATTTATATATGTGAGCGGAGGTGCCGGGAGACATTTCCAAGCCGGTGGACACCTGATACCACGAAGGAGCTCATTCTACTTACCCTGTGCGACACTTACCTCATATTGATTGAGGTTAAGGAGAGTAAGTTGAATCCCCTGAGGGGAAAGTGTGCCACACAGCTTTGGGACTCTCACCACTTCTACTTAGTATCATCTAAGGACTGTCATTTTATCACTATTTGTGCGTCTAACACTTGTACTTTGCGCATTTCATTTGTATTTTTGTCACTTGGGGTCTTTTGCACAATTGATTATCTATGAGTGTTTATTGTTTATGGTTTAATATTGTGTGCTCTATATTTGAATCGTAGCCTAATATTGTATATTGTAACAATTTATAGCGACTACAATTAGACCCCTCCGACCTTCAATCATTTGGTTATTACCAACTGTGGGAACATTTTCTATACCACTTGACACATTGTTCCCACTTTCATTTGTTCATATTGCGACTATTGATTATATTCTCGGCTGAGTTCATACCACCCAGTTTCTGTTAACATACACTCTTCTTCTCACTGAGCGCCCCTCATATTTTACTTCGTCTTGGCTCAATTTTTTTTCTATATTAGGATTGTGGGGTTTGGGGATCCCACGATCCTAATAGGTAATTTGGGGCTGCATAATGTTTTATTAGTATTCCTTAATAGGAATTTTCCGAGATTTACACCTAATTTGCGCTGATATCACAAACCCATTCTTTGCTTTATATATATATATATATATATATATATATATATATATATATATAAATCTATATCTGTACATATAGATATATAGGTATATATATATATTTCCAAAAAAATCAGACATATAGAAAAATCTATTTAAAAATAAAAAACATAATTTATGTAAGAACTTACCTGATAAATTCATTTCTTTCATATTAGCAAGAGTCCATGAGCTAGTGACGTATGGGATATACATTCCTACCAGGAGGGGCAAAGTTTCCCAAACCTCAAAATGCCTATAAATACACCCCTCACCACACCCACAAATCAGTTTAACGAATAGCCAAGAAGTGGGGTGATAAGAAAAAAGTGTGAAGCATAAATATAAGGAATTGGAATAATTGTGCTTTATACAAAAAAATCATAACCACCACAAAAAAAGGGTGGGCCTCATGGACTCTTGCTAATATGAAAGAAATGAATTTATCAGGTAAGTTCTTACATAAATTATGTTTTTTATTTTTAAATAGATATTTCTATATGTCTGATTTTTTTGATGTTGACGTTTAGATTTAGTATCAAGAGGACTAGAATCCTCTATTTCTAATGCAATTAGGACTTCTTTAAGTAAAGAACGAATAAATTCCATTTTAAATAAATATGAAGATTTATCAGCATCAACCTCTGAGACAGAATCCTCTGAACCAGAAGAACAATTATCAGAATCAGAATGATGATGTTCATTTAAAAATTCATCTGAAAAATGAGAAGTTTTAAAAGACTTTTTACGTTTACTAGAAGGAGGAATAACAGACATAGCCTTCTTAATGGATTTAGAAACAAAATCTCTTATGTTATCAGGAACACTCTGAGCATTAGATGTTGACGGAACAGCAACAGGTAATGTAACAGTACTAAAGGAAATATTATCTGCATTAACAAGTTTGTCATGACAATCAGTACAAACAACAGCTGGAGGAACAGATACCATAAGTTTACAGCAGATACACTTAGCTTTGGTAGATCCAGCACCAGGCAGCGATTTTCCAGAAGTATCTTCTGACTCAGTGTTAACGTGGGACATCTTGCAATATGTAATAGAAAAAACAACATATAAAGCAAAATTGATCAAATTCCTTAAATGACAGTTTCAGGAATGGGAAAAAATGCCAGTGAACAAGCTTCTAGCAACCAGAAGCAATAAAATAATAAGACTTAAATAATGTGGAGACAATAGTGACGGCCATATTTTTATAGCGCCAAAAAAGACGCCCACATTATTTGGCGCCTAAATGCTTTTGGCGCCAAAAATGACGCCACATCCGGAACGCCGACACTTTTGGCGCAAAAAAACCCGTAAAAAATGACGCAACTTCCGACGACACGTATGACGCCGGAAACAGAAAAAAAAATTTGCGCCAAAAAAGTCTGCGCCAAGAATGACGCAATAAAACGAAGCATTTTCAGCCCCCGCGAGCCTAACAGCCCACAGGGAAAAAAGTAAAATTTTAAGGTAAGAAAAAATTGATTTATTCATATGCATTATCCCAAATATGAAACTGACTGTCTGAAATAAGGAACGTTAAACATCCTGAGTCAAGGCAAATAAATGTTTGAATACATATATTTAGAACTTTATAAAAAAGTGCCCAACCATAGCTTAGAGTGTCACAGAAAATAAGACTTACTTACCCCAGGACACTCATCTACATGTTGTAGAAAGCCAAACCAGTACTGAAACGAAAATCAGTAGAGGAAATGGTAAATATAAGAGTATATCGTCGATCTGAAAAGGGAGGTAAGAGATGAATCTCTACGACCGATAACAGAGAACCTATGAAATAGACCCCGTAGAAGGAGATAATTGAATTCAAATAGGCAATACTCTCCTCACATCCCTCTGACATTCACTGCACGCTGAGAGGAAAACTGGGCTCCAACCTGCTGCGGAGCGCATATCAACGTAGAATCTAGCACTAACTTACTTCACCACCTCCATAGGAGGCAAAGTTTGTAAAAACTGATTTGTGGGTGTGGTGAGGGGTGTATTTATAGGCATTTTGAGGTTTGGGAAACTTTGCCCCTCCTGGTAGGAATGTATATCCCATACGTCACTAGCTCATGGACTCTTGAAAGAAATAACATTTTGTTCTATGTGAAGAACATAGGAATGTAAAGTTTTCCTCAAACCCTCGGGTTAGCGTGCGAGAGATAAATAGTTTTTTTTATTTCAGCTCACCCAAAACAAGTCTATCGGGAGAGTTAAAGGGACAGTCTACACCAGAATTTTTATTGTTTTAAAAGATAGATAATCCCTTTATTACCCATTCCCCAGTTTTGCATAACAAACACAGTTATAATAATATACTTTTAACCTCTGTGATTATCTTGTATCTAAGCCTCTGCAAACTGCCCCCTTATTTCAGTTATTTTGACAGACTTGCAGTCTAGCCAATCAGTACCTGCTCCCAGATAACTTCACGTGCACAAGCACAGTGTTATCTATAGGAAATATGTGAACTAACACCCTCTAGTGGTGAAAAACTGTTAAAATGCATTCTGAAAAGAGGTGGGCTTCAAGGTCTAAGAAATTAGCATAGGAACCTCCTAGGTTAAGCTTTCAACTAAGAATACCAAGAGAACAAAGCAAAATTGGTGATACAAGTAAATTGGAAAATTGTTTAAAATTACATGCTCTATCCGAATCATGAAAGTTTATTTTGGCCTAGACTGTCCCTTTAATGCAGCTGCAATAGTTTTTTACTTTGAGTGCAGGTAGCGCGTGAGTGACACACTAAATTGACGTACCACTTGTAAACAGGCCGTTTAATGGGTTGTTGTTTCAAAGAACAAAGAGAGCTATTTAATATGCAAAAATAAATCTAAAGAAAATGTTTTCCATACATGTTATTCTCTGCAACAGGTCATTAAACACAAACTGTAAACTACATGATTAGGACCTTCATAGATAAGAATAATTTTGCAATAAAAGGTGCAGCTTTATTTTGTCATATGGGTATATTGTTTTATGTTAATTCTTTTCACTGATTTCCCTGTCCCCCAGAACAAGATAACCCCTGCTAACCCATCACAAACTAATATTCAGATATAGCACAAACTCTCACCTAGATTACAAGTTGTGCACTAAACCGGGTGCGTAAATAACCCAAAAAATTGCGTAATCGCACTTTCCATACCGCTGCCGTTACAAGTTACTGAAAAGCCTCCTTGTGCTGTGCGTTATGGTGCGATAAGCTCCATACCGCACAAAAGCCAAGGGCTGAGTTTATGTGCTCGTGCACGCTTTCCCCCATAGACATCAATGGGGAGAAAGTGTTAGTAAAAAAACTAACATCTGCAATCGCGCAATGGAGATCGCTGTAACGCAACCCTATTGATGTCTATGGGGAAAAGAAAGTTACGTTTAAACCTAACACCCTAACATAAATCCCTAGTCTAGACACCCCTAATCCGTTGCCCTCCGACATCGCCGACACTAAATAAAATGATTAACCCCTAAACCGCATACCCCGACCTTGCCGACACTAAATAAAATGATTAACCTCTAAACCGCCCCCCCCCACATTGGTACAAATAAACTAATCCTATTAACCCCTAAACTGCCCCCCCTCCCACATCGGTACTAATAAAATAAACCTATTAACCCCATAAACCTCCAGCCCCCCATCGCAAAACACACTAAATTAAACTATTGACCCTTAAACCTAACACCTCCCTAATTTTAAATTAAACTTACAATATAACTATCTTTAAATAAATAAAAACTTACCTGTGAAATAAAAAAAACTAAGTTTAAAGGGACAGTCTAGGCCAAAATAAACTTTCATGATGAAGATAGAGCATGTAATTTTAAACAATTTTCCATTTTACTTTTATCACCAATTTTGCTTTGTTCTCTTGGTATTCTTAGTTGAAAGTTTAACCTAGGAGGTTCATATGCTAATTTCTTAGACCTTAAAGCCCACCTCTTTCATTTTGCATTTTAACAGTTTTTCACCACTAGAGGGGTTAGTTCACGTATTTCATATAGATAACACTGTGCTCGTGCACGAGAAGTTATCTGGGAGCAGGCACTGATTGGCTAGACTGCAAGTCTGTCAAAATAGCTGAAAAAAGGGGCAGTTTGCAGAGGCTTAGATACAAAATAATCACAGAGGTTAAAAGTATATTAATATAACTGTGTTGGTTATGCAAAACTGGGAAATGGGTAATAGAGGGATTATCTATCTTTTAAAACAATAAAAATTCTGGTGTAGACTGTCCCTTTAAACTATAAATTAAACTAACATTAGTATTTTAAATAAATAAAATAAACGAAAAATAAAAAACCTAACATTACAATGTTAAATAATTCTAACACTACAAAAAAAACAAAAAAAAACTAACATTACAAAAAATAATAAACACTAACATTACGAAAAATAATAGGGTTGCACCGATACCGATAGTAGTATCGGTACCGATACCAGGTATTTGCATAAGTACTTGTACTCGTGCAAATACACCAATACTTAAACCGATACCTCCACTTCTTCCTACCCATACGCTATCTTGTAGCGTTTGTTTTTTTTAACTGCATGTTCCCATGTTTACTACTGTTCTGCCAATACAAATTGCTGTTATTTGTATTATTGTAGGAGAGATCATTTAACCTCATTCAGACAAACCCCTGAAGTACTGGGCAGTTAATAAACTGTATTTCTGCCCCATGCAGTAGTGTGGAAATTGAAACACAGTTCAACTTAGAGTCGAACCTCCTTACTGATAGCAAAAACAGACTTATAGCTGAACATGCAGAGATGCTGCTTTTCTGTTCCTTAAAAAGAACTTGCTACTAACTTTTTTTTTTAAAAAAGTATTCTAATTGCCAGATTGCCTGTTATACTGCTAGTTCTCATCTTACACAATTATGTTCAAAACATACTGTACTCTGAGGAACATCCATAGCCAGGGCTGGACTGGGAATAAAAAGCAGCCCTGGAAACATATTCGGTAGAATGCACGTCCCATTTTTCTCAAAGGGGTTTACTGGGACACTCCTTCCCCAATATTTTTTCAGAATTAAATTATATTACTTTATATTAAATACAAATGTCAGATTGATATATATATAACAGCCCTACAAACTAATTGCATCACACCTTTAAATTGTAGCTTTCCAGCCACAGCTGCTGCAGCCCACCAGGAAATCTCCTGGTATCCTGGTAGGCCAATCCGGCTCTGTCATTAGCTTATATAATTGCAAGAAAAGTACTCATAGGAAAAATTAAGTTAATTCCAATGAACACTCATCCTGCAATTATAGGACTAGATTTAGATTACATTTGATTGGTAAGCTTTAGCAATGCTCTGTTCACATTTCTAACTCCATAGACTTTAATGGAGTAGGACATGTAATGAGAGCATTGGTAAAGCTTACCAGTCAAATGTAATCAAGCCCATAGTGTTGTTTCCCATGATTAAACAGTGCACTGTTATATTTTTTATACTTTTGGTTGGTTGTGATTTTATTTTTGTTATTTATTGTTGTTATTATTTATATATTCTATTGTAATATTTTTATTTATAAACATGTTCTGTGAACTTTGTGACAAATAAAACTGTTTTATTATTTCATAATGTCTTTTGAGTTACAGTTCTTCATAATTATAAAGTCTGTATTGTGCTTGGTAAACTGTCACATGAAATAAAAAAAAAAGTATCTGTAATTGGTATCGGCGAATATTTGGAAACAAGTATCGGTACTTGTACTCAGTCTTAAAAAAATGGTATCGGTAAAAACCTAAAAAATAATAAACAAAATTATCCAAAATAATAAAAATTACACCTAATCTAATAGCCCTATAAAAATAAAAAAGCCACCCCAAAATAAAAACACCCCCTAACCTAACAATAAACTACCAATAGCCCTTAAAAGGGCCTTTTGTAGGGCATTGCCCTAAGTTAAACAGCTTTTTTACCTACAAAAAATGACAAAGTCTCCCAACAGTAAACCCCCCCACCCAACCAACCCCCCAACCTAATCTACCCATTGCCCCTGTAATCTTAGATTTTTTTTTATTTTTTCGTAATATTAGTGTTTATTATATTTTGTAATGTTAGTTTTTTTTTATTTTTATTCGTAGTGTTAGGATTTTATAATTTTGTAAGTTAGGTTTTTTTCATTTATTTAAAATACTAATGTTAGTTTAATTTATAGTTTAAACTTATTTTTTTTAAATTTCACAGGTAAGTTTTTATTTTTTAAAGATAGTTATATTGTAAGTTTAATTTAAAGTTAGGGGGTGTTAGGTTTAGGGGTTAATAGTTTAATTTAGTGTGTTGCGATGTGGGGGGCCGGCGGTGTAGGGCTTAATAGGTTTAGTTTATTAGTAGCTGTGTGGTGGACTGGCGGTTTAGGGGTTAATAGTTTTATTATAGTGTTGGCGATGTGGGGGGCCGGCGGTTTAGGGGTTACTAGATTTATTTAGTGTTGGCGATGTGGCGGATTAGGGGCTAATAAGTTTAATATAGTATTTGCAATGCAGGAGGGTAGCGGTTTAGGGGTTAATAGGTAGTTTATGGGTGTTAGTGTACTTTGTAACATTTTAGTTATGAGTTTTGTGAAACAGTTTTGTTTCACAAAATCCATAACTACTGTTCTCAGATCGTAGAATGGATCACGGCAGTATAAACCATAATGCTAGTGTTATAGCCTGCCCAAACAACCTGTAATATGGAACTATGGAAAAATCCGCACTCCAACGTCATTTTTTGGAGTGCGGAATGGATCGTTGTGTTACAGACTAAAAGGCTTGTGTTATAGCTATACCGCCCCGACTTGTAAGACGGGAGACCTGCTGTTCCATGTGCAATGCCCAATTTCTCAGCGGTATAGCTGTACCGCACCATAACGTAAAAGTTGTAATTTAGCCGTCTGTTTGCACATGCACACTTTAAGGAGGTTTAGCCCTGATTCAACTTAGTTAGTTAGTTGCAAAGAATGATTTTCCTATCATGATTGTTGATGCAAAACTGATAATCCACCTTTAAAAGCATGTGATACCATAGCTCACATAAATTGCCTAAAAGTATTAACCCAAGCCACCCTGGGAGAAAGTCAAACAAGCACAATTTTTAAATGTATTTTACAGCAAAGGGCTGCAAAATAAAATAATGAATGTATATTGCAATAATGTTTCACTTGCAATAATGAAACATTCTGTGGTAGATTACAAGTGGCATGCTAACTGCATGCAAGCAATATCGTCTTTTTGTGTGCAATGGAAAAATTGCCCGTATTACAAGTTAAAAGTAAGCGTGATCGCGAGAGCGCAATTGAATTTTTTTAGGCTCCTCAGGTTAGTGCAACTGAAAACTGTGCGCAGAGGGAATGATGATATACATACTGTAAAAAATTCTAAATATTCCGTAGAATATATAGATATAAAATACAGTTTGTAAAATAATTTTAGTAAATTTTAAAAATTTTATATTTTATATTTAATATTTCAAGAACGTGCTTTAAGATGAGTAATTCTTCATGTGCGCTAACCCGACACTGCGTAAGACCTATAGTTAAAAACACAAATCGTGTTGCTCATTATTTAAATTCCTATGTTCTTCACATAGAATTTTTTTTTAATTTTTATTATGAAATATATATTTCTATATTTATCTAATAACATCAATGTAAAATATATATCTATAGGAATAGACATATACGTATAGTATATATAGTAATATATATTTACAATAAATATAACATTTCCTGTATGTGGAAAACATTGGAATGTAAAATATTCTTAACTCCTGTCGGGTTAGTGTGCAAGTGATAAGTGTTAAGAGTTTTTCTTCTGCGCTCTCCATTGAAGTCTATGGGGAAGAATAATTTAACGGGAAAGTCAAAATTAAACTTTCATGATTTAGATAGGCATGCAAATTTAAATAATTTAGTTTTATAATCAAATTTGCTTTGTTCTCTTTGTATTATTTGTTGAAAGCTAAACCTAGGTAGGCTCATATGCTAATTTCTAAGCCTTATCTCAGTACATTTTGACCCTTTTCACAACTAGACAGTGCTAGTTCACATGTGCCATATAGATAACATTGTGCTAACTCCCATGGAATTATTTATGAGTCAGCACTGATTGGCTAAAATGCAAGTCTGTCAAAAGAACTGAAATAAGGGGCAGTCTGCAGAGGCTTAGATACAAGGAAATCACAGAGGTAAAAGTTTATTTATATAACTGTGTTGCTTATGCAAAACTGGGGAATGGTTAATAAAGAGATTATCTATCTTTTTATACAACAAAAATTCTGGAGTAAACTGTCCCTTTAAGGCGGTCACAATACTCAAAGTTCTTTGGTAAGCGCATCGGGTACGCCAATACGCAATTTTTTTTACTTTCAACTTGTAATATGCACTCTACCCGACGCGCACAAAAAGCTTACTTCTAGCGAAGTATATGCTCGGGCGAAATCTCTAAATAGCATGCCACTTGTAATCTGACCATTTATACGTTGTTAAAATGTCAATTTAATGATCCTTTCATAGATCAGTTTTTATGTGTTTGAATTCAAGTTTCACTCTCCATTTAAAAAAAAAAATGTACGGTAATTAAATCTTTTTTTCAGAGTAAATTGTCTGATATATTTCATTTCATAAGCATCATGGAACATACGTAAACTTAAATTAACATTTAAATACTGAATCTTGTTTTTTTTATGTTTTAATTTATTCTTGATATAAACGCAGCAAAATGAAAAGTATTTCACTAGCAGAAGAAACATAAAAATGCCATAGTATCCAGCTACTAATTCTTATGTACTTGATTACCAAGGTGATTCTAAAGACACAAATGTATTAATAGACAAGCACAAGACATAGCAACGGTCTTATTTAGTTAGACTTTACAGTAAATTATAGGGAGCAGGAGAGGGAGGGGTAAAAGGGGGATTTAAAAAATTACAACAACTAGGATCTTTAATCCTTACTGGGTCATCCAGCAAAGGGATGGCTGGAAGTTTAAGCATAGTATGACATAGTTAAAGAATTCCTCTCCTCATATGGACGTGTTCAAAGACAAGCAGCGTTAACCTTCCACTCAGAACGGAGGCTAAGTCTCTGTGTTTACAGTATGCAGGCTGACTAAGGGCTTTAGAAATCTTTCTGGTATTCTACAACCACAGCCAAGATGCAGAATTAAATATTTCACAGATTGCAATGTATTACATTGCTTTTTTTTTTTTTTTTTTTTTAAATGCCAAAAATATTTAAATCAATTGGGGCTAGTAGGTCATGTTCATATTCTTGGTCAATGATATACTTAATGGGTAAATGTATTTATTTTAGTGCATGGTTTAAAAACCACTCCCTATGCATTATATGAAGAAATAAATTACCTGGAATAATTTTATTAAATTATGTAGATTAAAAAACCTAAATAAATGTGTATACAGGATATATATATATATATATATATATATATATAGATAGATATATATATAGATATATATGTATATATATATATATACACACACACAAAGGAAGTTCAGCATTCACTTGCAAGCACTCAGCTAAGATTAAAAGCAAAACTGGAAGAGATAGTTACCACATCTGGCCAAATGGGACAAGCCCAGGTACCACGTCAAGGTCTCTCCCAAAAACTGGGTCCCTAATACAGCCATACAATGCAAGCTCTCAATCAAACACACTGGGAACAAGTCAAGGGTTCACAGAATTATGTAATCACCCTAGACATATACAAAATACGTAAGGGGTCTGCACCCTCAGCTTGCATTGTATGGCTTTATAAGGGACCCAGGTTTTGGGCAAGACCTTGACATGGTACCTGGGCTTGTCCCATTTGGCCAGATGCGGTGACTAACTCTTCCTTCCAGTTTTGCTTTTAATTTTAGCTGAGAGCTTGCAAGCAAGTGTTGGACTTCCTCTGTGTGTTGTATTAATTTGTTTTGTCATTTTCCCTGTGGACCTTGCACCCAGACTTGTCTGGGGTTAACTGCCTGTGACTCTGGGGACAGCACATCTTCCTGTGAAAGCTATTGAGCACCCAGGGCTAAGCATGTTGCAGGGTCATAGGATGTGTACCCAGTCCAGTCTGATAGTGCAGTTCCCTTCCATGTTTTGTGTGTGTATATATATATATATATATATATATATATATATATATATATATATATATATATACACATACATACAGTATCTCACAAAAGTGAATACATCTCATATTTTTGTAAATATTTTATTATATCTTTTCATGTGACAACACTGAAGAAATGACACACAGCCATTGGCAACAAAAGTGACTATACCCCTAAGTGGAAATGTCCAAATTGGGCCCAAAGTGTCAATATTATGTGTGGCCACCATTATTTTCCAGCACTGCCTTAACCTTCTTGGGCATGGAGTTCACCAGAGTTTCACAGGTTGCCACTGGAGTCCTCTTCCACTCCTATATGACGACATCACCGTGCTGGTGGATGTTTAAGACCTTGTGCTCCCCCACCTTCCATTTGAGGATGTCCCACAGAAGCTCAATAAGGTTTAGGTCTGGAGACATGCTTGGCCAGTCCATCACCTTTACCCTCAACTTCTTTAGCAAGGCATTGGTCGTCTTGGATGTGTGTTTGGGATTGTTATCATGTTGGACTACTGCCCTGCGGCCCAGTCTCTGAATGGGGGGATCATGCTCTGCTTCAGTATGTCACAGTACATGTTGGCTTTCATGGTTCCCTCAATGAACTTTATCTCCCCAGTGCCGGCAGCACTCATGCAGGCCTAGACCATGACACTCCCACCACCATGCTTGACTGTAAGACACACTTGTCTTTGTACTCCTCACCTGGTTGCCGCCGCACACGCTTGACACCATCTGAACCAAATAAGTTTATCTTGGACTCATCAGACCACAGGACATGGTTCCAGTAATCCATGTCCTTAGTCTGCTTGTCTTCAGTAAACTGTTTGCAGGCTTTTTTGTGCATCATCTTTAGAAGAGGCTCCTTCTGAGACAACAGCTATGCAGACCAATTTGATGCAGTGTGCGGTTATGATCTGAGCACTGACAGGCTGACCCCCCCACCCCTTTAACCTCTGCAGCAATTCTGGCAGCACTCATACATCTATTTCCCAAAGACAACCTCTGGATATGACGCTGAGCACGTGCACTCAACTTCTTTGGTCGACCATGGCGAGGCCTGTTCTGAGTGGAACCTGTCCTGTGAAACTGCTGTATGGTCTTGCCCACCGTGCTGCAGCTCAGTTTCAGGGTCTTGGCAATCTTCTTATAGCCTAGGTGTCATGATCCTCCTATTCCACCTTAAATGTGTCAAGCAAATACTATATACCACCTTTACATCTTGTTAACTTCCTACCTGAACCCAATATAAACCTGCTTCCTCCCATGGTCCTTTGCTGGTTTATTGAAGTGTAATAGCTACAGTTCTAGTCCTTACCTTTTCTACAGCATAACAGGATTTAAACTGTGTATTTATTTCCTTTTCTATCAGCATACCTCTATTTCAGCCGGTGCTGACATTACCTATCTGCAGCAGGACTTCACTCCACACCTCCCCCATCCAGGGTCTGCTTGTGAGTATTCCTAACAACCTGGCGTGACACACCACTCAGCAAACAGGAAACACAGGGACCACAGCGTTCACACTGCTCACCAAGCTCATTGGGACCGGATCTCTGTGCTGCACTCATCGCACTCACAGCAGCTGCAGTTTGCTTAAAGGGGAAATCTCATTCAGCTACTTCTGGACAGGTGCTGTATAAACTTTCATAAACTGACTGTGCAACTCTCTTCTGAAGTACACTTAAACATACTACAAGTGAAGCTTTGTATAGTGAAGCTGCTTGCATTTAACCGTGAACTCTCTCTACTAACTGCATCTTGAAATACAATTAACCTCTGCATTACTGTTTGTAAACTGAAGCTGCTTGCATTTAACCCTGGTCTCATTCTACTAACTGCATCCTGATATATAATTAACCTCTGCAGTACTGTTTATCTCTGTTTATCCATTGCTACGAATACCTGCCGAAGTCAACTCCCACTAATAGACACTCCAGTTACTGGGAGCTAGCTGTCCGGCAAAATTAATAACAAGTGTTATACAGTTCACTAAAAGCATATAGTGTACTGTCATCCTCAACTCTTGTAACACATCCTCAATTTTACATGATATCTTGGTTGTTATAATTACAAGTGAGTTGATTGTTACATAATAAACCAGCCATATATAGTAGCCATGGAGCCCACTGACGTCACTCCCCAGCTACACAGCCTAAATCAAAGGGTGGATAACCTAACCCAGGCTTTCAGGGATTTGCAGGTGGAAAATCAAAGTCTTAAAGCCTGCTTAATGGAAGTGCTATCAAATAGAAATTCTGGAAATGACCATCATGCTGAACCCCAGGTTTCATACCCCGAAAAGTTCTCAGGGGACCGCTCCACTTTTCGTCAATTTCGTAATGCATGCTTATTGCTTTTCGATTTACGCCCTAGGACCTACCCCACTGACAGGGCCAAAGTACTAACCATCCTATCATACCTTAGGGGAGAGCCAAGGGTCTGGGCTGACTCTTTCTATGAGTCACAAGACCCAATACTGAATTCCCTGGACTGCTTCCTAAAAGCCCTCTCCTCTCTTTATGATGATCCCTACCGCCAGATTACAGCTGAGGGCAAACTCAGAGGTTTAAAACAGCTTAAAGCCCCAGTTGAAGAGTATATCACTCGTTTTAGGATATGGGCCAGAGATTCCCTCTGGAATGAGGTTTCTCTGAAAAACCAGTATCGCCTTGGTTTATCCGAAGACATTAAGGATGAACTCGCCAGAGTAGGTATTCCAGACCGCCTGGAAGAACTGTACATCCTTACCACTACTATTGACCGTAGACTTAGGGAGAGGAGGCAAGAAAAAAGCCCCTCTAACCCCCCTCAGCGCAGGGTTTTAGAGACGCCATCTACTTCATCACCTGAGCAACCTATGGACATTAGTTTTCTACGTGGACCCCTCTCTCCACAAGAGAAATTGAGACGCCGTACATTAAATTTGTGCATGTATTGCGCATCAGCAGACCATGTTGTTAAGGAGTGTCCACTACTATTCAAACAGAAGATAGGTAAGGTACACCCTTTCAACCATTGCCTAAACACAAAAAATATTGCCACTGCCTATCTAACATTACCCTTATCCTTGCAGTGGGAACAACACAGGATAAAGTGTGAAGCCATCATAGATACCGGAGCATGTGCCAACTTTATTGATTTGAGTTTAGTCACTGTTAATAAAATACCTTCTTCTTTCAAAAGCACACCTCTGCCTCTCAAAGTTATTGACGGTTCACATCTACCATCTGGTCCTGTCATGCAACAGACTATTCCCTTACTGGTTACTACTGCCTCTGGTCATTCTGAGACCATTACCTTTGAAATCATATCATCCCCTCTCTATCCTATAGTTCTGGGAATTACCTGGTTACAGTTACACCAACCCTCGGTGCATTGGGACACACTTACTCTATCCTTTCCCTCTTCTTACTGCTCTAAGACCTGTTTTCCAACTGCTCATTTACTCTCTACCTCTGCTCCTTCTATTCCTCCTCAGTATTCAGATTTCTCTGATGTCTTCGATCAGAAAGAGGCCGAGTCATTACCTCCACACAGGTCCTACGATTGCCCCATTGACCTGTTACCTGGAGCCACCATTCCCTACGGCCATATCTATCCCCTGTCCAGACCTGAGTTACTACATAACCGATAATTTAAAGAAAGGATTCATCCGTCCCTCCACTTCCCCTGCCGGTGCCGGCATCTTTTTTGTGAAAAACAAGGACGGGTCCTTGCGCCCTATTATAGATTATTGTGAATTAAATAAACGCACGATAAAGAACAGGTACCCGCTACCTCTAATCCCAGAATTGGTTGAGAGGTTGAGTGGCGCTACTATATTTACTAAACTAGACCTTAGGGGCGCATACAACCTTGTTGGAATAAGGTCCGGGGACGAGTGGCTGACAGCATTTAGGACTAGGTATGGTCTTTTTGAATATACTGTTATGCCATTCGGTCTGTGCCACGCCCCGGCGACATTCCAGAATTTTATCAACGATATCTTTAGGGACATCTTAGACACTTTTCTGGTGGTCTATCTTGACGATATTCAAATCTATTCTTCTTCCCTTTCAGAACATGTCATACATGTCAGGCAAGTGTTGTCCAGACTAAGGTCACATAGTCTTTACTTAAATTAGAGAAATGTCTCTTTCATGTTACAGAGGTCTCATTCCTAGGTTACCGTATCAGTCAAAGTACCATTATGATGGAAGACAATAAAATCAAAGCCATCACATCTTGGCCTACACCAACCACTATCAAAGAAGTACAACGCTTCTTAGGCTTTGCAAACTTTTACAGGCGCTTTATCCATAATTTCGCAGCTATCACTAAGCCATTAACAAATCTCACTAAGACAACAAAACCTTTCCACTGGACCCCCCAGTCTCAAAAAGCCTTCAATGACCTCAAGTCCCTGTTTGTGTCATCACCTATTCTTCAATTACCAAACAGCAAAGCTCAGTTCATTTTAGAAGTTGACGCTTCCGAATATACCATCGGTTCAGTTCTTTCTCAAAGGTCCTCTCCTGACAAACAGATCCATCCTGTTTGTTATTTCTCCAGACTTTTAACACCCGCTGAGTTGAATTACCCCACAGGGGGAAAAGAGTTATTAGCCATCAAGTCATCCTTTGATCAGTGGAGACACTTACTGGAGGGGGCAGAACACCCTATAACTATTCTCACAGATCACAAAAATCTCCAATACCTCCAAACCAATCGCACTCTCTCTGCTCGCCAACTTCGTTGGAGCCTCTACTTCTCCCGGTTCAATTTTACCATAAGCTACCGCCCCGGTTCAAAAAACGGGAAAGCTGACGCACTCTCACGCAAGGACCATAAGCCCCACTCTGATCCTTCCTACACAACTATAATCCCTAAAACATCCTTCATTGGTTTCATGTCCAAGGATTTTTCAGAGCTCAAAACCCAACAACAATTGGACCCCACTACAAGTTCCTACACTTTATCTAAAGATGACAATGGTATCCTATGTAACAACTCTAAGTTTTATATACCTCCCTCTCTCCGTGACAAGGCTTTACAACTCACACATGATTCTACACTGGCTGGACACTTAGGTGTACAAAAAACACTGGATCTCCTACAAAGACATTTTTGGTGGCCCTCCATGAAACACTCAGTAAAAGTCTATATCAAGTCCTGCCCCACCTGTCAGACCTCTAAGCCTTCACACCAATTGCCTATTGGCCTATTACAAAATCTACCCATTCCAGATTGCCCATGGAAAAGCCTCTCTATGGACTTTATCGTTGACCTCCCTAAATCCCAAGGAAAGACTGCCATATTTGTCGTAGTGGATCTATTTTCTCGTATGGCTCATTTCATACCAACTGACTCTCTCCCTACAGCACAACAAACCGCCGAGCTGTTTATCAAAGAGGTTGTGCGCCTTCACGGATTACCTACATCTGTATTGAGTGACAGAGGCTCGCAGTTCACCTCAAAGTTTTGGAAATTTCTCTGTTCCTCTCTTTCCATTCAGCAACATCTCACCACCTCATACCACCCTCAGTCAAATGGTCTCTGTGAGAGGACCAACCAGTGGCTAGAGCAGTACTTAAGATGCTTCTGCTCTAGCACCCACGAATCATGGGTCTCCTTCATACCTCAAGCGGAATTCGCATACAATAATACTACTAACTCTTCTACCGGATTTTCACCTTTCTATATCAACTCAGGACTCCATCCACGTTTCCATCCCTTATCATCCTCTCACACTCCTTGTCCTCAGGTTAATGATCTCATCAATTCTATTAAACTAACATACAATGTGGTCCAAAGCAATATCAAGCATGCACAAGCTTCTCAAAAGCGCTACTATGATTTACGGCATCGTCCACAACCTAATTACAAGGTTGGGGACATGGTTTGGTTGAGCACAAAAAATCTTAGAATACCCTCACCATGCAGGAAGTTTAACAATCTCTTTGTTGGTTCTTTTCCAATTGTAGCCATTCGCAACCCACTTACTGTTACCTTACAGCTCCCTGCTACTTACCGCATCCACCCGACTTTTCATATATCATTGATCAAACCCTGTGATACCTCTCGTCTTCTGCCTCTTCCTGCTCTGGTGTCCCCGACGCCGGATCCTGAATATGAAGTACATTCCGTTTTGGACTCTCGTCGATGCAATGGACAACTGCAGTACCTTGTCGATTGGGCTGGATTTGATTCCTCTGAAGATTTTTGGGAGCCTGCAGCCAACCTCTCGGCTCCCCAGCTGGTGTCTCTCTTTCATAGGCGCCATCCCGATCGTCCCGCACCCTGATCCCTTCTTGATGGATCTTTGGGGGGGGGGGATGTGTCATGATCCTCCTATTCCACCTTAAATCTGTCAAGCAAATACTATATACCGCCAGTCCATCACCTTTACCCTCAACTTCTTTAGCAAATGATGGATCTTTGGGGGGGGGGATGTGTCATGATCCTCCTATTCCACCTTAAATCTGTCAAGCAAATACTATATACCGCCAGTCCATCACCTTTACCCTCAACTTCTTTAGCAAGGCATTGGTCGTCTTGGATGTGTGTTTGGGATTGTTATCATGTTGGACTACTGCCCTGCGGCCCAGTCTCTGAATGGGGGGATCATGCTCTGCTTCAGTATGTCACAGTACATGTTGGCTTTCATGGTTCCCTCAATGAACTTTATCTCCCCAGTGCCGGCAGCACTCATGCAGGCCTAGACCATGACACTCCCACCACCATGCTTGACTGTAAGACACACTTGTCTTTGTACTCCTCACCTGGTTGCCGCCGCACACGCTTGACACCATCTGAACCAAATAAGTTTATCTTGGACTCATCAGACCACAGGACATGGTTCCAGTAATCCATGTCCTTAGTCTGCTTGTCTTCAGTAAACTGTTTGCAGGCTTTTTTGTGCATCATCTTTAGAAGAGGCTCCTTCTGAGACAACAGCTATGCAGACCAATTTGATGCAGTGTGCGGTTATGATCTGAGCACTGACAGGCTGACCCCCCCCACCCCTTTAACCTCTGCAGCAATTCTCGCAGCACTCATACATCTATTTCCCAAAGACAACCTCTGGATATGACGCTGAGCACGTGCACTCAACTTCTTTGGTCGACCATGGCGAGGCCTGTTCTGAGTGGAACCTGTCCTGTGAAACTGCTGTATGGTCTTGCCCACCGTGCTGCAGCTCAGTTTCAGGGTCTTGGCAATCTTCTTATAGCCTAGGTGTCATGATCCTCCTATTCCACCTTAAATGTGTCAAGCAAATACTATATACCACCTTTACATCTTGTTAACTTCCTACCTGAACCCAATATAAACCTGCTTCCTCCCATGGTCCTTTGCTGGTTTATTGAAGTGTAATAGCTACAGTTCCAGTCCTTACCTTTTCTACAGCATAACAGGATTTAAACTGTGTATTTATTTCCTTTTCTATCAGCATACCTCTATTTCAGCCGGTGCTGACATTACCTATCTGCAGCAGGACTTCACTCCACACCTCCCCCATCCAGGGTCTGCTTGTGAGTATTCCTAACAACCTGGCGTGACACACCACTCAGCAAACAGGAAACACAGGGACCACAGCGTTCACACTGCTCACCAAGCTCATTGGGACCGGATCTCTGTGCTGCACTCATCGCACTCACAGCAGCTGCAGTTTGCTTAAAGGGGAAATCTCATTCAGCTACTTCTGGACAGGTGCTGTATAAACTTTCATAAACTGACTGTGCAACTCTCTTCTGAAGTACACTTAAACATACTACAAGTGAAGTTTTGTATAGTGAAGCTGCTTGCATTTAACCGTGAACTCTCTCTACTAACTGCATCTTGAAATACAATTAACCTCTGCATTACTGTTTGTAAACTGAAGCTGCTTGCATTTAACCCTGGTCTCATTCTATTAACTGCATCCTGATATATAATTAACCTCTGCAGTACTGTTTATCTCTGTTTATCCATTGCTACGAATACCTGCCGAAGTCAACTCCCACTAATAGACACTCCAGTTACTGGGAGCTAGCTGTCCGGCAAAATTAATAACAAGTGTTATACAGTTCACTAAAAGCATATAGTGTACTGTCATCCTCAACTCTTGTAACACATCCTCAATTTTACATGATATCTTGGTTGTTATAATTACAAGTGAGTTGATTGTTACACTAGGCCATCTTTAAGTAGAGCAACAATTCTTTTTTTCAGATCCTCAGAGAGTTCTTTGCCATTTGGTGTCATGTTGAACTTCCAGTGACCAGTATGAGAGAGTGTGAGAGCGATAACACCAAATTTAACACACTTGCTCTCCATTCACACCTGAGACCTTGTAACACTAACGAGTCACATGACTCCGGGGAGGAAAAATGGCTAGTTGGGCCCAATTTGGACATTTTCACTTAGGGGTGTACTCACTTTTGTTGCCAACAGTTTAGACATTAATGGCTGTGTGTTGAGTTATTTTGGGGGACACCAAATTTACTCTGTTATACAGGCTGTACACTCACTACTTTACATTGTAGCAAAGTGTTATTTCTTCAGTGTTGTCACATGAAAAGATATAATCAAATATTTAAAAAAGTGTGAGGGGTGTACTCACTTTTGTGAGATACTGTATATATATACACACACACACACAGTACATACATTATTGTAATAGAGTGCAAGAAAAAAATCCTATATTAATTCTTTATATTTTCTACCCTGGAATAGAACACAGCCACTGTTAATGTTTTATTGAATGGTAAGTAAACGTAAAAAAAAAATGTTACATAATTTTTCACTATATAAGGACAGCTGTACCTGTTAAAAAAAAAAAAGTGAATTTAAAGATTTATACGCCCAAAAGTATACTTACCTTTTATTTTTTGCCATCCTCTTCAGAGTTGCAGTTTTTTAAAGAAAAAAAACGCGGCACTGGCTTGCTGTCTAATCATAGCGCAACCGATCACACCGCTCAACTAAATGTAGCTCGCTACTGCACTGGGTAAAGCAACTGACTACATTTAGTTGAACAGTGTAATCGATTGCGCTATAATTAGACAGCAAGCCCATGGCGCATTTAGAAAAATAAATAAAAAACGCAGAGGAGAAGAGGACATTATTACATAAAAGGTAAGTACATTTTTGGGTGCATACATTTTTAATTTTACATCTTTTTGTTAAAAGCTACGGGTATCTTTATGATAAATAATTCTGCACAAAGTGCAAAATAATATAACATTTTTTAAAACATTTACGGGCCCTTTAATTATTATTTCTTAGTAAGAATGTGGCTTTCAGGTGTATATTATTCAGAATAGCAAGTTTGGCAAAATCTCTCCTCCTTCCACAGTCAATAGCTTAGCTTCAAGGGACACTGAACCTAAATTTTTTCTTTTGTGATTCAGATAGAGCATGCAATTTTAAGCAACTTTCTCATTTACTCCTATTATCAAATTTTCTTAATTCTCTTGTTATCTTTATTTGAAAATCAAGAATGTAAGTTTAGATGCCAGCCCACTTTTTGTGAACAACCTGGGTTGTTCTTGCTAATTGGTGGATAAATGCACCCACCAATAAACAAGTGCTGTCTAGTGTCCTGAACAAAAAAATGGCTGGCTCTTTAGCTTAGATGCCTTCTTTTTCAAATAAAGATAGCAAGAGAACTTAGAAAAATTGATAATAGGAGTCAATTAGAAAGTTGCTAAAAATTGCATGCTCTATCTGAATCATGAAAGAAAGAATTTGGGTTCAGTGTCCCTTTCAGTAAAACACGTGATTGAAACGAATATCTCAATGAAAATGATTGGACATTTAGATGTGTAACCACCCTGTATCACAGTGAGTTCTGTTGCACTATAATCATGTATTCAATTCTCTATTTATAGGATGAATTCCACTGTCAAGGATACAAACATCACAAAATTGCATTCAAGACATTATTAAACAAATTAAAATAAAAGAATATACCTACTAGACCCCTAATAGAATACAGTCCATGCTAACAAATTCATAAAACAAAACTTGAAAACATTAAAAATAAAATAAATTATAGACAATCTCATCAGCTTTCAGATAGGGGAATTACAATTCCGAGAATAGATACTACTCAGACACAGTCTTTTTAAATTCTGCATGTTGAGTTGAGGTTTTAGTCAACTCAGCATTGAATTATTCTTTTCGGACTAATCATTTGAAAAATTTGTTTTTCAGAATATTCATGTGCTGTACTATTTGGTATTCGTTTAGATATAAACAAACCGAAAACCGAATATTCATTAACATTTACAATAGTTTTCGCTAAAACAAATGTAGATGTTCTGTACTCCTGACTCATGGGAAGAACTAACATTCCTATTACATGCTACAGGTACATTAGCATGGGGGATCCCTTCCCCTTTAGAGCAGTCCCGAAGGGTTGGAGCTAGACTCCGTAAAAAAAGGTCGGATTAGCGTGCCCCCCTGCCTGCGCTAAAGGAGAAGTGATCCATTGTTCTAATGTAGTGCACTAGGGAACAGCGATATTAGGAGAATTATCGCGGCACAGAGTCTATGAAGAAAAAGAAGATTAGTTAGTGCGGTTTCCCAGGGCGCTACAGGTAAGTAATATACCTACTCAGGAATTATATTTGTTATTCTTTAAATTAGTTAGTGCATTGATTTGGATATTCGTTTCATTAAAATGTTACAAATTGACACCCATAACGAAGCAAATGCACATCCCTAGTAATTGTTTTTCTGTGTTGCGAACAGTTCTCATTTGATGCATGAGATATCATGTATTGGAGCACTACACAACTATACTTATATGTTAATGGGGATAGGCTTAATGTAAAGAAACTTTCCATGAATCTAGTACAATGTGCACTTAGATTCCAATTAAGGCCTTGATAACAAGTGGAACATTATTTTGCGGGAGATTTCTAGTGTAAATTGATACCGCAAATATATCCTTTGTGAGCATCTGTGACATAGAATTACAAGTTGAAAGTAACGTTTTTTGCTCAAGTGCAAATATTATTTGAGTGCAAGTTATCAGAGAAGTTACCAGAGATCTACTAGTGTCAAGTTAAACAAATGCAAATTAATAATAATATCTCACCCAAAAAAATAGCTGTTCACATTTATAATAGTGTTTTTTTTTACATGTCTCACACTGTTAAATTTGTTTTGTAAAAGGGCAAGATTTCTACCATTGTAACTAATGAGTCTCCTCAAGATCATAAAACTTTAAGATCTCACTGTAGAGCACAAGATCCCCTAGATGTAACCCTGTGTGTGTATGTGTGTCTGCCTGTGTGCACAAATTTGTGTATATGAGTCTGTGTGTATGTGTGTCAGTATTGTGCCTGTGTGTGCATATGTGTGTGTATGTGTGTCTGCCTGTGTGCGCAAATGTGTGTATATGAGTCTGTGTGTGTGTGTCAGTATTGTGCCTGTGTGTGCATATGTGTGTGTATGTGTGTCTGCTTGTGTGTGCAAATTTGTGTGTATGAGTGTGTGTATGTGTGTGTCAGTATTGTGCCTGTGTGTGCATATGTGTGTGTATGTGTGTCTGCCTGTGTGCGCAAATGTGTGTATATGTGTATGTGTGTGTCAGTATTGTGCCTGTGTGTGCATATGTATGTGTATGTGTGTCTGCTTGTGTGTGCAAATTTGTGTGTATGAGTGTGTGTATGTGTGTGTCAGTATTGTGCCTGTGTGTGCATATGTGTGTGTATGTGTGTCTGCCTGTGTGCGCAAATGTGTGTATATGAGTCTGTGTGTGTGTGTATGTGTGTGTCAGTATTGTGCCTGTGTGTGCATATGTATGTGTATGTGTGTCTGCTTGTGTGTGCAAATTTGTGTGTATGAGTGTTTGTATGTGTGTGTCAGTATTGTGCCTGTGTGTGCATATGTGTGTATATGTGTCTGCCTGTGTGTGTGTGTCAGTATTGTGCCTGTGTGTGCATATGTGTGTGTATGTGTATCTGCCTGTGTGTGTGTCAGTATTGTGCCTGTGTGTGCATATGTGTGTGTATGTGTGTCTGCCTGTGTGTGCAAATTTGTGTGTATGAGTGTGTGAGTGTATGTGTGTGTCAGTATTGTGCCTGTGTGTGCATATGTGTGTGTTTGTGTCTGCCTGTGTGTGCAAATTTGTGTGTATGAGTGTGTGTGTGTATGTGTGTCAGTATTGTGCCTGTGTGTGCATATGTGTGTGCGTGTGTGAATTTGTGTGTATGAGTGTGTGTGTGTATGTGTGTGTCAGTATTGTGCCTGTGTCTGCCTGTGTGTGCAAATTTCTGTGAATGAGTGTGTGTGTATGTGTGCCAGTATTGTACCTGTGTGTGCGTGTGTATGTGTATCTGCCTGTGTGTGTGTGTCAGTATTGTGCCTGTGTGTGCATATGTGTGTGTATGTGTGTCTGCTTGTGTGTGCAAATTTGTGTGCATGAGTGTGTGTGTGTATGTGTGTCAGTTTTGTGCCTGTGTGTGCATATGTGTGTGCGTGTGTGAATTTGTGTGTATGTGTGTCAGTATTGTGCCTGTGTGTGCGTGTGTGTGCGTGTGTATGTGTGTCTGCCTGTGTGTGCAAATTTCTGTGAATCAGTGTGTGTGTGTCAGTATTGTACCTGTGTGTGCGTGTGTATGTGTATCTGCCTGTGTGTGCGAATTTGTGTGTATGAGTGTGTGTGTGTATGTGTGTGTCAGTATTGTGCTTGTGTGTGCATATGTGTGTGTCTGCCTGTGTGTGCAAATTTGTGTCTGTTACGGTTACCCTTAGTCTCGCTGAGAGATGGACCGCTTAGTAGCCTGGATCCCTATTGCTAAAGAGGGGAGAAGCTGCTTTCCATAGTATTCTATATGAGTCTCGCAAATATAGAATAATCTCCCTTAGCTGCAGTACAGCTAGGATACCCTTCTGCCCACAAAAACGAGTCAACGCTGCGATTGAGGGTCAAACAAGAACTCAGGACTGGGATGCCCAGCCTGCTTTTTATTAAGGTTACATGCACACAGGGCACTCCCAGGGGGAGAGGGGGGGAAGCACAAAATCCCCCATCACACATTTAGATAGAGAGCACTGTCCTTTGACAGGCCACAATAGGATTACAGTACTTAAGATAACAAGTTTACAAGTTCATCTTATCAATTAGCAGTCTGGCTCCAGAGGTGATTAGACAATAGTTTCTAAAAGCAAAAAAAAAAAGAGTTAACTCTTTATGAAATGAAACTTGTTACAGTTTTCTTGGAGCCCTTCTTAGGCGCTGGCTTGCTGGTTCAGGCATTGCTGCTGGGAAATAAGCTCTTCACAACAGAATAACTAATGCTTCTGTAACATTGCTCCCTTTCTGTGGAACACTCTGGCAGACACGGTCTGACCCCTTTTCGGGGCAGACTAAGGCTGTCCAGACCGCTGGTTATGCGGGGCTGAGGTCGGTTTGTCTGGACAACCCGTCGGCGTTGCCATTCTGTTTCCCAGGTCTGTAAGTAATGGTGAAATTGAAGGTTTGCAACGATAAGCTCCAACGTAATAGCCTGCCGTTATCTCCAGAGACCCGGTTCAGCCACACCAACGGGTTATGGTCGGTGACCAGAGTGAACTCCTGACCATATAAATAGGGAGTCAATTTCTTTAATGCCCACACCAAAGCCAAACACTCCTTTTCGACCGCTGCATAGCTGACTTCGCGGGGCAGGAGCTTCCGGCTGATGTAGGCAACTGGATGCTCCCCTCCATCTTCGCCTACTTGGCTGAGGACAGCTCCCAGCCCGAACATGGAAGCATCTGTATGGACGATAAAACGTTTGTTAAGGGCTGGGGCCGCCAAGACAGGAGCGTTAATTAGAGCATTTTTGAGAGCCTGGAAAGCCGTTTCACAGTGGGGAGACCACAGGACCTGTCGAGGTAAGTTCTTCTTGGTCAAGTCAGTCAGGGGTTTGGCAAGTGTGCTGTAGTCTGGTACGAACCGTCTATAGTACCCTGCCGTGCCCAGGAAGGCTAGGACCTGAGTCTTAGTGATGGGGGTGGGCCAATTGGCGACAGCTTCTATTTTGGCCGGCTCTGGTCGCTGCTTTCCACACCCCACCCGGTGACCCAGGTACTGTACCTCGGCCATCCCAAAGTGGCATTTTTCTGGCTTCAGAGTCAGGCCAGCAGCCCGGATCTGATCCAGAACCATTCCCACATGAGCTAAGTGGTCCTCCCAGGACTCACTGTGGATCGCTATGTCGTCCAGGTAGGCGCAAGCAAAACTCTGGAAGCCATCCAGGAGCCTATCCACCAAGCGCTGGAATGTAGCTGGGGCATTCTTCATCCCAAACGGCATTACCCTAAACTGATATAAGCCGAATGGGGTGACGAATGCTGACTTGGGGATAGCCTCCGGGGCCAGGGGAATCTGCCAGTAACCTTTGCAGAGGTCAATAGTGGTCAGGTAATTTCCCCTGGCTATACGATCGAGTAGCTCGTCTACCCTGGGCATAGGGTAAGCGTCCGTCACGGTATTTTCATTGAGCCTCCGATAGTCTACGCAGAACCGGGTGGTCCCATCTTTCTTGGGCACCAAGACAACTGGGGAGGCCCAGGGACTATCGGAGGGCTCAATTACCCTGAGCTGGAGCATCTCATCGATCTCCTTCTTCATTCCTGTCCTAACTGCTTCGGGGATTCGGTACGGAGCCTGGCGCAAGGGAGCTTGTCCCGGAGTATCTACCTGGTGGGTGGTTAAAGTAGTGTACCCTGGCTTCGGGGAGAAGGTGAGGTGTTTGGACTGGAGGAGTTGGTTGAGCTGCTCCCTTTCAGTGGGGCTAAGTCGGTCCCCTATCTGAACCTGCGCCACTATACCTGTGGGGAGGCTCTTTTCTAATAGGTCTGGAATGGGTAAACTGTCGGGGTCTTCCTGAGGGGAACAACATACGGCCGTCACGTTCTCTGGTCGCTCAAAATATTCCTTGAGCATGTTTACATGGAATGTCTTTCTAAGATTGTTGTCGTGGCAGCTAGCTATCACATAAGTGGTGTCTCCCCTTTTCTCTACGATCTGGTAGGGACCCTGCCAGGACGCCTGCAATTTGTCTGTCTTCACCGGCTTAAGTACTAACACCTTTTGTCCTATGGTGAAGATTCTCTTTCGGGCCCCCCGATCGTACCATACTTTCTGTCTTCTCTGGGCCAACTGGAGATTAGCCCGCACGGATTTGGCTAATTGCTCCATTCGGTCCCTGAGTTCCAGCACGTATGGCACAATTGGGACACCGTCAGCCTCCATCTCTCCCTCCCAGTGCTCCCGGATCAGGTTTAGGGGTCCCCGTACCTTTCTTCCGTAGAGCAACTCGAAGGGAGAGAACCCTGTCGTTTCCTGGGGCACCTCCCGATAAGCAAATAGGAGGTGCGGCAGGAAGCGTTCCCAGTCTCGGTATTCCTGAGTGAACGTCTTGAGCATTTGCTTGAGGGTCCCATTGAACCTCTCACACAGCCCGTTCGTCTGGGGGTGGTATGGGGAGCTTAGGAGGGACTTAATTTTGCAAACCTGCCAGAGTTGTTGGGTCAATTCAGCCGTAAATTGGGTGCCTCGGTCGGATAGGATTTCTTTTGGAAATCCTACCCGGGAGAACACCTGTACTAGTGCATTCGCTACCGTATCCGCTTGTATGTTGGATAGGGCGACAGCCTCTGGGTACCTGGTAGCGTAGTCCACTACGGTAAGAATGTATCGCTTACCGGAGGGACTAGGGGTAGCCAGTGGTCCCACTAGGTCAATAGCAACCCGGCTGAAGGGTTCCTCTACAATGGGCATATTTACTAGCTGGGCTTTAGGGTGATCGCCTCGCCTTCCTACTCGTTGACACACATCGCAGGTGTTACAGTAAGTTCTAACGTCAGCGTGCACCCCTGGCCAAAAGAACGTGTGAGTAATGCGGTGTAGGGTACGGGTAACGGCTAGGTGGCCTGCTAAGGGGATGTCGTGGCCTATTTTGAGGATTTCTTGACGGTATTTGTGGGGCACTACCAGCTGTCGCCTACGCTGTCCCCTTTTCTCTGTCCAGCGGTATAGTTTCCCTTTTTCCCATAAGAATGTTTCGTTATCTGCCCCGCCCCCTCCGGTCTCTGCTCGTTCCCGGTACTTTTGTAAGGTCGGGTCAGTCTTAGACTCTGCCTCGAAGGCATCTGGGGTGTCCCAGGGTATGGGGCCTAACCTGTCAGGCAAGGTCGGGGTAGGTCTTACCTGTGTCTCCCGCACTGGTGAGAGCTCTCGCTCCGTCCGGGCTTGGGCCCGTGTAGTCACTGGGTCCGCCTCGTTGTTGCATACTGGAGCATAGGCAGAAGTCATGGGGCCCAAATCGTTGCCCAGTAGTACTTCGGCAGGTAAATTATCCATTAGGCCCACGTTCACAGCCCCCTTTCCCGCTCCCCAATCAAGATGCACTTTAGCTGTTGGAATTTTGTACACATCCCCCCCCGCCACTCTAACGGCCACAGTCTGTCCGGATCGCTTGTGCTCTGGCACCAAATGACTCTGTACCAGCGTGATAGTAGCCCCTGTGTCTCGCAATCCCTCGGTAGATCGCCCCTCAAGCCATACCCTCTGCCGATGGTGCTGGCGGTTATCTGAGGCAGCATATACAGGGTCTGCCTCGTGAAGCGGCCCCACATATCCCTCCATAGGGGCCTCTTGGTTAACACAGAGGGCCCGGGCCGGACGATAGGACCCAGAGGGGTAATTGTAATTCCTGGGTGTCTGGTGCGTATTAAGGGGGCAGCTAGCCATGAAATGCCCTGGTTGCTTGCATCGGTGGCAAGTCGGTCTGGGACGCTCAGAGCTGTTATTGGGTGGTCCTGAGTGTCGGACGGGCCCTGTGGGCACCGGGGCTCGGAATTCAGCACGAGGGGGTGCACGGTAAACCTCTCTGGGTTCGACCCGTGCTGGAGCTCGGTAGTTCATGGGTTCGTGAAGACGGGAGTCATAATGTTCATCGGCCAATTTGGCTGCTTCTTCTAAGGTAGAAGGCCGCCTGTCTCGCAGCCATTCCTTCCCTTGCTGTTCCATGCCATTATAAAAATGTTCTAAGAGAAACAATTGTAAAATTTCCTCCCCAGTCACCGCTTTACTTCCGCTCAGCCAGTGATTTGCCGCTCTCCGCATTCGGTGCGCCCATTCCATATGGGTATCGTTAGGCTTCTTTTCCGTGCCCCGAAACTGTCGGCGATACGTGTCCGGAGTTACAGCGTACCGTCGCAACAGTGTCTCCTTAACTAGCTCATACTGTGTCACTTCCTCAGCACCCAGAGTACGAAAGGCTTCCAGGGCTCGCCCGGATAGTTTCCCAGACAATATCGTGGGCCACTCTCTGTTGGGAATCTGGTGCAGGGCACATTGCCTTTCGAAGTCCGCCAAATATTCATCAATCCCTGTCTTGCTCTCTAGGAAGGGTCGAAATGCCGCATAGGGTATCTTGGGCCTCCCAGCATTTTCGACAGGGATGATTACCTGCGGGGCTTCAGCATTGCGGTGTGCGTTCGCTAGGTTGAGTTCGTGGGCTCGAGTCTCTCGTATATCCTCGTCCGCCTCCGCCATCAACTGCTGTACCAATTCCATGGAGGGGTTCGGCCCGTATAATGAGAGCCTTTCCCGAACAATCCTGGTTTTTTCGTCACTAATCGTGGTCGGTGTTTCCGCCATTGTGAAGCTCTGATCCAGTTCGGTCAATTCTGCGATCAGCTCTCTCCTCGGCCGGTTGCTGGCGTACCCCCCTCTGCTTTCAAGTAAATCCTTTAGGGTTGTACGCTTCAATTTTTCGTAAGCGCTCTCCATCCGTTCTGTACCTCTCCTAGGAAATCCAGGAAAATCCCGCCGCTGCCGCCAAATGTTACGGTTACCCTTAGTCTCGCTGAGAGATGGACCGCTTAGTAGCCTGGATCCCTATTGCTAAAGAGGGGAGAAGCTGCTTTCCATAGTATTCTATATGAGTCTCGCAAATATAGAATAATCTCCCTTAGCTGCAGTACAGCTAGGATACCCTTCTGCCCACAAAAACGAGTCAACGCTGCGATTGAGGGTCAAACAAGAACTCAGGACTGGGATGCCCAGCCTGCTTTTTATTAAGGTTACATGCACACAGGGCACTCCCAGGGGGAGAGGGGGGGAAGCACAAAATCCCCCATCACACATTTAGATAGAGAGCACTGTCCTTTGACAGGCCACAATAGGATTACAGTACTTAAGATAACAAGTTTACAAGTTCATCTTATCAATTAGCAGTCTGGCTCCAGAGGTGATTAGACAATAGTTTCTAAAAGCAAAAAAAAAAAGAGTTAACTCTTTATGAAATGAAACTTGTTACAGTTTTCTTGGAGCCCTTCTTAGGCGCTGGCTTGCTGGTTCAGGCATTGCTGCTGGGAAATAAGCTCTTCACAACAGAATAACTAATGCTTCTGTAACAGTGTCTATGAGTGTGTATGTGTGTCAGTATTGTGCCTGTGTGTGCGTGTGTGAATTTGTGTGTATGAGTGTGTGTGCCAGTATTGTGCCTGTGTGTGCATGTGTGTGCGTGTGTATGTGTGTCTGCCTGTGTGTGCAAATTTGTGTGTATGTGTGTGTCAGTATTGTGACTGTGTGTGCATATGTGTGTGTGTGTATGTGTGTGAATTTGTGTGTATGAGTGTGTGTGTGTGTGTATGTGTGTCAGTATTGTGCCTGTGTGTGCGAATTTGTGTGTATGAGTGTGTGTGTGTATGTGTGTCAGTATTGTGCCTGTGTGTGCATATGTGTGTGCATTTGTGTGTATGCCGCAGCTTGTGTGTCCATATGTGTGTGTGTGTATGTGTGTGTGTGCGTATGTGTGTGTGTCTATAAGTGTGTATATGTGTATGTATGTGTGTATGTGTGTGTGTGTATATGTGTGTGTGTCTGCCTGTGTGTGTATAAATGTGTGTGTATGTGTAGGTATGTGTAGGTATGTGTATGTCAGTATTGTGCCTGTGTGTGCATTTGTGTGTATGCTGCAGCCTGTGTGTCCATATGTGTGTATGTATATGTATGTGTGTATATGTGTATAAGTGTGTATGTGTGTGTATGTATCTGTGTGTATGTGTGTGCATATGTACGTTTGTGTTTGTGGGTGTATGCAGATGTGTGTGTATGCATCTGTGTATGTGTGTGTATAGGTTTGTGTGTATAGGTTTGTGTGTGTATGCGTGTTTGTGTATGCGTGTGTGTGCATATTTGAATGTGTGTGTGTACGCTCGCCACTATTCCGGCCCAGCGTACATGGTTTTCAATACGCCGCCCATGGAGGCGGCAGATGCCATAGGAATCAATGGGAGTCTGACAGCAGCGAAAGCTCATGTTCGCTGCTGCCCAATATCCCATTGATTCCTATGGGAACGTCTACACCTAACACCCTAACATGTACCCCGAGTCTAAACACCCCTAATCTGCCCCCCCCTACACCGCCGCCACCTACATTATACTTATTAACCCCTAAACCGCCGCTCCTGGAGCCCACCGCAACTCTATTAAAGTGTTTAACCCCTAAACCGCCACTCCTGGACC
The DNA here is from genome assembly GCF_027579735.1 of Bombina bombina. NCBI lineage: Eukaryota > Metazoa > Chordata > Amphibia > Anura > Bombinatoridae > Bombina > Bombina bombina. The sequence continues at coordinate 84,526,819 of NC_069510.1, read as the reverse complement.
CCGCCGCAACTCTAATAAATGTATTAACCCCTAAACCGCCGCTCACTGAGCCCACCGCCACCTACATTATACCTATTAACCCCTAATCTGCCGCCCCCTATACCGCCGCCACCTACATAAAGTTATTAACCCCTATCCTGCCGCTCCCGGACCCCGCCGCAACTAAATTGTTTAACCCCTAAACTGTCGCTCCCGGAGCCCACCGCCACCTACATTATATTTAATAACCCCTAATCTGCCCCCCCTAAACCGCCACCACTATATTTAATTTATTAGCCCCTAAACCTAAGTCTAACCCTAACACCCCCTAACTTAACTATAATTTAAAAAAAATCTAAATAAAATTCCTATAATTAACTAAATAATTCCTATTTAAAACTAAATACGTACCTGTAAAATAAACCCTAAGCTACTTACAATATAACTAATAGTTACATTGTAGCCATTTTAGGATTTATATTTATTTTACAGGCAAGTTTGTATTTATTTTAACTAGGTACAATAGTTATTAAAAAGTTATTAAGTATTTACTAAGTACCTAGTTAAAATAAATACAAATTTACCTGTAAAATAAAACCTAACCTAAGTTACAATTACACCTACACTATAATTAAATAAATTAAATAAATTAACTACAATTAATTAAAATAAAATTAACTAAAGTACAAAAAAACAACAACACTAAATTACAGAAAATAATAAAATAATTACAAGAATTTTAAACTAATTACACCTAATCTAATCCCCCTAATAAAATAAAAAAGCCCCCCAAAATAATAAAAATCCCTTCCCTATACTAAATTACAAATAGCCCTTGAAAGGGCCTTTTGCGGGGCGTTGCCCCAAAGTAATCAGCTCTATTACCTGTAAAAAAAAATACAATACCCCCCAACATTAAAACCCACCACACACCCAACCCTACTCTAAAACCCACCCAATCCCCCCTTATAAAACCTAACACTACCCCCCTGAAGATCACCCTACCTTGAGACGTCTTCACCCAACCGGGCCTAAGTCCTCAACGAAGTCGGGCGAAGTCTTCATCCAACAGGGCAGAAGAGGTCCTCCAGACGGGCAGAAGTCTTCATCCAGGCGACAATCTTCTATCTTCATCCATCCGACGAGGAGCTGCTCCATCTTGAAGACATCTGACGCGGAGCATCCATCCAGGCCGACGACTACCGGACGAATGACTGGTCCTTTAAATGACGTCATCCAAGATGGTGTCCCTTGAATTCAGATTGGCTGATAGAATTCTATCAACCAATCGGAATTAAGGTAGGAAAAATCCTATTGGCTGATGCAAATAAAAATACAAATAAAAATAAACCCTAAAATAGCTACAATGTAACTATTAGTTATATTGTAGCTATCTTAGGGTTGATTTTATAGCTAAGTATTTAGTTTTAAATAGGAATAATTTATTTAGATTATTTTAAATTATATTTAAATTAGTGGGTGTTAGGGGTAGGGTTAGACTTAGGTTTAGGGGTTAATAAATTGAATATAGTGGCGGCGACGTTGGGGGCGGGAGATTAGGGTTTAATAAATTTAATGTAGGTGGCGGTGGTGTAGGGGGGTCAGATTAGGGGTTAATAAATTTAATGTAGGTGGTGGCGGGGTCCGTGAGCGGCGGTTTAGGGGTTAAACATTTTATTTAGTTGCAGCAGGGTCCGAGAGCGGCGGTTTAGGGGTTAAACACTTTATTAGAATTGCGGTGGGCTCCGGGAGCGGCGGTTTAGGGGTTAATAACTTTATTTGGGTGCGGGGGGATCCGGGAGCGGCGGTTTAGGGGGTAAAACAGTATAGTTTAGTGTGGGTGCTTAGTGACAGGGTAGCAAGAAAGCTGCAAATAAGCCGATGAGCAGCGAGATCGATGACTGTTAGTTAACAACAGTCCGCTGCTCGTCGCACCGTACTTGGTGTGCAGCTTTTTGACAGCTTTCTTGATAATTTTGGCGAACGTATTCAGGTCCACGGCAGCGATGTTAGGCGATCTTAGGCGAGCGTATTGGTGCCGGCGAATGCTAGAAAGTAGGGGCCATAGGCTTTCATTTACAGATAGGGGCACACACACACTTACACATGATTACTCTTATACTGAAGGGTTTTGGTTGATTTGTGAAGAGGAAGAAAAGTGTGTTAAGGAAAATTTAAGTGGAGGATGATTTGTTTAGAGAACAAAGTGAGTGTTTTGTGGATAATTTGTTTAGAGAAGAGAATGTTTGTTGTGGATAATTTGTGTAGAGCAAAAAAAAAGTGTGTGTATCTTAATGATTTGTGTATGTTGTGGGTGATTTAGGTTGAGGAGAGTGTGTGTGCTGTACATGATGTGTATAGAGGAGAGTGTGTGTGCTGTACATGATGTGTATAGAGGAGAGTGTGTGTGCTGTACATGATGTGTATAGAGGAGAGTGTGTGTGCTGTACATGATGTGTATAGAGGAGAGTGTGTGTGATGTACATGATGTGTATAGAGGAGAGTGTGTGTGCTGTACATGATGTGTATAGAGGAGAGTGTGTGTGATGTACATGATGTGTATAGAGGAGAGTGTGTGTGCTGTACATGATGTGTATAGAGGAGAGTGTGTGTGCTGTACATGATGTGTATAGAGGAGAGTGTGTGTGATGTACATGATGTGTATAGAGGAGAGTGTGTGCTGTACATGATGTGTATAAAGGAAAGTGTGTGTGCTGTACATGATGTGTATAGAGGAGAGTGTGTGTGCTGTACATGATGTGTATACTATAGAGGAGAGTGTGTGTGCTGTACATGATGTGTATAGAGGAGAGTGTGTGTGCTGTACATGATGTGTACAGAGGAGAGTGTGTGTGCTGTACATGATGTGTACAGAGGAGAGTGTGTGTGATGTACATGATGTGTATAGAGGAGAGTGTGTGCTGTACATGATGTGTATAAAGGAAAGTGTGTGTGCTGTACATGATGTGTATAGAGGAGAGTGTGTGTGCTGTACATGATGTGTATACTATAGAGGAGAGTGTGTGTGCTGTACATGATGTGTATAGAGGAGAGTGTGTGTGCTGTACATGATGTGTACAGAGGAGAGTGTGTGTGCTGTACATGATGTGTACAGAGGAAAGTGTGTGTGCTGTACATGATGTGTACAGAGGAGAGTGTGTGTGCTGTACATGATGTGGTAAGAGCAGAGTGTGTGTGTGCTGTACATGATGTGTATAGAGGAGAGTGTGTGTGCTGTACATGATGTGTATAGAGGAGAGTGTGTGCGCTGCACATGATGTGTATAGAGGAGAGTGTGTGTGCTGTACATGGGGGGGAAATAAGGAGCTCAGTTTTAGAGAAATTTAGCTTGAGGTAGTGAGAGGACGTCCAGGAAGAGATGTGAGAAAGACAGTTAGTGATACGGGTTAGCAAGGAAGGAGATAGGTCTGGTGCAGAGAAGTAGATTTGGGTGTCGTTGGCATACAAATGATATTGGAAACCGTGGGACTTAATTTGGGAACCTAATGATGACGTGTAGATTGAGAAGAGAAGGGGACAGAGGACAGAACCTCTCGGTACCCCGACAGAAAGTGGTGACGGACCAGAGGAGGCCCCAGAGAAGGCTAAACTAAAGGTACGGTTTTACAGGTAGAAAGAGAACCACGAGAGGGCTGTGTCACAAATGCCGTAGGATTGGAGGGTTTGGAGCAAAAGAGGGTGGTCAACAGTATCAAAGGCTGCGGACAGATCAAGGAGGATAGTGACCTTTTGATTTTGCTGTAAGTAGGTCGTTGGTAACCTTAAAGATTGCTGTTTATGTGGAGTGATGAGGACAAAACCCAGATTGCAGTGGGTCAAGGAGGGAGTTTAATGTAAGGAAATGGGATAGGCGTGCATATACTAGCTTTTCGAGAAGCTTTGAGGCAAGAGGGAGGAGGGAAATAGGGCGGTAGCTGGATGGGGAGATTGGATCAAGGGAAGATTTTTTAAGGATAGGTGTGACCAGTGCATGTTTCAGAGATGAGGGAAATATACCGGTGCTGAGGGAGAGGTTGAAAATGTGTGTGAGTATACTGTATAGGGGTAAGGGTAGAAGAGAGGGAGGGGGAGTAGCAGTGTGGGGATAGGGTCAAGGGGACAGGTGTGAGGTGATAGCGCAGTATAAGTGCAGACACTTCTTCCTCAGTAACAGGGGAGAAAGAGCTAAGTTTATGGCTATGTGGGTTGTGGTTGATTGCGAGCGTTTGAGGGGGTGAGAGAATGGAATATGTTTAGATGATTTTGTTTCTGATGGAGTCGATTTTGTTATTGAAGTGAAGTCTTGAGCTGACAGAGAAGTTGTATTAGGAGGTAGGGGTGGGCGGAGAAGAGTATTGAAAGTGGAGAACAGATGTTTTGGGTTTGAAGAAAGAGTAGAGATAAGAATAGAGAAGTAAGGTTGCTTATAGAGATTAAGGGCAGAGTAGTAGGAGTTCAAGATAAATTTGTAATAAAGAAAATCAGATGAATTCCGAGATTTTCTCCAGTGCCGCTCTGCAGTACGGGGACATCTGTGCAGGTACTGTGCCAGAGGAGTATGCCAGGGCTGAGGATGAGTGTGTGATTTCCGAGCTGAGGTAAGATTGTCAAGGACCAATGTAAGGGTGGAATTATAGTGGCAGATAGACAGGTCAGGGCAGGAAAAGGAGGAGAAGGATGAGAGGAGAGGTTCGAGGGAATTAGCAAGCTGTTGCTGATCTAATGACATAATGCTTCTGTGAAGTTTTGTGTGAGGAGTAGGAGGGAGAGTTGTAGGGAGGGATGATATGTTGCAAGTGAGGAGATGGTGGTCAGAAAGAGGAAAAGGGGAGTTTGTGAAATTTGAAATAGTACATTGATCACAGATCAGGTCAAGGGAGTGACCGTCTTTGTGATTGGGAGAATCAGTCCATTGTGACAAACCGAAAGAGGAAGTGAGTTGCAGAAGTTGTTTTGCAGAGGAGGCAGTGGGATTGTCAAGAGGGATGTTGAAGACACCAAGAATGAGGGCAGGGGTGTCTGAGGAAAGGAAATAAGATAGCCAGACAGCCAAGTGATCCAGAAATTGAGTTGAGGAGCCAGGGGGGTCGGTATATGACTGCAGCACGTATAGAAAAGGGAGAGAATAAGTTAATCATGTGGGTTTCGACTGAGGAAAATGTGAGGGAAGAGATGGGTTGTATTTGTTTAAAGGTGCAACGAGAGGAAAGTAAAATACCTACACCACCTCTTTGTCTATTACCAGACCTAGGAGTGTGGCTGAAGTGGAGACCCCCATATGACAGAGCAGCAGTGGAAGCCATGTCTTGGGGAGAGAGCCAGAAGCAGTGGAAGCTATGTCTAGGGGTTTGGGCCAGAAGGTTGAGGGAGCGGGAGATAAAGAGGTCCTGTATAGAAGTGAGCTTGGTACAAACAAAGCGAGAGTTCCAGAGTGCACAAATGAAAGGGGTAGTGGCTTTAGATGCAGGAGGAATGTGAGTAAGGTTGGCAGAGTTTTCTTTTCTGAGTCTGTGGGATGGTACACATGGTTGTGCATGGCTAGGCAGTTGTTGGGGACCAGGATTAGGGGAGATGTCACCAGCAGTTAGTAAAAGCAAGAGGGAGAGTGACATGAGATGAGATATGGATTTGCAGTAATGAGACTGCTTTTGAGACAAGATGCAGGGGGGAGAGAGAGTGTTTAGGAATAGGTAAAGTTCATGAGTACAAAAGTAAGGTGAGTTTAAGAGAGATGGGCTAATGAACAGTGCAGGTGGAGTTGAAGGAGTAATTGAATAATGTAGTTTGTTATAGAGACAAGAGGTAGCAAAAAGGAATATGAAGATATTGAGCATTTTTACAAAAGTGGGAACCAATTAAACACATAAGACACAGTATTACAGCAGCAATTGCATAAAGAAACAATGAGATACATAATATTACAAAAATACTTGCCTTGTGTCCTGCCCCTTGCCCAATCCTTGTTCAATTCTTGTATAATTATTTTCTTAAAGCCTCACTTATAAAATGCTCACTTAATTCTTGTATAATTATTTTCTTAATGCCTCACTTAAAAAATGCTCACTTAATTCTTGTATAATTATTTTCTTAATGCCTCACTTATAAAATGTTCACTTAATTCTTGTATAATTATTTTCTTAAAGCCTCACTTATAAAATGCTCACTTAATTCTTGTATAATTATTTTCTTAATGCCTCACTTAAAAAATGCTCACTTAATTCTTGTATAATTATTTTCTTAATGCCTCACTTATAAAATGTTCACTTCAAAAAATGTGAACTTATACTGTTGTAACAATGCACAGCCCAATCTAATGTTAAATATATTGGCAGGGAAGTCAGCTGTGTCCACTAAATCACTTGATTGATAAATCAAAGACAAATTAAAGGCCAATTGGAAAGTTAGATTCTGGTCTGGTCAGGGTGAGATAAGTTAAGTAAACAGACAGTAAAATTTGGAGGAGGTTGAAACTATGGCATAAAACAGCTATAAGTTTAAGAATAATAGCAAGTATTGATAATGACTGAACATCACATGGTAATTAACAAAACATTAGAAATAAGACATTAGATAACATTACAACAAATGCAGGACTAAATTAACAACCTAAAATCATTTGCTCAATATACATGTACACATACCAAAAGAGAGTTACAGGAGAGGAGAAACACCAGAGTGCAGTGAATAGTTTGCAGATTGACAGGGACTCTATTCACATACCAAAAGAGAGTTATAGGAGAGGAAAAAATACCAGAGTGCTGTGAATACTTTGCAAATTGTGTAGAGGAGGAATAGGGCGTATGTTGAAGAAGATTTGTGTAAATGAGGAATAGGGAGTGTGTTGTAGATGATTTGTGTAGTATAGAGATAGAAGGTTTGTTTAATTGATGATTTGTGTAGATGAAGAATATAGTGTGTGTTGTAGATGATTTGTGTAGAGGAGGAATAAGGCATGTGTTGTAGATGATTTGTGTAGAGGAGGAATAGGGTGTATGTTGTAGATGATTTGTGTAGAGGAGGAATAGGGCGTGTGTTGTAGATGATTTATGTAGAGGAGGAAAGGGGCGTGTCTTGTAGATGATTTGTGTAGTGGAGGGATAGAAGGTTTGTTTAATTGATGATTTGTGTAGATGAAGAATAAAGTGTGTTGTAGATGATTTGTGTAGAGAAGGAATAGGGCGTGTGTTGTAGATGATTTGTGTAGAGGAGGAATAGGGCGTGTGTTGTAGATGATTTGTGTAGAGGAGGAATAGGGTGTGTGTTGTAGATGATTTGTGTAGTGGAGAGATAGAGGGTTTGTTTAATTGATGATTTGTGTCAGGGTGCCAGGAATCAGACGGAGATGAGAATTGCAAAAATAATCACACCTTTATTAATAACAAAAAAAATAATAATAAAAAGTACACAAGTCAAATAACAAGCCAGGAGTCAAAACCAGAGCTGGTAGTTAGACGAGCCAAGTCAGGAGCCAAAGCGAATAGTCAGACGAGCCGGAATCAGGAACAAGGAAAACAGCAGAGTCCGGAACAAGCCAGGGATCAGGAACCAGGAAGGACGTCAGACAGCCAGGTAATACACAGGAACTCTCACAAACAGGTCTGAGACAACGCAAAGGCAAAGCATACTGAACAGAGGCCCTTTAAATAATAAGTGATGACATCACAATTCTGAGACTGCATCCTGTCTCACACAGATGATGCACACCAGTCTGGCCATAAAAGGAAGTGCAGGAAATGAGCAGCATCCCCTACAATGCACCATAGTCAGCAAGAGAGTAAAATGGCTGCCAGCAGCACATGGCAAACAAAACAGGGAAAAAACCCTGACAGTACCCTCCCCTCAACGACCCCTCCCCCGCGGGAGGACAAAAGGCTTATTGGGGAAACGGGCATGGAAGGCATGGAGGAGGGCAGGAGCATGAACATCAGAGGAGGGAACCCAAGAACGCTCTTCTGGACCGTAGCCTCTCCAGTGAACCAAATACTGTACACGACACCTGGACATACAAGAGTCAATAATGCTGCTGACCTCATACTCCTCATGGTTGTCAACAAAGATAGAACGGGGATGAGGCAACACAGTGGTAAACTGATTACAAACCAATGGTTTCACCTCTTAAGGACATATGACGGATTTTTTCCATCATAAAACAATTGAGCAAACTGAAAGCTGTGTCCTTAAATGGTTAAAGAGGGAGACATGAAAAACATTTAAGAGGCGCATTGCAGGAGGAAGGTCAAATGCGTAGGCCACAGGATTGACCCATCGGAATATTCAAAAAGGACCAACATAACGGGGAGCCAGTTTATTGGAAGGCACACGAAGGTTCAAGTTGTGGGAGGACAGCCTAACTCTCTCACCAACCTGGTAGGAAGGCTCGGGCAGTGTATGTTGCCTCCTGCTCAGTTTGTGCACAGAATAAGACTCCTCGACGTCTTCCTGTGGGTCTTCTTCAACCTATTGCTAATGGTGAGCGTCCTTGGACACATCTTTCCATAGACTTCATTGTCGAGATCCCCGTTTCCAATGGCAATACTGTTATCCTTATGGTGGTTGACCGTTTTTCTAAAATGTCACATTGCATTCCCTTGATGAAGCTGCCTACCGCTCAGGAGCTTGCTTCAATTTTTGCCCGGGAGGTCTTCCGTTTACATGGGTTACCCAAGGAGATAGTGTCGGACCGAGGTAGCCAGTTTGTCTCCAGATTTTGGCGTTCCTTTTGTGCTCAAATGGGGATCCAGATTTCCTTCTCCTCAGCATATCACCCTCAATTCAATGGGGCTGCGGAACGGTCTAATCAAGCTCTGGAACAGTTCCTCCATTGCTATGTCTCAGATCACCACAATAATTGATCTGAACTGTTACCTTGGGCAGAGTTTGCTCGTAATAGTGCTATTAATGCTTCCTCCAAGTTATCCCCGTTCATGGCGAATTATGGGTTTCAACCATCCTTGTTGCCCGATTCATTCATGTCTAAGGGTATTCCGGCTTTGGAGGAGCATCTCCGGCAACTCCGTTCCACGTGGGTGCAGATTCAGGATTACCTTCATCGTTCTATGCAGCGCCAAAAGTTCCAGGCTGATCGTAGGCGTCTGCCCGCACCTTCCTACCAGGTTGGTGAGAGAGTTAGGCTGTCCTTCCAATAAATTGGCTCCCCGTGTGCCTTCCAATAAATTGGCTCCCCGTTATGTTGGTCCTTTTCGAATACTCCCGACGGGTTAATCCTGTGGCCTACGCTCTTGACCTTCCTCCTGCTATGCGCATCTCCAATGTTTTTCATGTCTCCCTCTTGAAACCATTGGTTTGTAATCAGTTTACCACTGTGTTGCCTCATCCCCGTTCTATCTTTGTTGATAACCATGAGGAGTATGAGGTCAGCAGCATTATTGACTCTCGTATGTCCAGTGGCCGTGTACAGTATTTGGTTCACTGGAGGGGCTACGATATTGGGTTCCCTCCTCTGATGTTCATGCTCCCGCCCTCCAGTCCTCCGTGCCTTCCATGCCTGTTTCCCCAATAAGCCTTTGTCCTCCCGCGGGGGAGGGGTCGTTGAGGGGAGTGTACTGTCAGGGTTTTTCCCTGTTGTGTTTGCCATGTGCTGCTGGCAGCCATTTTACTCACCTCTCTTCCTGACTTGGTGCATTGTGGGGGATGCTGCTCACTTCCTGCCCTTCCTTTTATGGTCAGACTGTTGTGCATCATCCATGTGAGACAGTATGCAGTCTCAGAATTGTGATGTCATCATTTATTATTTAAAGGGCCTCTGTTCAGTATGCTTTGCCTTTGCGTTGTCTCAGACCTGTTTGTGAGAGTTCCTGTGTATTACCTCGCTGCCTGATGTCCTTCCTGGTTCCTGATCCCTGGCTTGTTCCTGACTCTGCTGTTCTCCTTGTTCCTGATTCTGGCTCATCTGACTATTCACTTTGGCTCCTGACTCGGCTCGTCTGACTACCAGCTCTGGTTTTGACTCCTGGCTTGTTATTTGACTTGTGGACATTTTATAATTTTTTGCTATTAATAAAGGTGTGATTATTTTTGCACTTCTCGTCTCTGGCAGGTCTGGCACCCTGACACTGTCTCACACAGATGATGCACACCAGTCTGGCCATAAAAGGAAGTGCTGGAAATGAGCAGCATCCCCCACAATGCACCATAGTCAGCAAGAGAGGTGAGTAAAATGGCTGCCAGCAGCACATGTCAAACAAAACAGGGAAAAAACCCTGACATTGTGTAGATGAAGGATATAGTGTGTGTTGTAGATGATTTATGTAGAGAAAGAATAGGGCGTGTGTTGTAGATGATTTGTGTAGAGGAGGAATAGGGCGTGTGTTGTAGATGATTTGTGCAGAGGAGGAATAGGGCGTGTGTTGTAGATGATTTGTGTAGAGGAGGAATAGGGCGTGTGTTGTAGACGATTTGTGTAGTAGAGGGTTTGTTTAATTGATCATTTGTGTAGATGAAGAATAGGGTGTGTGTTGTAAATGATTTGTGTAGAGGAGGAATAAGGCGTGTGTTGTAGATGATTTGTGTAGAGGAGGAATAGGGCGTGTGTTGTAGATGATTTGTGTAGAAGAATAATAGGGCGTGTGTTGTAGATGATTTGTGTGGAGGAGGAAAAGGGCGTGTGTTGTAGATGATTTGTGTAGAGGAGGAATAATAGGGCGTGTGTTGTAGATGATTTGTGTGGAGGAGGAATAGGGCCTGTGTCATGGATCATTTTAAAGGCCATGCTGGGAATAAAAAGCAGCCTTGGAAAAATTGAAGACCAGTCCTATTTCAGTTGAGTCAGTAGAATGCATACACCCGGTTTTTATCAACAGGATTACTGGGATACTTATCCCCCTGTTATCCCCCCCCCCCCCCCCCCAGAATTTAAGTGTTAGTTTGCAATAAAATAAAATGCTAGAATGGTATTTTAACGGCAACCTAAACCCAATTTCATCCATTAATCCTTTTAACAGTGTGAAAATGATTAGCCATACTGTAATGTGAAGACACCCCAAACAGTGTATCTGTCTCCTACTGTGACTGAAATAGACATTAGAAACCTTTCAAAGGAGGCAACTAAATGGTATATGTTCTACAAAATAAAACAAGGAAATATGTTCTGATCTTAATATTTATACCTCAGAGGATAAAAGAATTAAGATGACACAGCAGCATTGCCCCATTAAATTGTAGCTGGTCAGCCCCAGCTGCTGCAGCCCACAGGGAAATCTCCTGGTAGGAGGAATAGGGCCTGTGTCATGGATCATTTTCAAGGCCATGCTGGGAATAAAAAGCAGCCTTGGAAAAATTGAAGACCAGTCCTATTTCAGTTGAGTCAGTAGAATGCATACACCCTGTTTTTATCAACAGGATTACTGGGATACTTAACCCCCTGTTATCCCCCCCCCCCCACACAGAATTTAAGTGTTAGTTTGCAATCAAATAAAATGCTAGAATGTTATTTTAAAGGCAACCTAAACCCAATTTCATCCATTAATTATTATTATCGGTTATTTGTAGAGAGCCAACAGATTCCGCAGCGCTATTAATCCTTTTAACAGTGTGAAAATGATTAGCCATACTGTAATGTGAAGACACCCCAAACAGTGTATCACTCTGTCTCCTACTGTGACTTAAATAGACACTAGAAACCTTTCAAAGGAGGCAACTAAATGGTATATGTTCTACAAAATAAAACAAGGAAATATGTTCTGATCTTAATATTTATACCTCAGAGGATAAAAGAATTAAGATGACACAGCAGCATTGCCCCATTAAATTGTAGCTGGTAAGCCCCAGCTGCTGCGGCCCACAGGGAAATCTCCTGGTATCCTGGTAGGTCAAACTGACCTTGATGATTTGTGCAGAGTAAAAAACAAAACAAAGTGTGTGTTGTAGATGATTTGTGTAGAGGAGGAAAAGGGCGTGTGTTGTAGATGATTTGTGTAGAGGAGGAAAAAGGCGTGTGTTGTAGATGATTTGTGTAGAGGAGGAATAGGGCGTGTGCTGTAGATGATTTGTGTAGAGGAGGAATAGGGTGTGTGTTGTAGATAATTTGTGTAGAGGAGGAATAGGGCGTGTGTTGTAGATGATTTGTGTAGAGGAGGAATAGGGCATGTGTTGTAGATGATCTGTGTAGAGGAGGAAAAGGGGGTGTGTTGTAGATGATTTGTGTAGAGGAGGAATAGGGCGTGTGTTGTAGATGATTTGTGTAGAGGAGGAATAGGGCATGTGTTGTAGATGATTTGTGTAGAGGAGGAAAAGGGCGTGTGTTGTAGATGATTTCTGTAGAGGAGGAAAAAGGCGTGTGTTGTAGATGATTTGTGTAGATGAGGAAAAAGGTGTGTGTTGTAGATGATTTGTGTAGAGGAGGAATAGGGCGTGTGTTGTAGATGATTTGTGTAGAGGAGGAATAGGGCATGTGTTGTAGATGATCTGTGTAGAGGAGGAATAGGGCGTGTGTTGTAGATGATTTGTGTAGAGGAGGAATAGGGCGTGTGTTGTAGATGATTTGTGTAGAGCAGGAAAAAGGCGTGTGTTGTAGATGATTTGTGTAGAGGAGGAAAAGGGCTTGTGTTGTAGATGATCTGTGTAGAGGAGGAAAAGGGCGTGTGTTGTAGATGATCTGTGTAGAGGAGGAATAGGGTGTGTGTTGTAGATGATTAGTGTAGAGGAGGAATAGGGCATGTGTTGTAGATGATCTGTGTAGAGGAGGAAAAGGGCGTGTGTTGTAGATGATCTGTGTAGAGGAGGAATAGGGCGTGTGTTGTAGATGATTTGTGTAGAGGAGGAATAGGGCGTGTGTTGTAGATGATTTGTGTAGAGGAGGAATAGGGCGTGTGTTGTAGATGATTTGTGTAGAGCAGGAAAAAGGCGTGTGTTGTAGATGATTTGTGTAGAGGAGGAAAAGGGCTTGTGTTGTAGATGATTTGTGTAGAGGAGGAAAAGGGCGTGTGTTGTAGATGATTTGTGTAGAGGAGGAAAGGGGCGTGTGTTGTAGATGATTTGTGTAGAGGAGGAAAAGGGCGTGTGTTGTAGATGATTTGTGTAGAGGAGGAATAGGGCGTGTGTTGTAGATGATTTGTGTAGAGGAGGAATAGGGCATGTGTTGTAGATGATTTGTGTAGAGGAGGAATAGGGAGTGTGTTGTAGATGATTTGTGTAGAGGAGGAATATGGTGTGTGTTGTAGATGATGTGTGTAGAGGAGGAAAAGGGCGTGTGTTGTAGATGATTTGTGTAGAGGAGGAATAGGGCGTGTGTTGTAGATGATTTGTGTAGAGGAGGAATAGGGCGTGTGTTGTAGATGATTTGTGTAGAGGAGGAATAGGGCGTGTGTTGTAGATGATTAGTGTAGAGGAGGAATAGGGTGTGTGTTGTAGATGATGTGTGTAGAGGAGGAATAGGGCGTGTGTTGTAGATGATTTGTGTAGAGGAGGAATAGGGCGTGTGTTGTAGATGATTTGTGTAGAGGAGGAATAGGGCGTGTGTTGTAGATGATTTGTGTAGAGGAGGAATAGGGCGTGTGGTGTAGATGATTTGTGTAGAGGAGGAATAGGTCGTGTGGTGTAGATGATTTGTGTAGAGGAGGAATAGGGCGTGTGTTGTAGATGATTTGTGTAGAGGAGGAATAGGGCGTGTGATGTAGATGATTTGTGTAGAGGAGGAATAGGGCGTGTGTTGTAGATGATTTGTGTAAAGGAGGAAAAGGGCGTGTGTTGTAGATGATTTGTGTAGAGGAGGAAAAGGGCATGTGTTGTAGATGATTTGTGTAGAGGAGGAATAGGGCGTGTGTTGTAGATGATTTGTGTAGAGGAAGAATAGAGTGTGTGTTGTAGATGATTTGTGTAGAGGATGAAGTGTGTGTTCCAATGAAGCCACTGAAAGATTATTTCCATCATTAATAGCATATTGAGTAGTGACAAAACTCAGCTTGGTGCGTTCCTGATGAAGAAACCCTCCTTAGGGAAATTCACAGCTCTGAAAAATACATACATTTTTCTTCTTTTTATTTTAAAGGAACAGTGTACATCAATATTTATATAACTGCCTGTGATAGACACTACTATAAAGAAGAATATGCACAGATACTGATCTAAATATCGAGTATAAAACCTTTTACAAACTTACTTAGAAGCTCCCAATTTAGCACTGTTGATGAGGTTAGGCTGGGACATCCACTGAAGGGGGCTGGGAAAACAAGAGGAGGAGACCCCCTCCCCCTTTCATGCATATGAAAAGCAGGAGTCTGTAAACAAGTGTATACATCTGGCACTGTGGGGCGTGGTTAGGAGTCTAAAATCAGCACAATGTTCTTAAAAAATAAGCAAAACTATACATTGTTACAAAGCCACTTCCAGTTGGGCTATATAAACATTTATGCAAATAAAAATCTAGTGTACAATGCCCCCTTTAAAGTGAAGATAACAATCTGAGCTATTGTTTTTATTATTGCCTTTCATTGTAGGTAAATGGTTTTCACATGCCAGTATCAATTAAAAATGTTCAATAGTTTTTTTTTACACCTCAACATTTATAAAATTCTTAGAATTATTATAGTGAAGTAATAATATATAGTCAACTTGTTCCACTGGAAAAAAGTACTAGCTGTGTAACATATTATAAACAAGGTAAGATTTCACTTACCCATACAAGTTGTTCAAGCATAATCAGGACAATATTGTACACTACCCTGGTCCACCATCTTATAATGAACATCTCTTTATCATGTGCAATGTCACTCCCACACCGGCTTGTTCTGGGTAATACGTCCGAACATTGAAACCACTCCCACTGTTAAGAGATGTAGAATACTTGTTCACATTTAGTGTCTCCAAAACACCTTTTTATATGAATATGGCAGATTGACAAATTTTGAGAGAACAGGATTCCAGACACGCGTGGGAAATAAGATTATCCAAGTTTAGTAGAATAAGTTTAGAACAGGACACCAATCTTTCCCACTACAGCTATGCTCCAACTAATGTTCCAACTAGACCCCATTTTGTTAGCGGCCCAGCAGAGGAACAGTTAATTAGGGAACTTCACCCTGCAGTTAGCAGTTATTACACAATGAAGTCTACAAGGTATGGTTCCCTCATTAACTGTTTCACTGCTGGGACGCTCAAAAAATGTGGCCTTAGAGGTAACACTGGCTCCAACGCATTTCCTGCCTATATGGCACTTCCTTATGGAATATATATATTCAAACACTTCCATTGAGATTCTGCACACAACTGCGTAGAACTGCAGCAGATATCTTTTATTCATCATTATCACATAAATGAAAACTTCTGTATGCTGTGAACAAGCACTATGTATTATGAGCATAACCAACATTCCGGCCTTCACTGGGGCCTGACACAAAGTAACAATATTTACCATAATCCTCTCCTTAAATATACTAGTAATAAAAATTGGTGTCAAAATACTCTGGCCAAACAGAAATTATTCCCACACTGTGGTTTACTTGAAGCATACTGCCATCTAGTGAAAAAAACTGTAATTGCTATCATAGCTTTCTATTCTACTTTTATTTTCTCTTGCTACAGGGGAAAGAAATCACTGTGGTTATGTGCCAATACAATCTATCTATCTATCTATCTATCTATCTATCTATCTATCTATCTATCTATCTATCCATCCATCAATATATATATATATATATATATATATATATCATCTATATCTATCTAAATATCTATCTATATCTATTTCATCTATCTATAGCTATCTATCTATCCAGCAATAAATATATATATATATATATATATATATATATATACACATGTATATATATATATATATATATATATATATATCATCTATATCTTTCTAAATACCTATCTATATCTAGTTAATCTATCTATATCTATCTATCCATCAATATATATATATTTCATCTATATCTATCTAAATATCTATCTATAACTATCTATATATAACTCTACCTATCTATCTGTCTATAACTATCTATCTATCAAGAGAGATTTATTATAACTATTTAATATATATAAAAAATACTTCATATATTGCCTAGGTATAGTATTTAATAACTAATAAGCATTAGGAAATCTATATAATGAAATATTGAGTTAGCTTTCTTTGCAATCTATGTAATAACGTATTTTTCCTTTGTTTTTAAAGCAATTTTCATTTAGTTAAAATTTATTGCTATTTACTACATTTTCCCTTTTAATTTTTTTCAGTTTTTTTTTTTTTTTATAAACTATTTGGCATTTTCTATGATATTGAGTTTTAAACAACCTTTGTAACAATGTGCTGATTCCCTTGGCGAAAAATGTGTTTAAAAGGATATTCCAGTAGTAAAAATTAGGTACGGACAACATTTTGGGATTTGGCATTTGTTTGCGAAACAAATGCTGAATATGGCTGAAGGCAGCGGCATTTGTTTTGTTTTGGCACCGGATATATCCGTGTGAAAGGGCAACGCACACAGATCTGGATTTGCACAAATACCTGTGTGTTACTCTGACACTCTAGCGCTGAAACAAAACGAATGCCGCTACCTGCATATTAAGCATCTGTTTGCGAAATCCCATGCCCAATAACATTTTACTTTTATTTGTTACTATTTTTTCTTTTAACATTTCTAAATATTTTTGACCTATTTGATTTGCTTTTCAGTTTTCTACTTAGCTATTATGGGCCCATTATCTCTTGAACGACTTTGAGCAAAGAATAACGCACACTCATGCATTACAAGTTTATAGATACATATTTTAACCATAGCACCTTGGCACAGCTGAAACTTTTTTAGCACAACCTATACTATTAATGCATAGTTCAGGGAGCTTACTGAGCTTGTATTACAAGTGGTGAGAAAAGTGATATGTGCTTGAGTGCAATTCAAATACCGCTGTAAAGAGCACACATTGGGGCATATCTATCCGTACGGAGCTTGAAGCCCCGTGTTTCTGGCGAGCCTTCAGGCTAAAGACCGCTGCACCATAACCTGACTGCCTGCTCTAAGGAGGCCGACAGACATCACCGCAATTCAACCCGATCGAATTGATTGACACCCCCCTGCTAGCGGCCGATTGGCCGCGAATCTACAGGGGGCGGCGTTGCACAAGCAGTTCACAAGAGCTGCTGGTGCAATGCTGAATGCGGAGAGCGTATTGCTCTCCACATTCAGCGATGTCTGTCGGACATGATCCGCAATGTCGGATCATGTCCGACAGGCCTTTCATAAATAGGTTCCTTTGTCTTAAAGGGACAGTCTAGTATAAATTAAACTTTCATTATTCAGATAGGACTTGTAATTTTAATCAACTTTCCAATTTACTTTTATCATCAAATTTGATTTGTTCTTTTGGTATTTTTAGTTGAAACTAAACCTAGGTAGGCTCATATGTTAATTTCTAAGCCCTTGAAGGCCGCCTCTTATCACATGTTTTTATTTGCTTTTCACTACAGGAGACTGCTAGTTCATGTGGGCCATATAGATGACACTGTGTTCAGGCACGAGGAGTTATTTAAGAGTTAGGACAACACAGTACTAAATTCTAGTCAATAGATAATAACTACAAGTCATGTTATCAGGGGGCTGTCAGGAGATGCTTAGATACAAGGTAATCACAGAGGTAAAAAGTATATTATTATAACTGTGTTGGTTATGCAAAACTGGAGAATGGGTAATAAAGTGATTATCTATCTTTTAAAACAATAAAAATTATATTGTAGACTGTCCCTTTAAAGGGACAGTCAAGTCAAAATTAAACTTGCTTGATTCAGATAGGATATGCAATTTTAAACAACTTTCCAAATTACTGTTATCATCAAATTTGCTTTGTTCTCTTGGTATTCTTTATTCAAAGCTCAACTAGGTAGGCTCATATGCTAATTTCTAATCCCTTGAAGGCCACCTCTTATCTTATGTGTGCAATTCAACAGTTTTTCACAGCTAGACAGTGCTAGTTCATGTTGGTCATTTATATAGCATTATTTATGAGTCAGCACTGATTGGCTAAAATGCAACTTTGTCAAAAGAACTGAGATAAGGGGGCAGTCTGCAGAGGCTTTAATATGAGTTAATCAGAGAGGTAAAAAGTATATTAATATAACCTTGTTGGTTATGCAAAACTGAGGAATGGGTAATAAAGGGATTAACTATATTTTAAAATATTCTGGAGTAGACTGTCACGTTAACATATCCACAGCTAAGTGCTCGAGAGATATCAGACATTAATTTTACTGGGCCCCTCCATAGAAAGTCTATCATCATCCAGACAATCCAGTATTTCTGCAAGCTGTCCAGTAAAATCTTCACAAAATACTGGACACGTGTATCCATTCTTTATTATTAAAGTCCCTTAGTGTTAGCTAAATGTTAAAGGCCTTGTTTGCCTCAACGCATTACAAATATAGAGCAGAAAAAAGCGAGGGGCAGTCAATAATGGGGGGGGGAGCTGCAAATCGATACTATTTACATGTCTTACTGGCAATTTAAGAGGTAAAATGATTGATTTGTGTGTTAGCCAATGAGTAAAATGTCTGATCAGCTGTGAAAAATATACATAGTAGGAACAAAAGAAGGGGCATTTGGGGAGGACATTATATGACCCCCATCTACCTATGTGACTAATCAGCATATTGTCCAGTATTTTTGTGGAGGAAAGTAGGGCAACCCTAAATGGGGGGGATTTAACCCACAAATTCACATTCCTGCTGCGCAAACATAGGACACAAACATACAGCTTTAAATGTGCAATTCCTTCTCCTGAGTCTTGGAAGTAATGGAAATGCAAACCTAAATGGACAGCAGCAGGAGCACGCAAAGGCAATTGCATTCAGTAAAGCAGACATGAAACCATTGGTAAAAATCCTGGCCTGCTGACCCTGCATTGCTGGGGGGCCAATAGGAAAGAGGGACCCACCACCTGTCCACCTTTTCAGGGCCGTTGGACCGCTGCAAGGCCACCATCACTTGCTGGGGAATACCCTAGTTAGAAAGGATGAACTTCCTTGAGTCATTATGAAGTCATCAGGAGCCATCCTGAAGTATGCCCACAGGCCTAAATATTTAAATGAGATGACTCTAGAGTCATCCATTGGCTCTTTATGCTTGTGAAGTAGCCAGTAAGGTAATCTGCTAATTATTCTGATGTCATCACCCAGTATCTATTACCTCAGCTGATGACTTTACAAGCCTGATGATATGCAAATGACTTCTAAAGTAGTTTTATGATCATCAAATGAATCCTGTTCGTCTTAGGCAGTGGCAGGGATGTTGGCGCTCTATAAATACCTGATGATAATAATAATAATAATAATAATAGGGATGTCACAGAGCCCCTGCAGGGAACACAGCACAGAATAACTCCCTCCCCCACCTTTGTCTGCAGCCCTATAACACTGTATACTGTAAAACGTATGCCTTTTGTGGAGTTAATTTTAAATAAAGCTGTGTTGAAATTAAAGCAGCTTTTTTTGTGCATCTCATCTGACTGGCTTTTTTTTAACCCCCCACCTTCCCCATTCTATTATCTATTGTTCACAATGGATCAACGTAGTTTTATAAATTTGGTCTCAACTGTCTCATATTGTTTAAATTTTGCATAATTATATTTTTAATTAGATTTCCCTTATTTTGAATGCGATATGCGAATGGCTCGCTATGTTAAAGTATAGGCGTCGTCAGTGGTGACTCTAGGAACAATATATAGGGGGGGCACATAAGATACCACAGTCAAAACTGAGGGGGCACTAATAATTTTTACCACTAAATTATACCCCTAAATATACAAACATACACACTCATTCATACATACATACGCACTCATTCATACATACATATACATACACACACTCATACATATATACACACACACACACTCTCTCATACATACACACACACTCATACATATACACACTTATACACACACACAAACATACACACACACTCATACATACACACGCACACACTCATACATACACACACACACTTATGCATACATGCACACACACTAATACATACACTCACAAAATACTCATACATACACTAATGCATACACACACTGACACATACACGCTCTCACTCATACATACACACACACTAATGCATTCACACATACACATGCACGCACATACACACTAATGCATAACACACTCACACATACACACTCACACTAATGCATACACAATCACACACATTAATGCATACAGACACAAACTCATGCATAGACACACTCATACATACATACACATACTATAGTGTTATTTTAATTTAATTGTTTTCAGTCCACGAGTGAAAGAGAATATTTCACCAGCTTTGAAGTAAAAAGTACTAAAAAGCTTATCTCCAAGGTGTTAAAAATGCTACCTTAAAGTGACGGGTGGAAAATTCAGTACATCCTGCTCCATAGGTAACACAGAGCGCTCACATTGCCCTTCCTAAGCCTTGGTTCATACAATGTATGCAGGGTAGCAGCTCTGTAAAACCTATGGTACTGACTGTGTCTCACGTGATTCTCTGTACTCCATTTTCAGTCAAAAGTATAATAAAAAGGCCTACTCTGGGTAGTGTCGCTACTTTTAGGAGCTGTTTAGCCCCCTTTGAGAAAAAGATTGGTAGACTTGTCTGCAAATCATTGCAGATATACATATATACAGTGGCGTCGCTACAGGGGGGCCAGGGGGCATTTGCCCCCCTTGTGAATGGCTTGCCCCCCTGACTGCCCCCCCCAGCCCCAGCACTTGCATAATGCTGAATGTGAACTGTCGGATATATACTTTTTTTTTTATATTTGTTTTATTCTGGGCCAGTGTTTTTTCTTTCAAATATGCCTTAGAGTGACTGAGAAATATGCGCAGCAGTAGCGTGTCTCACTATGTTCCCCATGCATGCTGGCGCTATTTGCTCCTCCTCTCCAGTTCCAGGCAGGTCATGTTCCTACACAGCAGCACAAGGAACATGACCGGAGACTGAACATGAAGAGGGAGGAGCAAGCCAGTAGGTGCTTTTGTGTGCAGGACAGAGCAAGCAGAGAGCGCGGGAAGGAGCAGCACCAGCAGGCACTGGCTGTTTGGGACTGGCAGTGGCTGTCAGTGGCAGCAAAGACAGATGACGATAGTCTGAAGATCTGATTCTGGGGTTGGGGTAAGATTAAACTGATTCTGTAGAGTTGACTGTAGGCACATATTATAGGTGAGGCTGTGTGTTTCATTCTTCTAATTCTTGTTTTTTGTTGGAGAAACGCTATTTTGAGGCTCTCTGATAGTCAGCTCAGCCCTACACAATAATCATAGGATTTCAAATAGCTAACATGATTAGTTTCTGTTAGCACATAGTCCCTTAGTATAGCAGGGGGGTGATACTGAAACTGCTATACAAAGGGACTATGTGCTAACAGAAACTAATGTTAGCTATTTGGAATCCTATGATTTTTGTGTAGGGCTAAGCTGCTGCTGGCAATGTGTGTGTGTTTTATACATACACACACACATTTATATATATAAAAATATGCAACTATTTGTTCTTTAGGAAACCTTGTATAATTATATATATCCACTATCTTCCTTCTAGGGATGACTATAAAAGTAAACATCTATACACACACACACACACATATAAATAAATATATATATATATATATATATGTATATATAAATATTTTTACTTGAGAGAAATATACATCTGTATATATTTAAAGGGACATTAAATCCAAATGTTTTTTTCATGATTCAGATAGAGAATAAATACCATTTTAAACTTTCTATTTAACTTCTATTATCTCATTTGCTTCATTCTCTTGATATTCTTGCCTGAAAAGCATATCTAGATAGGCTCAGTAGCTTCTGATTGGTGGCTTCACATAGATGCCTCATGTGATTGGCTTTCCCGTGTAAATTGCTATTTCTTTAACAAAAGATATCTAAAGAATGAAGCAAAATAGATAATAGACGTAAATTGGAATGCTGTTTAAAATTGTATTCTCTGTCTGAATTATGAAATATTTTTTTTTGGTTTAATGTCCCTTTAAGAGAGAGGATTCAGCACTCTTTTATTGCTCAAAGCGGTCTCCCAGAGGGAGAGACACAAACAGACCAAAAACTGGCGGCCAAATAGATATTAAAGTGCAGAGACCATTTATTAAGTCAATGAAAAAACATTGGACAGTTCAGTGATGCATCACAAAAATAAGCAAATATACTTATTCAATATTTTCCACATAACATAGTACAGTACAAGACCATAAATAGGCAAATAGCCACTAATATAAATCAACTAACTGTACAATTAGTTGATTTATGTTAGTGGCTATATGCCTATTTATGGTCTTGTACTGTACTATATATGTGGAAAATATTGAATAAGTGTATATATATATATATATATATATATATATATATATTTATTTATATATATATATATATATATATATATATATATATATATATATATATATATATATATATATATATATATATATATATATATATATATATATAAATGGTCTCTGCACTTTAATATCTATTTGACCGCCAGTTTTTGGTCTGCTTGTGGTGTGGGTCCCTCTCCCTCTGGGAGACCGCTTTGAGCAATAAGAGTGCTAAATCCCCTCTCTTAATTATATACAGATATATATTTCTCTCTTTCAAGTAAAAATATTTTTATATCTATCTTAGAGGGTCTGCACCACTACTTTTTGGCATTTGAAAGTACGCACAGTAGTTTTATAAATTATCTAAATGCTTTAGATTAATTACATACTCTCTCCCTATCTTTGTAGTATTTAAAATAAAAAAAATAAAAATAAAAATATATATATATATATATATATATATAATATAACTCACAATGTGTTATGAAAAAAAATCTGTACATTTTACAGTGAATTTAAATTATGCTCTTTTCTGCTGCATAAAAAAATATGAATTTAAAGTCCCTGTAAAATGAACAGATTTTTTCATAACACATTGTGAGCTATATTCTATGTGTATATCTGCAATGATTTGCAGACAAGTCTACCAATCTTTTTCTCAAAGGGGGCTGAAACAGCTCCTAAAAATAGCAACACTACCCAGAGTAGGCCTTTTTATTATACTTTTGACTGAAAATGGAGTACAGAGAATCACGTGAGACACAGTCAGTACCATAGGTTTTACAGAGCTGCTACCCTGCATAAATTGTATGAACCAAGGCTTAGGAAGGGCAATGTGAGCGCTCTGTGTTACCTATGGAGCAGGATGTACTGAATTTTCCACCCGTCACTTTAAGGTAGCATTTTTAACACCTTGGAGATAAGCTTTTTAGTACTTTTTACTTCAAAGCTGGTGAAATATTCTCTTTCACTCGTGGACTGAAAACAATTAAATAAAAAAATTAAAATAACACTATAGTATGTGTATGTATGTATGAGTGTGTCTATGCATGAGTTTGTGTCTGTATGCATTAAACTAATCATGTTAGCTATTTGAAATCCTATGATTATTGTGTAGGGCTGAGCTGACTATCAAAGAGCCTCAAAATAGCGTTTCTCCAAGAAAAAACAAGAATTAGAAGAATGAAACACACAGCCTCACCTATAACGTGTGCCTACAGTCAACTCTACAGAATCAGTTTAATCTTACCCCAACCCCAGAATCAGATCTTCAGACTATCGTCATCTGTCTTTGCTGCCACTGACAGCCACTGCCAGTCCCAAACAGCCAGTGCCTGCTGGTGCTGCTCCTTCCCGCGCTCTCTGCTTGCTCTGTCCTGCACACAAAAGCACCTACTGGCTTGCTCCTCCCTCTTCATGTTCAGTCTCCGGTCATGTTCCTTGTGCTGTTGTGTAGGAACATGACCTGCCTGGAACTGGAGAGGAGGAGCAAATAGCGCAAGCATGCATGGGGAACATAGTGAGACACACTGCTGCTGCGCATATTTCTCAGTCACTCTAAGGCATATTTGAAAGAAAAAACACTGGCCCAGAATAAAACAAATATAAAAAAAAAGTATATATCCGACAGATCCCATTCAGCATTATGCAAGTGCTGGGGCTGGGGGGGGCAGACAGGGGGGCAAACCATGCACAAGGGGGGGGCAAATGCCCCCCCCCCCCGGCCCCCCTGTAGCGACGCCACTGGGCGTCGTAAAATTAAATCATTTGAATTGTCTCGCAATTGTCTACGAATGTCATGGTATTGCAATAGTACAAATTTTGCTCACATTGCTGAATTTATTTCTTTGTTTTGCAAATAGATTTTTGTCCTTTCTTTGAAACATTAGTATAAAAAATATCTGGTGTTGCATTAATACTATCATTTAATGTTGTGATATATTTTGGTTACTTTTTCATTGTTAATAAAAAAAAAATCATCATGGCTCTAGTAGTAATGTTGTCTGATTGGACTGAAATGTGTGGCACAATATTTTTGTTGCTAAACAAACTTTCATTCATTTATTTTTTTCTGTTTTTTTTTTTTGTATACCTTCATTTTTTTACTAGATCTTTCATTTTCCTTATTCAAAAGTATATTACAATTTCTCAACATACATTTTGCAATGATTTTTTTTTTTTCATGGAATCATTATCACTTAGCTTTACAATTGTAGTATTAAAATTGGTTTAGCTCTTCTTTTCTTTTTATGACATTTGTGTTGAGAGTTTGTAGGTTATTCTTAATTAAATCTGTTTTTCATTTAACAGATCATTGTACTGAATTTGTTTATAGCAGAATTCATTGACATATCTATAAAATTCTAATTAATCTTCTTGTAAGGTCACCTTATTAAAATTATGATTGTTAGTAATATATTAATCATAATTTATAATCAGCTAGATTACAAGTTTTGCTGGTTTGGTGCGGTACAGCTATACCGCTGAAAAAATGGCCATTGCACAAGGAATGGCAGGTCTCCCGTATTACAAGTCTCAGCGGTATAGCTATACCGCAAGCATTTCAGCCTGTAATGCAACTCTACATTCCGCACTCAAAAAAGACCTTTGAAAGCGGGATTTTCATTGCGTCGTATTACAGGTTGTGTGGACTGGCTAAAATGCCTGAACGATCCATTCCGCGATCTGAGACCAGTAGTTATGGATTTTGTGAAACAAAAATGTTTCACAAAACTCATAACTTAAATGTTACAAAGTACACCAACACCCATAAACTACCTATTTACCCCTAAACAGCCACCCTCCCGCATCACAAATACTATATTACACCTATTAACCCCTAATCTACCACCCACATCGCCAACACTAAATAAACCTATTAACCCCTAAACTGCCGATCCCAACACTATATAAAGCTATTAACCCCTAAACCACCGCCCCCACATTGCTACTACTATAATAAACCTATTATTATTATTATTTTTTATTTATAAAGCGCCAAAAGATTCCGCAGCGCTGTCCATGGGTACAAAGATAAAAGTACAGTACAATACAATATAAAAGACACCAGACAAAGTTTAACAAACAAATACAGGGGGAATTGAGGGCCCTGTTCCCGTGGGAACTTAGAGTCTAGATGGGTAGGAGGGTGAGAAACAGGAAGTGGGGACTGCAAAGGTGGTAATGATATTAGTGTGGAGTTAGATGAGGGCAGCTATAAGGCAAGATGAATTAATTTGTTACTGATTTGGAGATATGCTTCCCTGAACAAAAGGGTCTTTAGGGAGCATTTAAAGGAGGAAAGGTTAGGGGAAAGTCTTGCAGCTCGAGGAAGTGTGTTCCAGATGGTTGGTGCCGCACAAGAGAGGTCCTGTAGTCTAGCATGGGAGGAGGTAATAGTAGAAAGATGTAAGGAGCAGGTCATTGTTGGATCTTAGGGGGCGGGCTGGACTATATTTGTTGAAGAGTGAGGACAGGTGGGGGGGCTGCGTTTGTAAGGGCTTTGTAGGTCAGGGTAAGCGTTTTGAATTTAATTCTGCTGTGAATGGGGAGCCAGTGAAGGGACTTGCAGAGAGGTGCAGCAGATATAGAGCGTCGGGAGAGGTGGATTAGCCTAGCATAGGCATTTAGAATGGATTGAAGAGGGGAGAGAGAAAGGCCAGTTAGTTGGTTATTAAAGTAGTCAATTCGGGAAATTACCAGGGAGTGGATTAGCTGTTTAGTTGTTTCAGCACTCAGAAACAGACGAATTTTGAAGTTATTGTGTAGGTGGTTGCGACAGGATGAAGAGAGTAATTGAATGTGGGGTATGAGTCAAGTGTAACTTCTAGGCAGTGGACTTGGGGTGATGGGAAGATACTGGTGTCGCCAACAGTGATTAAAAAGTTAGAAACCAGGGTAGAATAAGAGGGGGGGGGGATTAGAAGGAGTTTAGTCTTGGACATGTTGACTTTTAGGTGACGAGAGGCCATCCAAGAAGAAATGCCAGATAAGCAAACACTGATGTGAGAAAGGACATAAGGAGAGAATGTAGGGGTGGATAGGTAGATCTGAGTATCATCAGCATAAAGGTGATAGTTGAAGCCATATCTACTGATAAGTTTACCCAGTGAGGAAGTATAAATAGAAAAGAGTAGAGGACCCAGACCGGAGCCTTGAGGTACTCCAACAGACGGAGGCAATGGAGAGGAGGAGTCGCCAGCAAAGGAGACAAAAAAGGACCTATTAGAGAGATAAGAGTGGATCCAGGAGAAAGCAGTGCCAGAGAGCCCAAGGGAGCTGAGAGTCCATAGGAGAAGGGGATGGTCAACGGTGTTGAAGGCAGGAGAAAGGTCAAGTAAGATAAGTATAGAGTAGTGGCCATTGTTTTTAGCAGAAAGAAGATCGTTAGTAACCTTGGTGAGGGCAGTCTCAGTTGAGTGTTGGGGACGGAAGCCAGCTTGCAGGCGGTCAAGCAATGAGTTGGAGGACAAGAAGTGGGTTAGGAAATCGAAAACTAGTTTTTCCAGGACTTTTGAAGCTAGCAGAAGCAGTGATATGGAGCGGTAGTTTGCAGGAGAATTGGGGTCGAGGGAGGTTTTTTTGAGGATGGGGGTGACCTTTGCATGTTTGAAGGAAGATGGGAATGAACCTGTAGCAAGGGATAGGTTGAATATGTGAGTAAGAGATGGAGTGAGGGTAGAAGACAGAGAAGGTATTAGATGTGAAGGGATAGGGTAGTGAGGAAGACAATAGGGAACTCACTTCATTCTCAGTGGTTGGGGGGAAGTTGCTTAGAGTGGTGGAGGGGGTGACCAGGGGCGGAGATGGAAGGTTGCAGTCTTGTGTTGGGATATTACTTTGGAT
Organism: Bombina bombina; assembly: GCF_027579735.1. Taxonomy (NCBI): domain Eukaryota; kingdom Metazoa; phylum Chordata; class Amphibia; order Anura; family Bombinatoridae; genus Bombina; species Bombina bombina. The sequence continues at coordinate 84,499,663 of NC_069510.1, read as the reverse complement.
GGTAAGTGTTCTGTTGAAAAAGTAGTCTGCCAGGTCTTGAGCACTAAAGGCAGATGAAGGGGGTGGTGCAGGTGGATAGAGGAGGGAGTTGAAAATGGAGAAAAGACGTTTAGGGTTTGAGGAGTGAGTAGATATAAGAGAAGAGAAGTAGGTTTGCTTGGCTAAGTGAAGGGCAGAGGAGTAAGGATAAATAATTAACTTACAGTGGAGAAAATCTGGTTCAGAGTGGGATTTCCTCCAGGCACATTCAGCAGCATGGGCACATTTTTGCAGTTAGCATTTTCGCTCAGAGTGCCAGGGTTGAAGCTGACAATGTGGGGTTTTGCATATTTGGGGAGGAGCAAAAGTGTCAAGTGCAGAAGAGAGAGCATTGTTATAGTGGGTTGTAGCAAGGTCAGGGCAGGATATCGTGGAAGTATGGCGGAGGCGTTTTTTTAATAAGGTTGGAAAGTTGGAGAGGATCCACAGTGTGCATATTTCTACAGATGTGGGGGCGAGGGGAAGAAGTAGGTTTAGCCTGTATATCAAGATAATAGGTGAGCAGATGGTGGTCTGACATGGGAATTGGGCGACAGGTGATGTCAGAAAGAAAGCAGAGGTAGGAGAATACCAGATCAATAGAGTGTCCATCGCGGTGAGTAGGGAATAGGGTGGATTGTGAGAGACCAAAGGAGTTGGGAATAGGGTGGATTGTGAGAGATGCTAAAATTAAAAAAGGGGGTAACTGGCGCTAATGGTTAGATAATGGTAAGGTAATTCTAACCATTAGCGCCAGTTACCCCCTTTTTTTAATTTTAGCACCTACACTTTTTTAAACTACTAAGGAGGAGTAGTTTATCCTTTAACCAGGCATTTAGGATAACAGTTAGCGCCAACACTCAATTCTATACACTGGATTGTGAGAGACCAAAGGAGTTTGTGAGTGAGAGAAGCTTAGAGGCAGCAGGGTTATCAATGGGGATGTTGAAGTCCCCCAGGATTAGAGCAGGTGTATTTGTAGAGAGAAAGTGAGAAAGTCAGGCAGCAAAGTTGTCAAGGAATTTGGAGGTTGGTTCAGGGGGGTGACAGATAACTGCCACCCTAAGGGATAGGGGGGAGAACAGGCAGATGCAGTGGACTTCAAAGGAGGAAAAGGAGAGAGATGGATGAGGATGCAGGTGCTGATAGGAGTAGAAGGGGGAGAGTAAGATTCCACCACCGCCACCATGTCTCTCCCCTGGCCTAGGTGTGTGGCTAAAGTGGAGACCACTGTGCGTGAGAGCAGTAATGGAAGCAGTGTCAGAAGAAGATAACCAGGTTTCAGTAATTGCTAGAAGATTGAAAGCAATAGAAACAAACAGGTCATGAACAGTTGTAAGTTTGTTACAAACAGAGTGTGCATTCCAAAGAGCACAAGAAAAGAGAGGGGATAAGTGCTGTGGGTTAATAGAGATGAGAATGTTAGGATTGTGTGACCTAGAGTTTTTGCAGTGGGGGGCTGAGTGAGAGTGTAAAAGTGTGGTGATTGCTGCAGGGTCAGGGTTAGGAGAGATGTCACCAGCAGCAAGCAGTAGAAGGAGTGTGAGTGACAGAAGGTGAGAGTGAGACTTGTAGGAGCGGGTATGATTAGACCCAGGAGAGTAAGATGGGGAAGTATTTCTAAGGAGACAAAGTAGTTCATTAGAGGACAGCATAGGGGATGTGAGAAGGGAGGGTGAGATAAGGATAGTGTGGGGGTTATTGTTGTTACAGCGAAGTGCAGTGAGCTTTACGAAAAGGGCAGACAGAAATAACAGAAAAGAAATGGAGATCACTGTGCAGGTTAGTAAGTTTTATCCCTAAGCCGCCGCCCCCGACATCGCTACTAATATAATAGACATATTAACCTTTAATCCGCTGCCCACCCACATCACAAACACTATATAAACCTATTAACCTCTAAACCACCGGCCCCCTACATCACTAACACTATATAAAGCAATTAACCCCTAAACCGTCAGCCCCCACATCGCTACTACTATAATAAACCTATTAACCCCTAAACCGCTAGCCCCCAGCATCACTTATACTAAACAAAACCTATTAACCCCTAAATTGCCGCCCCCCACATCGCAAATCACTTAAACTATTAACCCCTAAACTAACACCCCCTAACTTTAAATTAAATTTACAATATAACTATCTTAAAATAAATAAAAACTTACCTGCGAAATAAAAATAAACTAAGAAAATATAAATAAACCTAACATTACTATTTTAAGAAAAGAATATAAACTACAAATAAAAAAAAACAAAATTACAAGATTAAAAAAACCTAGCACTATGAAAAAATAAAAAAATCTAACATTATTACCAAAAAAACACACTCAAATTACAAAAAATAAAAAACACTAAAATTACAAAAAAAAATAAACAAAATTATCCAAAATAATAAAAATTAAACCTAATCTCATAGCCCTATAAAAAACATCCCTAACCTATCAATAAACTACCAATAGCCCTTAAAAGGGTTGAACAGCTCTTTTGCCTAAAAAAATGACAAAGTCCTCCCTAACAGTGAAACCCCCCACCCAGCTAACCACCCAAAGTAAAAAAAACCTAAGCTACCCATTGACCATAAAGGGGCATTTGTATGGGGATTGCCCTTAAAAGAGCATTCAGCTCTTTTACTGCCCATTAAAATAAAAAAGCCTTCATCTAAAAAAGAAACCCACCCCAAACCCCCCCCAAAAAAAAAAACTAACACTAACCCCAGGAAATGTATTCACAGTTCCTGAAGTCTGAATATCCATCTTCATCCAGGCAGTGAGAAGTCTTCATCCAGGCGGAAACATCTTCATCCATCGCGAGGGCATCTTCTATCTTCATCCCGGTGGCGCGGAGCTGTGGAGACGGGGAGCCAAGCTGTCCAGGACCGCCGGCAACAACCAGCGCAGAGCATCCTCTTCATGCATTCGACCACCGCACACTGAAGCTTGAATGCAAGGTACCCATTTTATATTGGGGTAACATTGCATTCCTATTGACTGAAAAATTCAAACCAGCCAATAGGATGAGAGCTGCTTAAATCGTATTGGCTAATTTGAATTTTTCAGCCAATAGGAATGCAACGGTACCCCAATATAAAAGGGGTACCTTGCATTCAATCTTCAGTGTGCGGCGGCGATCGTACGAAGAGGATCCTCCACGCTGGATGGCTCCATGGTCGCCGGTCCTGTTCCTCGGTCACCTCCGCTCTGCGCTGCCTTCGCCCCTGGATGAAGATAGAAGAGGTCCAGAAGCACTTCAGTCCAATTAAAATATGATACAACAAATCAGTTCTATTGTTACACATTGTAACAGTCTTACTTATATTAATGATGTTCACAATCCAAATATCCACTTTGTAATAGTTAAGTTTTTCGTTACAAGTGTTCAAAAGCACACATGCATCCAGCAAGCTCAAAATTTGCAATTCCAAGAAGAAATGGCTGTTTGTTCTTCAGCCGGCAACAAGACATTACAGGAGAAATCTAGAGCACAGAAAATGAAAAAATGCCAGAATATAGTGTGAGATCCGACAAACACCTTTAATGATAACAAGATTAAAACTACTCACAAATGTAGGAGTTAAAACAGCATTTCACAAGTATAACTTCAAGAGAAAGCCGCCAGTAAGGAGAAAACGGAGAAAAGCGTTGAGGTTTTGAGTTACGGGAACCAGTGTGAGCCTTGGAACCTGAGAGGGGAGGTGGATATTCAGTCAGCGCCAAAAACACCGGGTGGTGACGTCACACGCCGGTATCACAGACTTCGCTGAAACATTGCTGAAATTCGCTTGAAGCTCCGGTGATCCTCTTTGCCCTGGTTACCCTGCTGTTACAAGTTATACTTGTGAAATGCTGTTTTAACTCCTACGTTTGCGAGTAGTTTTAATCTTGTTATTATTAAAGGTGTTTGTCGGATCTCACACTATATTCTGGCATTTTTTCATTTTCTGTGCTCTAGATTTCTCCTGTGATTTATTTTAGTAGTAGCGATGTGGGGTTTTAGTTTTTTTCTAACACTTTCTCCCCATTGATATCTATTGGGGAAAACATGCACAAGCACATCAAGTCAGGCCTTGGCTTTTGTGTGGTATGGAGCTTATCGTACCATCTCGCACAACAAAAGAAGTGTCAGGGTTTTTTCCCTGTTGTGTTTGCCATGTGCTGCTGGCAGCCATTTTACTCACCTCTTTTCCTGACTATGGTGCATTGTGGGGGATGCTGCTCAATTCCTGCACTTCCTTTTATGGCCAGACTGGTGTGCATCATCCATGTGAGACAGGATGCAGTCTCAGAATTGTGATGTCATAACTTATTATTTAAAGGGCCTCTGTTCAGTATGCTTTGCCTTTGCGTTGTCTCAGACCTGTTTGTGAGAGTTCCTGTGTATTACCTGGCTGCCTGACGTCCTTCCTGGTTCCTGATCTATGGCTTGTTCCTGACTCTGCTGTTTTCCTTGTTCCTGATTCCGGCTCGTCTGACTATTCACTTTGGCTCCTGACTCGGCTCGTCTGACTACCAGCTCTGGTTTTGATTCCTGGCTTGTTATTTGACTTGTGGACTTTTTATTATTTTTTGCTATTAATAAAGGTGTGATTATTTTTGCACTTCTCGTCTCAGTCTGATTCCTGGCACCCTGACAAGAAGGTTTTTCAGTAACTTGTAATGGCAGCGCTATGGAGAGTGCGATACCGCTCATTTTTTTGCGTTATTTACTTGAATGATAGTCTGACCATTTGTAGACATGTGCATTCGTTTTTGTATAGATACGTAATCGTCAGAAAATTGACCAATTCATCTATTTAATAGCATACAGAGTGGACGAATGAAAATGGGACTGAAATTTACCGAAATTAGTTTTTTTCGGAACTTTCAACTCCCCTCACTATATCGATCAGGCATTGCTGTGTTAAAAGAAGAGCTGGCAAAGGCTTCTGGACAGTTGGTACACTTTACCACTGACTTGTGGAGTGCTCCTTGTGGCCATCATGCCTTTCTCTCCCTGATGGCACATTGGTGATAGCCCAGGATGTGTTATGAGGGTAATGGTGTTACTACTAGTGGTGGGGAAGTGTTAGTTAGCTCCAGTCAGGGCAGGAGCGGGCCGGTAGATTGGCATGGCTAACGATCAATCCTCCTCCATGCTGAGGTGTTGGATGAGTGGTATACCACTGAAAATATATTGCATATATGGTGACGCAGTGGATAGGAGAGTGGGAAATAGGATTTGTTGTAAACAACAGAGCAATCAATAGGGCAGTGTCTCTCTGTGAGGGTGACTGTGTTTGTGTGTGTTGTTTGGCTCACATCCTCTACCTGGTGGTAAAGACTGCTACCTCTGAAGGCAACTGTAGGTTATCAGCTTTACTTGAATGGTGCAGATGGATTTCTGGCCACTTCCACCACAGTGTTAAAGCCAGTCAGCTCCTTAGGGGCCGATTTATTAAATGTCGGACATGTCCGCCCGACATCGCTAAATGCCGACACCTCTGACCGCTGCTTCTTAACTCCTGATTCCGGCAAGCCTAAAGGCTCACGCGGAATAAGCAGTATTGACTGCTTAATAAATCGGCCCCTTAGTCATGAACAGGAGAAGGCACCATCTTAAGCAAGACATTATTACTAGGTGGAACGCGGCTTTAGATATGCTGGACCGTATCTTGGAGTAGAAGAATGCTATATATGCTATGGCTTCCGATCAATACATTGGCATCGGAAGTCCATTAGGCAGAGATTAGTGGACCATGATTTGTCAGTCTTAAAGTCTTTTATGGATATGACTGAGAACTTGAGCCAAAACACTGCCAGTCTGGGTCAAGTCATACCCTTGTTTACTCACCTATTGAACAAGATGGATGTCTTCTTGGAAAATCGTGAAGTGGTTCCTAGTGGGGTACTAAGCAGTGAGGTAGCAGAACTTGTCAGGAGACTGAGGGAGCAGCACTTGTCAGGAGACTGAGGGAGCAGCTGAAAGGTTGCATGAGGGAACATCTGAAAAAATGCCCTGAAGCGATGCTGACCCCATTATGAATTAAAGGGGAAAAGGTACTCAAACTCATTACCTGACAACATGGAGGGAAAAAGTGATTTGCAGGAGGTGTACGGTCCAAGAAAAGGAGGGCATGCTTTGTGAGGGAGAAGTGCAGTAGCAGGAGGCAGATATTTTTTCATCTCCAGCAGCTGCAGCAGCACAACACAGCTGAGTGGAGCAGCTGCATTTTGGTTAGAGGCAGTAGACTGGTGGGACCCACTGAAGCCCCCTCAAGAAAGGGGAATACAAGTTCCTCAGACATGGTGAAATCTTATCATTTGAGAAACTCCTTTTCCACCTACAGCAGACCCTCTGAGCTATTGGGATAACAAGAGGACTGTGTGGCCTACCTTGGCTACAGTAGTTCAGGAGCTACTCTCTTGCCCTCAACCACTGTGCAAAGTGAGCAAGTGTTTTCATTAACTGATGTTTACCTATAAAAGGAAAAAGGAAGAGAGGCGCCACATGGTGTACTATAGACAGAGATAACCCTGCACAAGAGAGATAGCCCTGAACCCTTGGCAATGGAAACTCACAGAGGGAGTGGCACAACCGGAGTGCCATACAAATCAGCACAGGACACTTCGCCCGTATAAACTCACAGCGTTGACTGGAACGTACCATGTTGGGTCAGGTGATCAGCGGCAACCAGTCCAGGAGCACCGACCGTCCGACAGCTGACGCCAGATAGACTCGATGTTGCAGACAGGGAAGGCTGAGCGTAACCAGCAAGGGGAGCGCTACAGCCAGCAGTTAGACGGGCACAATTGGCCCAAAATAAGTGTGATAAGACTCTTAGAGACAAACGTAAGTGGACAAGCTGGTGGGTTTAAAAAAGTGTATATTTATTAAAATACACAGAGAGATAGCAACGCGTTTCTCAGCAAAACATGCTGTTTCATCAGGCTGTATGATTCCACAACAGCTTGCTCCACATATGTAACTTTACCTAACCAATCAGAAATTGACATAATACCACACCTTCTAAAGTGTCAAGTTACACGCTGCTAGGTATATTGTTGGGGTAAAATGTCAGTCAGTGAAATGTAGGTTAACATGAAATGGATATATATAATATAAATATTAGTAAAAACAATCAAACATTTGATATTACATATAAAAAATAAAAAATTGAATATAAAGTCAATAATTACATTTAGTCTCAGGATAAATTTCAGCATTTGATGTATATATAATAACAGGATTAAAAACAACATAGTGAGTATAAATGCTCACATCTAAACAAATAACACATAATAAAAAACAATAATGCATACTAAGAGGTTATATAGGTACTGGAATCAACCATGTTTTTCAGAAAATAATCATGATAATACTATGTCGAATATGTAACTGGAAATAGATACAGATAAGTGGATATATAGAATATTGGTTTAAAATTCGAACATAGTATGTATTAAAGATTAAAAATATGTGTATGTGATGTGGCTAATGACCTACGGGGCCAGCCACCAATTGGAGTGATGGACAAAGGCTATAATAGAGTATGTCCCATTAGGGGAGGGGACAATTTTGCTACAAATAAATAGCAAAAAGGAAATTTTAGATGTATATATTAAGGATTGATATTAGTTATTGGTAAAAGCATATTATTGGGGAAGAATAGATATTAGTGAATAAAACTAAATAAGGCTATAATACGGTCCAAACAAGACAGTGTTACAAAAAACAATCCAACATCAAACTTAATTTCTGGTTAGATACCAAATATTTAATAATTAAAGATATCGGTGTAAGGTCACTAACTCGATAGCGTATTGGTGTCATAAGGGAACTATGATCCCCAGTCGACAACTGATATGATGGTAAGAACCAATGATTAAGATAGAGATCTATTGGCATACAATGTTGGAGAAAAAGAACTCTAAAAATATAATACATAAGAATTTGATGTATACTAATATAAACCTAGAAAGAAAAAAAAAATAGGAATTTGGCAGATATCCAAATTTTGGGGCCTATTTATCAAAGGTCTTGTGGACCTGATCCAAGACCTCACTGAATTCGGAGAGCAATACGGTCTCCGTATTCAGCATTGCAACCCCCCCCCCCTGCAGACTCGCGGCCAATCAGCCACCAGCAGGGGGGTGTCAATCAACCCGATCGTACTCGATCGGGTTGAATTCCGGCGATTCCTGTCCGCCTGCTCAGAGTAGGCGGACAGGGTTATGGAGCAGCGGTCTTTGTGACCGATGCTTCATAACTGCTGTTTCTGGCGAGTCTGAAGACTCGCCAGAAACACGGGCCCACAAGCTCCGTTTGGAGTTTGATAAATGGGCCCCATAGAATACTTTAATTGAAAGCTGCCAGATCTATATTGAGATTGAGCCCAGTGGGGTGCAGACTCTTGAGAACGTGGATCCAATAAGTCTCCCTCTGTCTCAGCCTAAAGAATCTATTGTAAAGATGTGAGGGAGGAATAAACTCTATCGGAATGATAGAGTAATAATTCTTCTTGCCAGAATGTTTTAGGTTACAATGTCTGGGGACACTGTGATTTTTATAGTTGTTTTTGATGTTACGTTGGTGTTCAGACCATCTAATACTTAGTCTCCTACAGGTACGCCCAATGTATTGTACCCCACAAAAACAGGTAAGGAGATAGACAACATATTTCAAAGAGCACGATATATGGCCTATGATGGAATAAGATCGACCAGTCACATTGGATTTAAAAATCTTGTTCTTATGTGAGATATCAATACATAATTTACATCTCCTATTGTGGCATTTATAAGTCCCAGGAGAGCTTACTAGTGACTTGCTATTTTTATTATTATTAGAGGAACCAATATTCCTTTAATTTTTCACAATCTTGCTGGGAGCTAGGATTGTTTTTAGAGTTGGTGCTCTTTTATAGACTACCTTTGGTGCATTTCCTATTATGTTGCCTAAGATCGGATCTTTTTTCAAGATGCCCCAATGTTTAGTAATGGCATTCTTTATCATTTGATGATTGCTAGTATATTGAGTTATAAAAAGAGGGGATTTTTGTATCGGATCTAATTCGGTTGTTGTTTCTTTGATTTTTTTGTGTTATCTAAAATATTTATTCCTATCATCAGATCTAGCTCTATAATAACCCTTATTGATGATGTTCAGAGGGTATTTCTTTTCTAAGAAACGCTCTTTAAGAATAGAGCTTTGTATTTCATAGTCCCCGATTGTACTGCAATTGCGATGTACCCGCTTGAACTGCCCATAAGGAACATTATGTTTCCAAGATAGGTAGTGGTTGCTTGTAAAATCAAGATAACTGTTGCAGTCAACTGATTTAAAATGAGTCGTGCTGATAACCTTACCATCACTAAACTTGAGATTAAGATCGAGAAAAGTGATCCTACTCGGATCAATAGTGCTAGTGAAATGAATACCCCTATCATTTTGATTAAGGTACTCCACAAAGAGATTGGTAGAGGTAACATCACCTTTACAAATAAAAATCAAATCATCAATATATCGGCCATAGAGTACCAAGTTCGCCCCATATGCCGAATCATATATGTACCTTTCTTCGAAAAGCCCCATGAACAGATTCGCATAGCTGGGGGCGAACCTGGTACCCATCGCAGTCCCCTTAATCTGTAGATAAAATTTATCCTGAATAAAAAAATAATTGTGTCTTAAAATAAAAGAAACTAAAGATAACAGAAAATCACATTGGTTAGAAGGAAGATAGGGATCCTGTTCCAGATAGTGTGCTATTGCAATAAGACCTAAATGGTGTTGTATATTAGAATAGAGAGCTTGAACATCACAGGTTATCCAAATACAATCTGGTGTAATAAGATGTTGTTTAAGTTTCTCAATTAGATCAGATGAATCACGTATATAAGATTCTAAACCAAGAACATATTTTTGTAGAAAACGATCTACATATGTGGACACATAGGGGGGTAGTTATCAAGCCGTATTTGTGGCGAGGCTGATTCGCCTTAGTTATCAAGCCCTAGATACCGGCAAACGTAGAATATAGTGACGTAAGCTTCGATCCGCCGGACTCAGTCCGACACAGATCGATTCTTACGTCACTCCAGATGTTCCGCACACAAGTGCGGCACAATCTGACTACTTTTGCTAGTTATCAAAAAACTAGCAGGTACGCTCGGCACTTTTCCGGCCCAGCGTACCTGGTTTTCAATCCGCCACCCTGGAGGCGGCGGATCCCATAGGAATCAATGGGAGTCTGACCATAGCGAAAGTTCATGTTCGCTGCTGCCAGACATCCCATTGATTCCTATGGGAGATGTCTGCACCTAACACCCTAACATGTACCCCGAGTCTAAACACCCCTAATCTGCCCCCCCTACTCCGCCGCAACTAAATAAATGTATTACCCCCTAAACCGCCGCTCCCGGAGCCCACCGCCACTCTAATAAACTTATTAACCCCTAAACCGCCGCTCCCGGATCCCACCGCCACTCTAATAAACTTATTAACCCCTAAACCGCCGCTCCCGGATCCCACCGCCACTCTAATAAACTGATTAACCCCTAAACCGCCGCTCCCAGATCCCACTGCAAGCTATAATAAATATGTTAACCCCTAAACCACCGCTCCCGGTCCCCGCCGCAACTATAATATATGTATTAGCCCCTAAACCGCCGCTGCCCCCCCTACACCGTCGCCACCTATAATAAGTTTATTAACCCCTATCCTGCCCCCCCTACACCGCCGCCACTGTAATAAAATTATTAACCCCTAAACCTAAGTCTAACACTAACCATAAAACCCCCCTAACTTAAATATTAATTAAATAAATCTAAATAATATTTGTCTTATTAAATAAATTAATCCTATTTAAAACTAAATACTTACCTTTAAAATAAACCCTAATATAGCTACAATATAAATAATAATTAACTATTTAATAGCTACCTAGCTAAAATAAAGAGAAATTTACCTGTAAAATAAAAAATAAACTAAGGTACAATTACACCTAACACTACACTATACTTTAATAAATTATTCCTATTTAAAACTAAATACTTACCTGTAAAATAAACCCTAAGACAGCTGCAATGTAATTAATAATTACATTGTAGCTATTTTAGGATTTATATTTATTTTACAGGTAACTTTGTATTTATTTTAGCTAGTTAGAATAGTTATTAAATAGTTATTAACTATTTAATAACTACCTAGCTAAAAGAAATCCAAAATTACCTGTAAAATAAATCCTAACCTAAGTTACAATTAAACCTAACACTACACTATCATTAAATTAATTAAATAAATTACCTACAAATAACTACAATTAAATACAATTAAATAAACTAACTAAAGTACAAAAATTAAAAAAGCTAAGTTACAAAAAATAAAAAAAATAAGTTACAAACATTTAAAACATATTACAACAATTTTAAGCTACTTACACCTAATCTAAGCCCCCTAATAAAATAACAAAGCCCCCCAAAATAAAAAAATGCCCTACCCTATTCTAAATTAAAAAAATTCAAAGCTCTTTTACCTTACCAGCCCTTAAAAGGGCCTTTTGCGGGGCATGCCCCAAAGAATTCAGCTCTTTTGCCTGTAAAAGAAAAATACAACCCCCCCAACATTAAAACCCACCACCCACATACCCCTAACCTAACCCAAACCCCCCTTAAATAAACCTTACACTACCCCCCTGAAGATCATCCTACCTTTAGTCGTCTTCAGCCAGCCGACCCACCGATGGAACCGAAGAGGAGATCCGGAGCGATCAGTCTTGATAAAGGTCAATGCCTGACCGAAACGCGTCGACTGGTAAGTGATACTCTGATAGGGAGCTATTTTGTAAAACGTCTGCACTATTATTGTTCTTGTTTCTTTGACAGAAAGGATCAATATGGCAGAACACTGAACTGACCGATTGGGTCATCACTTAGGAGTCCTATCTACATCTCACACTTGAAAAAAACACTGGGAGGAATACCACCACATCTATTTGGGACATACAAGTACATTTCTTCATTTTTTAATTTTAATTTTTCTAATCTGACATTCTCCATTGTTGTTTGACTGTTCACTTTTCTCAGGACCATTTTGGATTTTTGGATTTTTTGTATTTTATATAAATTATATTTTTATATGGCTTTTTTGGAGTTTGCCATTATGTTCTAACACTTGAATCACCAAATTGCACACTTACACTACACAATCTAAGGATTGTTGGTTGTGTTTACATCGTTGGTTTACACTATTCTTTGTTAACCTTTGTTAGCACCATCTTTTCAACTTTTTTCACCCCAATTTATTATTATTTTTTTCACACCAATTTGTTACAAGAGCACTCACACTCTATCAAACAACAGTCAATCTACCCTCCTTAGCACTGTCGACATAATTAGACAGCCACTCATTAAGATACACAGCTTGTACCATTGCTCACAACAAATCAGATTTCCAAACCATTCGAAGTACTGATCAAATCAAGTTTTTGATACATCTGTTTTTACTTATTGCTTTTATTTATTGTTTTACTTATTGTTAAATCTTGGATCCAGGATATATATATAATTTATATATTTTTATGTACTCCAGACATATTTTAATTGTTTTCTATATTTATTGTAATAAATTATATATTTTCACTTAGACCCAGCCTTTGTCCTTTTGGCGCTTTAATAATTTTCTCTTTAATGATAGTGTAGTGTTAGGTTTAATTGTAACCAGTGTTCCCTCTAAGCCCAGTTTTGTGTGCGGCCCAGCAGTGAAACAGTTAATTAGGTGACCACACCCTGCAATTAGCAAACCCTGCACAATGCAGACTGCAAGGTATGTTTCTCTTATGAACTATTTCACTGCTGGGCCGCACACAAAATTCACCTTAGAGGGAACACTGATTGTAACTTAGGTTAGGATTTATTTTACAGGTAATTTTGTATTTCTTTTAGCTAGGTAGTTATTAAATAGTTAATAACTATTTAATAACTATTCTAACTAGCTAAAATAAATACAAAGTTACCTGTAAAATAAATATAAATCCTAAAATAGCTACAATGTAATTATTAATTGCATTGCAGATATCTTAGGGTTTATTTTACAGGTAAGTATTTAGTTTTAAATAGGAATAATTTATTAAAATATAGTGTAGTGTTAGGTGTAATTGTAACTTAGGTTAGTTTTTATTTTACAGGTAAATTTCTCTTTATTTTAGCTAGGTAGCTATTAAATAGTTAATAACTATTTAATAGCTATTGTACCTAGTTAAAATAAATTGAAAGATGCCTGTAAAATAAAAATAAATCCTAAGATAGCTACAATATAATTATTATTTATATTGTAGCTATATTAGGGTTTATTTTAAAGGTAAGTATTTAGTTTTAAATAGGATTAATTTATTTAATAAGACAAATATTATTTAGATTTATTTAATAAATATTTAAGTTAGGGGGGTTTTAGGGTTAGTGTTAGACTTAGGTTTAGGGGTTAATAATTTTATTACAGTGGCGGCGGTGTAGGGGGGGCAGGATAGGGGTTAATAAACTTATTATAGGTGGCAACGGTGTAGGGGGGGCAGATTAGGGGTTAATAAGTTTAATATAGGTTGCGGCGGGGTCCGGGAGCGGCGGTTTAGGGGTTAAACTATTTATTTAGTTGCGGAGAGGTCTGGGATCGGCAGGATAGGGATTAATAAATTTCTTATAGAGGGCGGCGGCATAGGGGAGCAGGATAGGGGTTACTAGGTAGAATGTAGGTGGCGGCGGTGTCCGGGAGCGGCGGTTTAGGGGTTAATACATTTATAAGCGTTGCGGCGGGGTCTAGGAGCGGCGGTTTAAGGGTTAATAACTTTATTGAGTTGTGGGGGGCTCCGGGGGCGTCGGTATAGGGGGTAGAACAGTGTAGTTAGTGTGGGTGCTTAGTGACAGACTAGCAATAAAGCTGGGAAAAAGCCGAAGAGCAGCGAGATCGGATGAGTGATAACTATCACAGTCCGCTGCTCATCGCCCCGTACTTGGTGCGCGGCTTTTTGACAGCTTTATTGATAACTTAGGCGAAATTTTGCAGGTCCGCGGCGGCGATGGTAGGCGAGCTTAGGCGGGCGTATTGAACCGGCGAAGGCAGGTAAAGTAGACGCGTTGATAACTACCCCCCATAGTCTGTAAGGCTACCTATTCCAGCTATAATTGGTCGACCGGGAGGGCAGGTTGAATTTTTATGGAGCTTGGACAGATGGTAATAAATCACACTTATTTTGGGACAATTGTGCCCGTCTAACTGCTGGCTGTAGCACTCCCCTTGCTGGTTACGCTCAGCCTTCGCTGTCTGCAACATCGAGTCTATCTGGCGTCAGCTGTCGGACGGTCGGTGCTCCTGGACTGGTTGCTGCTGGTCACCTGACCCAACGTGGTACGTTCCAGTCGCCGCTGTGAGTTATACGGGCGACTATGAGTGTCCCGTGCTGATCCGTCTGACTCTCCGGTTGTGCTGCTCCCTCTGTGAGTTTCCATTGCGAAGGGTTCAGGGCTATCCCACTTCTGCGGGGTTATCTCTGACTATACTAAACCATGTGGCGCCTCTCTTCCTTTTATCTTTTATAGGTAAACATCGTTGGATTTCCTGGTTCAAGAGTGCGGCCGTTACAGTTTCTACATCATTTGTTGCACGAGCGCACCTCTCTGGTACTTTGGCGTCCTGTTTTTTCATTAACTGCCAATATACTGAACCCTCAACACTCACAAATGTCACCACAGCTCATGGAGAAAATGGCATTTCTCAAATGTAACATTACACAGCTAGTTAATTTTGAAAAGTTTTCCAGCTCCTGCCCTCCCTACCAAACCCTCAGGGAACTGCTGGCCGCTATGTCCAAGGGGCTTTTGGCATGTGTTTTGCCCTCCTCTTCTTTACATGGATGTGTCCCCTTTGGTGTCCAGCTCGTGGGGCCATGCAACGATAGGAGGAAGCCAGATTAGTCATCGTTGTGCTAACTACAGCAGGAGATGCGGGCGGAGGATCGCTGGTCTGCTTTCCATAAAGAAAAGGTAAGTATTTTAAAAAAGAAGCTTCATTGTAAAGATTAATGAATGAAATTGCCCCTGTTTTTAAGAGTATTTATAAAGACCGGGCACTTATTCATTAAACTTTATATTCATTTTAAGGCACATACTTAGATAAAAGGGATCTAATACAAACCCATACAAGCATTTGTTTTTACCCCTGTATTGTCTCAATAACTTGAATACTATTAACACAGACAATACACAGTGGTTTTTGCTGTTTTAACCTCTCAAATGGCAGTAATAGACAAAGATGTGGGGGTGGGGTTACCTTTCCATAGCACAGTAACAAACAGCATTGATTTATTTTTACCCTCTCAGATGGTATGTAACATACATAGTTTAATTATTTTTTCCCACCTTTTAGATCAAAGAACACAGAGCCCTTTTTTTTTTTTTTTTTTTTTTTTTTTTAAATTTTCAAAAGAGCTTTATTGAAAGATTGTAAACATACATATTATGCAATAAATGTAGACAGTATACATCAAAATTGTCTTATTTCTGAATGTCCAGTCATGCAACTATGGTTTATATATGTTGAACAAAATTTGCAATATTCTATCAATATTCTATAGAATAAAAATAACAACAAAATTTACTTCCTGGTGTATGGAGCAAAAACCACAACTGAGCACAGTAAAAAAGATATTACAATATGTTGGTGGCAGTCCAGTGACATAAACAGCTATTAACATATGTAGAATTGAGCACAAATGGTATGAGTGTTATGATTGCTATCACACAGCTGAACTAGCATAAAGTGGTTGGTTAATAACTATAAGGGTACATTTCCTTTATCACCTAGGTTTGTTAAAGCGGAGCGCTTATAATTGAGTTATGCCAAATAAGTGCAACAGCCCTGACCCTTTGCATAGAAACACAGTATGACCAATAAGAATACCCCAATTTGGGCCAGGGGAGTCAATGTTTCCGACATATTGTCTGGGATTGTTATGTTTGGCATTTGTTATAAGCTTTGCCAGATAGTTCACCCATATTGCGATCACTTTTTAGAAGGGGGGTCATCAAAACTACTGTCTGTAACCTATACACAACTTAATTAACAGGTAACAAATTCACCACGCACCATACTTTAATAATATATTCTGGCCCTCAATTCGTCATCTGAGCTAGTTAATATAAAGGAAAATATCACCAAAGCGTGGAGAATATCAGGTTCACTTCATGTAAAACAGCATACATTAATAACATGCCTCTATTATAGTCTTACTGGTGGTGATTACTGCAGACAGTATTAGAGATGCAGGAGAAGTCATTAGCCCTTTTCGAAGTATGTGATTGTTTGGACTATATTGATATGTAGGTTCCATATGCGGTGCTTCACAGTGGCTAACAAATCACTTATGGAGAGTGCGCCCGCCTGATGGTTCATATGTGGGAATACAGGTGTTGGATGGCCCCCGCTGCTTAAAGGTAGCCCTCCGTATGTTTCAACTTGTAGGTTTCCTATCACATGAGATTGGATTTTGTCTTTAAGTGTGCTTTCAGGGAAGATCCCTTTTGCTAATGGCGGTGGTTCCAGCGGTACTCGAAGTGTTGATTCAAGGGACGTAGTTTTATTCATAGTCACAGGTTCCGGAACATCCAGTGTCTGCGTAAATGTAAGTGGGCCAGTGGGATCTAGGTGTTCTTGGATAGCTTTAGTTAGCCCTCCGTCCGCTGTTCCATCGGGAGGGGTATGAGGGAGGAAGTGTTCCTGCGCTATTGCCCTTGCCTTCTGACTGCTATCATGGGTTGCTGCTTGCAGATCGTTCTGAGCAGGTGCCTCTGCTATCATGCGCTCCAAGATGTCTCTGGGTAGGTGACTTTGATAGAGCTTCTGTAGCATTTTGTCTAATTTAGCAAAGCGCTGGTCTAAGTGCTGCGCCAGTTCAGTATCCCATTCAGCCGCCATTTTGTGATATGCTTCTCTCGAGTGCACTAGAATTCAAGGCCTCACCAGTCTGTCAGCCCGGAGAAGGTATGTTGTGGCTTTTGGTGATGTAGCTAGATACAGTAAGGCAGATGTGTTCTACCCGCACTGATAACCCGGTGGATCCGGGGGGGGAACGCTACCTATATATGGGCCGCCGCCCTAGGTTTAAAATTGCCGATCTGTAGCCCTGTGGTCATGAAAACAGCAAATAAGAACGAAAATATAGCCCCAGTCTGTGGTGCGGCTATTGTATGAATAATTGTATAGTTGATTTTGCCGTTGTAACTCTCTAATCAGCGGGTTAGAGAGAATCTTATGCAGAGCTCACAGAAAATGCGTCCATGCTGGTACGCTGTTCGGACACGCCCCCCCACAGAGCCCTTTTTTACCCTCTCAGATGGCAGTAACACACAGCACTGCTGTTTAACCCTTTCAGATGGCAGCAACACACAGCAGTTATATTTGTTACCCTCTCATATGTCATTAACACACATCTGATTATTTATTTTACATCCTCAGATGGTAATAACTGGGGTATTATTTATACCCCTAAGGTGATTATCATTATTAACAATTATTATAAAAGCACCAACATTTTACACAGCACTATACATAGGTAGATTATATTAATTAAGATACAAATAGTACTAGAGTTACAATGACAAGTTATACAAGGGTATGTTACATACATTGTGCAAACTTCTTTAATAAACAATAAAAAAAAGTTCCCCTAAGATACTTAGGGCTAGATTTATTAAGCCCTTACGGCAGCAAGTTCTCACAAGAACTTGCTCGCCGCAATTTAACAAGCAGCGGTCACCAGACCGCTGCTTCCCTAAACTCTTCGCCACCTCTGAACTGGCGAAATTCAATCTCCTCGGTCGAGTCCGACCGAGGAGATTGACAGCTCCTGCCCGCGCGTGATTGGTTGTGCGCGAGCCGGGGGGCGGGATTGCACGTGAGCGCAAAATTGCGCTCGTGTGCAATGTTAATTACCTACGGGTAATTTCGCCCCACCACAGGCGAGCTGAGGCGTACAGGGGCGCGAATACGTGCCCCTGTACGCCTCAGCTATGATAAATCTAGCCCTTACAGTGAAGTCTTCCACAAAAATTGAGGCGAGCCCTCCTCTTTAGCACAATCAGTTTATATGAAGTGAGCAGCTGAGCTGCAGTTTGCAAGGCTCTCAATCTTACAATCTAAAGGAAAAAAAACAATGTATGACACAGAAGGAGAGGGGAGAGAAATTAGAGACCTTGTCTTTGAAGTGTGGTGATTTGTGGATATGTAAAAGCTGTAGCAGAAAGATAACGGAACAGTTTTGTGCAACGAGTGATGTGAAGTGATAATTACACCTCATATCAACAATAGGGTGGGGTGGAAAGTGCCTTGCTGGGCTTTTAATAGTTTGTCTGTATTTCTTGCTGGGGTGAGATGTCTGGCTGTAGAGCTTGCTGGGATTTTAAGTCTGTATTTCTTGTTGGGAGTGAGATGTCTGGCTGCAGAGCTTGCTGGGATTTTAAGTCTGTATTTCTTGCTGGGGTGAGATGTCTGGCTGTAGAGCTTGCTGGGATTTTAAGTCTGTATTTCTTGCTGGGTGAGATGTCTGGCTGTAGAGCTTGCTGGGATTTTAAGTCTGTATTTCTTGTTGGGAGTGAGATGTCTGGCTGCAGAGCTTGCTGGGATTTTAAGTCTGTATTTCTTGTTGGGAGTGAGATGTCTGGCTGCAGAGATTGCTGGGATTTTAAGTCTGTATTTCTTGTTGGGAGTGAGATGTCTGGCTGCAGAGCTTGCTGGGATTTTAAGTCTGTATTTCTTGTTGGGAGTGAGATGTCTGGCTGCAGAGCTTGCTGGGATTTTAAGTCTGTATTTCTTGTTGGGAGTGAGATGTCTGGCTGCAGAGCTTGCTGGGATTTTAAGTCTGTATTTCTTGCTGGGGTGAGATGTCTGGCTGCAGAGCTTGCTGGGATTTTAAGTCTGTATTTCTTGCTGGGGTGAGATGTCTGGCTGCAGAGCTTGCTGGGATTTTAAGTCTGTATTTCTTGTTGGGAGTGAGATGTCTGGCTGCAGAGCTTGCTGGGATCTTAAGTCTGTATTTCTTGTTGGGAGTGAGATGTCTGGCTGCAGAGCTTGCTGGGATTTTAAGTCTGTATTTCTTGTTGGGAGTGAGATGTCTGGCTGCAGAGCTTGCTGGGATCTTAAGTCTGTATTTCTTGTTGGGAGTGAGATGTCTGGCTGCAGAGCTTGCTGGGATTTTAAGTCTGTATTTCTTGTTGGGAGTGAGATGTATGGCTGCAGAGCTTGCTGGGATTTTAAGTCTGTATTTCTTGCTGGGGTGAGATGTCTGGCTGCAGAGCTTGCTGGGATTTTAAGTCTGTATTTCTTGCTGGGGTGAGATGTCTGGCTGCAGAGCTTGCTGGGATTTTAAGTCTGTATTTCTTGCTGGGGTGAGATGTCTGGCTGCAGAGCTTGCTGGGATTTTAAGTCTGTATTTCTTGTTGGGAGTGAGATGTCTGGCTGCAGAGCTTGCTCGGATTTTAAGTCTGTATTTCTTGCTGGGGTGAGATGTCTGGCTGCAGAGCTTGCTGGGATTTTAAGTCTGTATTTCTTGTTGGGAGTGAGATGTCTGGCTGCAGAGCTTGCTGGGATTTTAAGTCTGTATTTCTTGCTGGGGTGAGATGTCTGGCTGCAGAGCTTGCTGGGATTTTAAGTCTGTATTTCTTGCTGGGGTGAGATGTCTGGCTGCAGAGCTTGCTGGGATTTTAAGTCTGTATTTCTTGTTGGGAGTGAGATGTCTGGCTGCAGAGCTTGCTGGGATCTTAAGTCTGTATTTCTTGTTGGGAGTGAGATGTCTGGCTGCAGAGCTTGCTGGGATTTTAAGTCTGTATTTCTTGTTGGGAGTGAGATGTCTGGCTGCAGAGCTTGCTGGGATTTTAAGTCTGTATTTCTTGTTGGGCGTGAGATGTCTGGCTGCAGAGCTTGCTGGGATTTTAAGTCTGTATTTCTTGCTGGGGTGAGATGTCTGGCTGCAGAGCTTGCTGGGATTTTAAGTCTGTATTTCTTGTTGGGAGTGAGATGTCTGGCTGCAGAGCTTGCTGGGATTTTAAGTCTGTATTTCTTGTTGGGAGTGAGATGTCTGGCTGCAGAGCTTGCGGGGATTTTAAGTCTGTATTTCTTGTTGGGAGTGAGATGTCTGGCTGCAGAGCTTGCTGGGATTTTAAGTCTGTATTTCTTGTTGGGAGTGAGATGTCTGGCTGCAGAGCTTGCTGGGATTTTAAGTCTGTATTTCTTGCTGGGGTGAGATGTCTGGCTGCAGAGCTTGCTGGGATTTTAAGTCTGTATTTCTTGTTGGGAGTGAGATGTCTGGCTGCAGAGCTTGCTGGGATCTTAAGTCTGTATTTCTTGTTGGGAGTGAGATGTCTGGCTGCAGAGCTTGCTGGGATTTTAAGTCTGTATTTCTTGTTGGGAGTGAGATGTCTGGCCGCAGAGCTTGCTGGGATTTTAAGTCTGTATTTCTTGTTGGGAGTGAGATGTCTGGCTGCAGAGCTTGCTGGGATTTTAAGTCTGTATTTCTTGTTGGGAGTGAGATGTCTGGCTGCAGAGCTTGCTGGGATTTTAAGTCTGTGGGGGGTAGTTATCAAGCCGTCTACTTTTCTGGCTTCGCCGGTCCAATACGCCCGCCTAAGCTCCCCTCACATCGCTGCCGCGGACCTGAAAAAATACGCCTAAGTTATCAAAAAAAGCTGTCAAAAAGCCGTGGGGCGATGAGCAGCGGACTGTGAGAGTTATCACTCATCCGATCTCGCTGCTCTTCGGCTGTTTGACAGCTTTCTTTATTAGCCTGTCACTAAGCACTCACACTAAACTACACTGTTCTACCCCCTATACCGGCGCCCCCGGAGCCCCCCGCAACTAAATAAAGTTACTAACCTCTAAACCGCCGCTCCTAGACCCTGCCGCAAGTCTTATAAATGTATTAACCCCTAAACCGCCGCTCCCGGACACCGCTGCCACCTACAGTATACCTAGTAACCACTATCCTGCCCCCCCTACACCGTCGCCCTCTATTATAAAGTTATTAACCCCTATCCTGCTGATCCCGCACCTCTCCGCAACTATATAAATAGTTTAACCCCTAAACCGCCGCTCCCTGAACCCGCCGCAACCTATATTAAACCTATTAACCCCTAATCTGCCTCCCCTACACCGTCGCCCCTATAATAAATGTATTAACCCCTATCCTGCCCCCCACTACGCCGCCGCCACTGTAATAAAATTATTAACCCCTAAACCTAAGTCTAACCCTAACGCCCCCCTAACTTAAATATTAATTAAATAAATCAAAATAATATTTATCTTATTAACTAAATGAATCCTATTTAAAACTAAATACTTACCTATAAAATAAACCCTAATATAGCTACAATATAAATAATAATTATATTCTAGCTATCTTAGGATTTATTTTTATTTTACAGGTACCTTCCAATTTATTTTAACTAGGTACAATAGCTATTAAATAGTTATTAACTATTTAATAGCTTACCTAGCTAAAATAAACTGAAATTTACCTGTAAAATAAAAACTAACCTAAGTTATAATTACACCTAACACTACACTATACTTTAATAAATTATTCCTATTTAAAAATAAATACTTACCTGTAAAATAAACCCTAAGATAGCTCCAATATAATTAATAATTATATTGTAGCTATCTTAGGATTTATATTTATTTTACAGGTAACTTTGTATTTATTTTAGCTAGTTAGAATAATTATTAAATAGTTATAAACTATTTAATAACTACCTAGCTAAAAGAAATACAAAATTACCTGTAAAATAAATCCTAACCTAAGTTACAATTAAACCTAATACTACACTATCATTAAATTAATTAAATAAACTACCTACAAATAACTACAATTAAATACAATTACATAAACTAACTAAAGTACAAAAAATAAAAAAAGCTAAGTTACAAAAAATAAAAAAATAAGTTACAAACATGTTAAAAATATTACAACAATTTTAAGCTACTTACACCTAATGTAAGCCCCCTAATAAAATAACAAACCCCCCCAAAATAAAAAAATGCCCTACCCTATTCTAAATTAAATAAATTTCAAAGCTCTTTTACCTTACCAGCCCTTAAAAGGGCCATTTGTGGGGGCATGCCCCAAAGAAAACAGCTCTTTTGCCTGTAAAAGAAAAATACAACCCCCCCCAACATTAAAACCCACCACCCACATACCCCTAATCTAACCCAAACCCCCCTTACAAAAACCTAACAATAAGCCCCTGAAGATCATCCTACCTTGTCTTCACTCAGCCGAGCAGCGATGGAACCGAAGTGGACATCCGGAGCGGAAGAAGTTAATCCTCCAAGCGGCGCTGAAGAAATCTTCCATCCGATGAAGTCATCATCCAGGCGGCGCTGAAGAAAAGTCTTCGATCCGGCCGATGTCATCTTCAAAGAGGCGCTGAAGAGGTCTTCTATCCGGGCGATGTCATCTTCCAAGTCGGGTCTTGAATCTTCCTCCCGCCGACGCGGAACCTCCTTCTTCACCGACGGACTACGACGAATGAAGGCTCCTTTAAGGGACGTCATCCAAGATGGCGTCCCCTCAATTCCTATTGGCTGATAGGATTCTATCAGCCAATTGGAATTAAGGTAGGAAAAATCTGATTGGCTGATGGAATCAGCCAATCAGATTCAAGTTCAATACGATTGGCTGATCCAATCAGCCAATCAGATTGAGCTTGCATTCTATTGGCTGTTCCGATCAGCCAATAGAATGCGAGCTCAATCTGATTGACTGATTCCAGATTAGGGGTGTTTAGACTCGGGGTACATGTTAGGGTGTTAGGTGTAGACAGCTCCCATAGGAATCAATGGGATGTCTGGCAGCAGCGAACTTCTACTTTCGCTATGGTCAGACTCCCATTGATTCCTATGGGATCCGCCGCCTCCAGGGGTGGCGGATTGAAAACCAGGTACGCTGGGCCGTAAAAGTGCTGAGCGTACCTGCTAGTTTTTTGATAACTAGCAAAAGTAGTGAGAATGTGCCGCACTTGTGTGCGGAACATCTGGAGTGACGTAAGAATCGATCTGTGTCGGACTGAGTCACAAAATTCTACTTTTGCCGGTCTCGAGCCTTTGATAACTAAGGCGTATCAGCCTCGCCACAAATACGCTGCGGAATTCCAGCGTATTTGAGGTTGACGGCTTGATAACTAGGCCCCTGTATTTCTTGCTGGGGTGAGATGTCTGGCTGCAGAGCTTGCTGGGATTTTAAGTCTGTATTTCTTGTTGGGAGTGAGATGTCTGGCTGCAGAGCTTGCTGGGATTTTAAGTCTGTATTTCTTGCTGGGGTGAGATGTCTGGCTGCAGAGCTTGCTGGGATTTTAAGTCTGTATTTCTTGTTGGGAGTGAGATGTCTGGCTGCAGAGCTTGCTGGGATTTTAAGTCTGTATTTCTTGCTGGGGTGAGATGTCTGGGTGCAGAGCTTGCTGGGATTTTAAGTCTGTATTTCTTGTTGGGAGTGAGATGTCTGGCTGCAGAGCTTGCTGGGATTTTAAGTCTGTATTTCTTGTTGGGAGTGAGATGTCTGGCTGCAGAGCTTGCTGGGATTTTAAGTCTGTATTTCTTGCTGGGGTGAGATGTCTGGCTGCAGAGCTTGCTGGGATTTTAAGTCTGTATTTCTTGTTGGGAGTGAGATGTCTGGCTGCAGAGCTTGCTGGGATTTTAAGTCTGTATTTCTTGTTGGGAGTGAGATGTCTGGCTGCAGAGCTTGCTGGGATTTTAAGTCTGTATTTCTTGCTGGGGTGAGATGTCTGGCTGCAGAGCTTGCTGGGATTTTAAGTCTGTATTTCTTGTTGGGAGTGAGATGTCTGGCTGCAGAGCTTGCTGGGATTTTAAGTCTGTATTTCTTGTTGGGAATGAGATGTCTGGCTGCAGAGCTTGCTGGGATTTTAAGTCTGTATTTCTTGTTGGGAGTGAGATGTCTGGCTGCAGAGCTTGCTGGGATTTTAAGTCTGTATTTCTTGTTGGGAGTGAGATGTCTGGCTGCAGAGCTTGCTGGGATTTTAAGTCTGTATTTCTTGCGGGGGTGAGATGTCTGGCTGCAGAGCTTGCTGGGATTTTAAGTCTGTATTTCTTGTTGGGAGTGAGATGTCTGGCTGCAGAGCTTGCTGGGATTTTAAGTCTGTATTTCTTGTTGGGAGTGAGATGTCTGGCTGCAGAGCTTGCTGGGATTTTAAGTCTGTATTTCTTGCTGGGGTGAGATGTCTGGCTGCAGAGCTTGCTGGGATTTTAAGTCTGTATTTCTTGTTGGGAGTGAGATGTCTGGCTGCAGAGCTTGCTGGGATTTTAAGTCTGTATTTCTTGTTGGGAATGAGATGTCTGGCTGCAGAGCTTGCTGGGATTTTAAGTCTGTATTTCTTGTTGGGAGTGAGATGTCTGGCTGCAGAGCTTGCTGGGATTTTAAGTCTGTATTTCTTGTTGGGAGTGAGATGTCTGGCTGCAGAGCTTGCTGTGATTTTAAGTCTGTATTTCTTGCTGGGGTGAGATGTCTGGCTGCAGAGCTTGCTGGGATTTTAAGTCTGTATTTCTTGTTGGGAGTGAGATGTCTGGCTGCAGAGCTTGCTGGGATTTTAAGTCTGTATTTCTTGCTGGGGTGAGATGTCTGGCTGCAGAGCTTGCTGGGATTTTAAGTCTGTATTTCTTGCTGGGGTGAGATGTCTGGCTGCAGAGCTTGCTGGGATTTTAAGTCTGTATTTCTTGTTGGGAGTGAGATGTCTGGCTGCAGAGCTTGCTGGGATTTTAAGTCTGTATTTCTTGTTGGGAGTGAGATGTCTGGCTGCAGAGCTTGCTGGGATTTTAAGTCTGCATTTCTTGTTGGGAGTGAGATGTCTGGCTGCAGAGCTTGCTGGGATTTTAAGTCTGCATTTCTTGCTGGGATGAGATGTCTGGCTGCAGAGCTTGCTGGATTTTAAGTCTGCATTTCTTGTTGGGAGTGAGATGTCTGGCTGCAGAGCTTGCTGGGATTTTAAGTCTGCATTTCTTGTTGGGAGTGAGATGTCTGGCTGCAGAGCTTGCTGGGATTTTAAGTCTGTATTTCTTGTTGGGAGTGAGATGTCTGGCTGCAGAGCTTGCTGGGATTTTAAGTCTGTATTTCTTTTTGGGAGTGAGATGTCTGGCTGCAGAGCTTGCTGGGATTTTAAGTCTGTATTTCTTGTTGGGAGTGAGATGTCTGGCTGCAGAGCTTGCTGGGATTTTAAGTCTGTATTTCTTGTTGGGAGTGAGATGTCTGGCTGCAGAGCTTGCTGGGATTTTAAGTCTGTATTTCTTGTTGGGAGTGAGATGTCTGGCTGCAGAGCTTGCTGGGATTTTAAGTCTGTATTTCTTGTTGGGAGTGAGATGTCTGGCTGCAGAGCTTGCTGGGATTTTAAGTCTGCATTTCTTGTTGGGATGAGATGTCTGGCTGCAGAGCTTGCTGGGATTTTAAGTCTGTATTTCTTGCTGGGGTGAGATGTCTGGCTACAGAGCTTGCTGGGATTTTAAGTCTGTATTTCTTGTTGGGAGTGAGATGCCTGGCTGCAGAGCTTTCTGGGATTTTAAGTCTGTATTTCTTGTTGGGAGTGAGATGTCTGGCTGCAGAGCTTTCTGGGATTTTAAGTCTGTATTTCTTGTTGGGAGTGAGATGTCTGGCTGCAGAGCTTGCTGGGATTTTAAGTCTGTATTTCTTGCTGGGGTGAGATGTCTGGCTGCAGAGCTTGCTGGGATTTTAAGTCTGTATTTCTTGTTGGGAGTGAGATGTCTGGCTGCAGAGCTTGCTGGGATTTTAAGTCTGTATTTCTTGTTGGGAGTGAGATGTCTGGCTGCAGAGCTTGCTGGGATTTTAAGTCTGTATTTCTTGTTGGGAGTGAGATGTCTGGCTGCAGAGCTTGCTGGGATTTTAAGTCTGTATTTCTTGTTGGGAGTGAGATGTCTGGCTGCAGAGCTTGCTGGGATTTTAAGTCTGTATTTCTTGTTGGGAGTGAGATGTCTGGCTGCAGAGCTTGCTGGGATTTTAAGTCTGTATTTCTTGTTGGGAGTGAGATGTCTGCTGTAGAGCTGCTGTGAGATGTAAATCAAATAGAAATTGTTTTCACCCTCTCAGATGGCAGTAACTCTAAGGAAATGCTTTTTTATTCTCTTAGATGGCAGAAACAAATAAATGAAACACTTCACCCTCTCAGATAGTAGTAAGTCACAACAAAGATTTTTTTTTTACCCTATTAGATGTTCGTAACATATTACATATTTTCTATCAAACTTCGTCCGGTTGCATAGCAACCTTGTTGTCAGGATATTTTGCTGCATTGTTTTTTGCCGACTCGTCATTTTTTTCACGTCCATCACATCTTCTATTCCCACCATAGGTGCTATATAATGACGCATTGACTTTGAGAAGATTCCTGGTGTTTGACTTCTGACTTTCTTTTGACCATTGAATCAGATTATACTCTTGTACCTTGTTTGTCTGCTGGCACCTGACCTCTGTCTGGACATTATTACTGCTTTTCGATACCGATTTGGTACTTCTTTTGCTCACAAATTAACGAACCTTCTGACCACGCTCTCAGATCATCCCTCAAACTTGATAGTGACGTCCTTGGTCTCATCCAGGGTCCCTTATTGAGTCCCTTCTCAGCCACTTTATCCTTACCTGGGAACACACTAAGCAACTGCTGGAGTGTGACAATTATCTTCACAGATGGCAATACCATACGTCTTTTGTTTTATCACCTGGCAGTAAAATACATTGGTGACTCTGCTAGTCTAGTGCAAATCTATGGGGTTTGCTTCAGAGTGCCAATTCTTATATTTGTGATACTTATTTTCAATATTATGAAGATTAATGTCAAAAGCACTATTATTTCTAGTATTACTGGAGTTATACAGACTTTTCTTCCTCAGGACAGAACGTCTCGAGGGCTATCCAAAGATTCTAATAATTGTCATTCCTTTTGTCAAAATAAGGAACATAAATCTGACTCCTCTGCTCAAAATGAAGGTTCCTCTGGTTCAGTCTACAGACAGAATTCTAACTGGAACAAGTCAAAACAGGGTAAGAAATCTATCCCTACTGCCAAAACTGCATGAGGGTGTGGCCCTCAATCAAGAAGTTTTAATAGGGGGCAGATTAAGTCTCTTTCAGTCTGTTCCAGATCCCTGGGTTCGGAATATTGTTTCTCAGGGATATCAAATAGGATTCAGGACAAGACCTCCAGAAGGAATGTTTTTTCTGTCCAATGTTCCAAGGAACTTGTAAAAACTCAAACTTTTCTTCATTCTTTCTCAGATCTATAAGATGTGGGAGTGATTGTTCCAGTTCTTTTGCGGGAACAGGGGATGGGATTTTATTCAAATCTCTTCATTGTTCCAAAGAAGAAAGGTACTTTCAGACCAGTTCTAGATCTAAAGGCTCTGAACAGGTTTGTAAGGATTCCATTTTTCATAATGGAAACTATCCAGACTATTCTGCCTTTTGTTCCGCAATGTCAGTTTATGTCCATAATAGATTTAAAGGATTCTTACCTTCATGTTCCTATTCACAAAGATAATTTTCAGTTTCTGAGGTTTGTCTTTCTGGACAGGCATTTTCAGTTTGTTGCTCTAACATTTGGTCTGGCTACAGCTCCAAGAAAATTTACAAAGGTTCTGGGTGCCCTTTTGTGTGTGATCAGGTCTCAGGGTATTGCAGTGTTTACATACCTGGACAACATCTTGGTTCCAGCTCCATCTTTTCCTTTAGCAGTATCTCACACCAACCGGCTCTAGTTGTTTCTTCAACAGAATAGTTGGAGGATCAATTTTCCGAAGAGTTCTTTGGTTCCTCAGACAAAGGTAACTATTTGGTTTCCAAATAGATTCAGTATCCATGAGTCTCTCTCTAACAGAGCAGAGAAGGTTACATATGGTATCAACTTGTCTGAACCTTCAGTCTCTTGTTTCCCTCAGTGGCTCTGTGTATAGAAATCCTAGGTCTCATGATTATAGCCTAACATGCAATTCCATTTGCTCAATTTCATGAGGCCTCTTCAGCTTTGTATGCTGCATCAATCGTGCAGCGATTTTACTCAACTCTCTCAAAGGATATTTTTAGATTTCAGTACAAGTCAGTCTCTAACTTGGCGGCTGGATCATATGTTTTATTATTCAGAGGGCTTCTTTTGCTCATCCTACCTGGACTGTGATCACTACAGATGCAAGTCTCTCAACCATTGTAAGTTGGGAGCTGTTTGAGGGTCTCTGACAGCACAGGGAGTTTTGGATCCTCAGGAGGCGTGGTTACCAATCAATGTTCTAGATTGGTTCTAGAAGTGCAATATTCAGGGCCCTTCAAGCTTGTCCTCTGTTGAAAAGGAAGTCATCTTCATTTTCAGATAGACAATGTAACAGTAGTAACTCACAGTATCCATCAGGGAGGGAACTCGCAGTTCCATGGCAGTGATGGAGGTGTCTTGGATTCTCACATGGGGATAAGCCAATTCTTGTCTAGTCTCTGCAATTAATATTCCAGGAGTGAACAACTGAGAGGCATACATTTTCAGTCATCAATATTTATATCCAGGGGAGTTGTCTCTTCACCAGGATGTGGTCTATTAAATTATGGATCTTTGGGTTCTCTCAGAAATTGTCACGCCACGCCGCGCCGCTCTAGCCATTGCTAAGTGCGCGGTGTCTCCATCCCTGCTTGTTGCCAGCGGCAGTGTGGGCTCAGGATGCGTGCGGTGCTGATGTCATCGCTGCACGCTCCTGATGCCAGTCGGAGCTCAGTAGCGTAAATCCTACGCCTGTTTAAATGTTACCCTGATGATCTGTCACTGCCCAAGTATAGGTGTTACTTTGTGTGCTCCTGGGTGTGACAGATCGTTCTTTCTAACTGCCTATTATTGATTACTGTTGCTGAACCTGACTGTCTAACTACTCTACCTGCCTTAACCCTTAATCTACTGGATTGATTACTGTTGCAGAACCTGTCTGTCTGACTACTCTACCTGCCTTAACCCTTAAGCTGCTGGATTGATTACTGTTGCTGAACCTGCCTGTCTGACTACTTTACCTGCCTGACCATTCTAGTGGTTTATCCTTGGACTGCTTTACTGTTGCCAAACCCTGCCTGCTTGACCATAGTGGTGTGCCCTAGGACTGCTCTGCTGTTGCCACTGGGGACTTTCCTGCCTGTGGTCAGTGCCGCCTTCCTCATCTCACTAACTTTCTCTGC
Source organism: Bombina bombina (assembly GCF_027579735.1). Classification (NCBI taxonomy): domain Eukaryota; kingdom Metazoa; phylum Chordata; class Amphibia; order Anura; family Bombinatoridae; genus Bombina; species Bombina bombina. The sequence goes on along the minus strand of NC_069510.1, from coordinate 84,470,412 downwards.
TCTGGGATGTTACCTATCATTCCGGCTTGATGCAGGGACAACAAGACTTCTGGTCAAGTTTGGTCTGATAGAGGAGTATCCCACAAGCGTTACATTATACTTGGGCCATGCAGCCAGATGAGGTGGCACAAGCTGTTTATCTTCAGGGACAGATGTTGGGAACCCATACAACACAGTTGCAGAATATGGATTCCAAGCTAGTGGCTATTACCGCTCAACTCTCCTTACTAGTTTCAGTGAGGGATGCCGCTCCTGTTGCTACTCCACCAGCCCCTACTCCTAGTACTGTGACTTCTTCCTCTACTTCTGGAAGTATATCCCGGATACCCTTGCCTGACAAGTATGAAGGTACTACTGATTGCAGGGGCTTTCTAAACCAATCTAGGCTGCAACCGTCACACCTTTAAGTCTCATCAGTCAAAGGTCACCTTTATTATTTCCTTGCTAAAGGACAAGGCCCTAGCCTGGGTCTTTCCCCTTTTGGAACAGAACCCTACACTCCTGCATGATGCTGATGAGTTAATTTCTGCTTTATCTTCTGTGTTTGGGACTTCTGGCCATACCTCTGCTGCGGAATATTCTCTAATGGATCTCCGCCAGGGCAATAAAACTGTGGCACAATTTGCCATTGAGTTCCGCACCTTGGCACTTGAAACCACTTGTGATGACAGTGCTCTTACGGCAGCCTTTAGGAGAGGTCTCCATGAACGCATCAAAGATGAACTCACTTATCTTAATCTTCCTTCTTCTTTGGATGACTTTATAGCACTTTGTATCAACCTGGACTCTCGATTTTAGGAAAGGCAAGCGGAGAGAGACAGAACAAGGAAGGCCCTTCCCTCCCATCCTCCTATTCGCCCAGTTTCGGCAGCATCCGCTACCCCTTCAGCAGCTTCAGTTACCTCAGTAGAGGAACCCATGGATCTCTCCTCCTTCAATTCAATTAGAACATTCAGGGTCAGAAGACAACTACTGAGTTAGACTTGATAACCAGAAAGTAGAAGCAGCAGATATGTCAGCAATAGATATAGCTGGTATAAGAATATAGCCAGTGTGTAAATATGCCCTTCTTAGATAAGATTCAAGTTTCCTATTTAAAGGTTCTTTAAAAGAAGTACTGTCTTCTAAAGAAATAGTAGTGCGCCTAGCTAGAGTGGAAATGGCCCCATCAACTTTGGGAACTGTTTCCGTTTCCCATAACTCTAAGCTAACAGCAGGTAAAGGATATTTTTTTTTTAAACCTTAAAGAAGTGTTTAGAGAGTTTCTTAGGAATCAAAACAGAGACCACATCAGGTATAGGGGAAATCTCAGGGAGATTGACAACAGTTTTATATACTGAATTCAAACGATTACAGGCTTTATCATTAGAAGGTTTAACTTCTTCAATCACTAAAGTGACTAAGACTACCTTCAAAAAAGAACGAATATGTTCAATTTTAAATAAAAAGGAGGAATTATCAGGTTCTACATCCGATGAGGAAGCCTCACTGTTAGAGGAATCCTCATCATTTGAGGAAACTTCAGTATTTTGTAGATCAGTACTTATATTATTAGAAGGAACTGCAACCAGGGCCTTCATAATACCAGTACCAATAAACTTCTTAATTGCTGGAGGAACACCATCTGCATCCCTCTGTAAGGAGGAGACAGTAGGTGCATAAGTACACATAGAAACATCATTAGATTGCTCGGCATGCTATAAGAAATCTAAGCATGAGCCACATAAATGAGCTGAAGAAGCTACTTCAGTTGTTTTACAATAAGCACACTTAGATGTGGTAGAAAGGTGTTCAACAGATTCAGTTGCTATGGTAACTTTAGGGACAGATTGGTGCTGCTCCAATATGGCAACAATTACGCATGCTTGCATGTGAAAATTTTTGGGTGTGAAAAAAATAACAAGCAAGTGGAATAGTAAGAATATGTCCCTGGGCTATACATACACATAGAAATACAAAGTTAAACTCTTAAACATAGTTAAAAGTGCCCAACCCATAGCTGCGAGTGTCTATATAAAAAATACAAAATATACTTAGACACTGTCCGGGTTTTTACCTGTTTTGTTTGCCATGTGCTGCTGGCAGCCATTTTACTCACCTCTCTTGCAGACTATGGTGCATTGCGGGGGATGCTGCTCACTTCCTGCACTTCCTTTTATGGCCAGACTGGTGTGCATCATCCATGTGAGACAGGATGCTGTCTCAGAAATGTGATGTCATCACTTATTATTTAAAGGGCCTCTGTTCAGTATGCTTTGCCTTTGCGTTGTCTCAGACCTGTTTGTGAGAGCTCCTGTATATTACCTGGCTATCTGACGTCCCTCCTGGTTCCTGATCCCTGGCTTGTTCCTGATTCTGCTGTTTTCCTTGTTCCTGATTCTGGCTCATCTGACTACTCGCTTTGGCTCATGACTCGGCTCGTCTGACTACCAGCTCTGGTTTTTGATTCCTGGATTGTTATTTTACTTGTGGACTTTTTATTATTTTTGCTAATAATAAAGATGTGATTATTTTTGCACTTCTCATCTCAGTCTGATTCCTGGCACCCTGACATTATGCAAAGGCCATGAAGATGGTGCTGATAATCCACCTTTACCTGCCATAATTTCCAGGATGGATGAACAGGATCACCGCTTGGATCAATTTGCACTAGCCCTGCAAACCCTGCTGACTCGCACTGCACATTTGGACCAAAATGTCCCGCAAGTTATGGCTGCTCCTGTTTCCGCTGCTGCACCTAGTCCTACCAGGAGCATGTCCGGTTCTGCACCTCTACCTCAGCGATATGGGGGCAATCCTAATTAGTGCAGAAGGTTTTTAAACCAGGTGGGCATTTACTTTGAGATGTTACCTCAGGCGTTTCCCTCTGACAGAGATAAGGTGGGATTTCTCATCTCGTTACTCTCTGACACAGCTCTTGCCTGGGCTAATCCCTTGTGGGAGACTAATAAACCTGTGATTTCAAATTACCCTGAATTTGTGGCCTCCTTTCGAAGGGTATTTGATGTTCCGGCTCGCTCCTCCTCTGCTGCTAAACGACTCATGTCCATTCAGCAAGGTACAAGATCTGTTGCTCAGTATGCCATTGAGTTCCATACACTTTCCGCAGCGGTAGGTTGGAACAATGAAGCCCTTGTTGCCGCCTTCTTTCATGGGCTCTTTGATGCGATTAAAGACGAAGTTGCTGCCAGAGATTTACCAGAGGAACTTGAGGCATTGGTGTCTTTTTTTATCCTAATTGACATCAGACTAAGTGAGAGGCCCTCTTTCAAGGAGCGCTTGCGGAAGCCTCCTGATCCATTGTCTCCTACGTGTTCGTTCCCACCCATGCCTCCCTCTCCTCCCTTGCCTCCTGGTCCCGAGTCACCAGGTACTGCTGAGCCAATGCAGTTGGGATTCATGCGTCTCTCTGCGGCGGAGAGGGCCTTTAGGAGGAGGGAGGGGCTCTGCCTCTATTGTGGGTTACAGGGCCACCTTTTGAAGTCTTTTCCTACACGGCCGGGAAACGCTCACACCTAAGGTCCTGTCGGGGGCAGACTTTTGGTGGTTTATCCTCGTCCCCAGAACCGCTAAAGGAGAAACCTTTGGTCACGGTTGTCCTTTCCTGGGTGGACTCCTCCATAGTCCATGGCTGTTGGGGTTCTCCATTTTGAAACCCTCCAGTTCCAGGTGACAAACTCTCCGCATTTTCCGGTTGTTCTGGGTTATCCCTGGCTCCAAAAGCACAATCTTATTCTCGACTGGCGCAGGTCCGAAATTTTGTTGTGGTCTCCGCAATGTATTTCCACTTGTCTTCGGAAACCAGTTAAAGTCTTGTGCACTTCTTCAGTATCTCAATTGCCAGAGGAGTAACGAGAGTTCCTAAACGTTTTTGACAAGGTGCGTGCCGGTACGTTGCCTCCTCACCGATCTTACGATTGTGCTATAGACCTGCAACCCAGAGCCATTCCTCCTCGGGGCCGGGTTTACCCTCTGTCTGTTGCAGAGAATTGTGCAGTGGAGGAGTATGTTGCCGATGCTCTGTCGCGGGGGATCATCCGCAAATCCTGCTCTCCTGCAGGGGCTGGCTTCTTCTTTGTGAAGAAAAAGGGTGGAGAGTTAAGACCATGCATCGATTATAGGGGTCTTAATCGTCTTACCATTAAGCATTTAACACCAGGAGTGGGCATTATGAGTATCTTGTAATGCCCTTTGGCCTATGTCATGCTCCTGCTGCTTTCCAGGATTTTATAAATGATGTTCTACGCGATATGCTGCAACAGTGTGTTGTGGTGTACTTAGACGACATCCTCATACACTCACCCACACTTGAGGCTCATCGTTCTGATGTTACACGGGTTCTTCAGAGACTACGTGAGAACGGCCTGTTTTGTAAACTCGAGAAGTGTAAGTTCTATCAGACTCAAGTATCCTTCCTAGGTTATGTTATCTCCGTTGCAGGGTTCTCCATGGATCCTGACAAGTTATCTGCAGTTCTGCAGTGGCCTCGCCCAGTTGGTCTTCAGTCTATTCAATGTTTTTTGGGGTTCGCCAATTACTATAGAAAGTTTATTAAAAACTTTTCTTCCTTGGTCAAACCTATCACAGACATGACCCGTAAAGAGAATGATCCACTCCATTGGTCATCTACTGCTATAAAGGCCTTTGATAGTCTTAAGACTGTCTTTGCTGCCGCTCCAGTTCTGGCTCATCCTAACCCTGTCCTGCCTTTGATTCTTGAGGTCGATGCGTCTGAGACTGGAGTAGGTGCCCTCTTGTCTCAACGTCCTTCGCCTGACGGTTCCTTGCATCCGTGTGGTTTCTTCTCTAAGAAATTGTCTCCAGCGGAGAGCAATTATGAAATTGGCGACAGGGAATTACTGGCTATTATTTTGGCACTCAAGGAATGGAGGCATCTTCTCGAGGGTACTAGCGTGCCAGTGCTTATTTTTACGGACCACAAGAATTTAACTTATCTTTCTGAAGCAAAACGTTTGTCGTTTTGCTTCGTTTGTAAATCAGACAGACATCAGAATTGCACAGATGAACAAGATTTTGAGAAAGAAAGCCTGACTATGGTGAATAACCTTCCTGATAGGGGTTACAATAGAAGGGTGGTAAGCCGGGCCCTGTTGGAGGTTAGTCGGATGGATAGGAAGCAGTTACTTGTTGAACAAAGCTCTCAGGCATATAAGAAAAAGAACTTTAATGCTTCCAAACCTATTTTTGTAACCACCTACAGTGCGCAGTTTGGTGCTATTTGTGAGATTGTGAAAAACATAATTTATGCTTACCTGATAAATTCCTTTCTCCTGTAGTGTAGTCAGTCCACGGGTCATCCATTACTTATGGGATTATATCTCCTCCCTAACAGGAAGTGCAAGAGGATCACCCAAGCAGAGCTGCTATATAGCTCCTCCCCTCTACGTCATACCCAGTCATTCGACCAAAACCAAACGAGAAAGGAGAAACTATAGGGTGCAGTGGTGACTGGAGTTTAATTTAAAATTTAGACCTGCCGTAAAAACAGGGCGGGCCGTGGACTGACTACACTACAGGAGAAAGGAATTTATCAGGTAAGCATAAATTATGTTTTCTCCTGTTAAGTGTAGTCAGTCCACGGGTCATCCATTACTTATGGGATACCAATACCAAAGCTAAAAGTACACGGATGACGGGAGGGACAGGCAGGACCTTTACACGGAAGGAACCACTGCCTGAAGAACCTTTCTCCCAAAAATAGCCTCCGAAGAAGCAAAAGTGTCAAATTTGTAAAATTTTGAAAAGGTGTGAAGTGAAGACCAAGTCGCAGCCTTGCAAATCTGTTCAACAGAGGCCTCATTCTTAAAGGCCCAGGTGGAAGCCACAGCTCTAGTGGAATGAGCTGTAATTCTTTCAGGAGGCTGCTGTCCAGCAGTCTCATAGGCTAAACGTATTATGCTACGAAGCCAGAAAGAGAGAGAGGTAGCTGAAGCCTTTTGACCTCTCCTTTGTCCAGAATAAACGACAAACAGGGAAGAAGTTTGTCGAAAATCTTTAGTTGCCTGCAAATAAAATTTCAGGGCACGGACGACGTCCAGATTGTGCAGAAGTCGTTCCTTCTTTGAAGAAGGGTTAGGGCACAATGATGGAACAACAATCTCTTGATTGATATTCCTGTTGGTGACTACCTTAGGTAAGAACCCAGGTTTAGTACGCAGAACTACCTTGTCTGAATGAAAAATCAGATAAGGGGAATCACAATGTAAGGCTGATAACTCAGAGACTCTTCGAGCCGAGGAAATAGCCATTAGAAATAGAACTTTCCAAGATAACAGCTTGATATCAATGGAATGAAGGGGTTCAAACGGAACACCCTGTAAAACATTAAGAACTAAGTTTAAGCTCCATGGCGGAGCAACAGTTTTAAACACAGGCTTAATCCTGGCCAAAGCCTGACAAAAAGCCTGAACGTCTGGAACTTCTGCCAGACATTTGTGTAAAAGGATAGACAGAGCTGAAATCTGTCCCTTTAACGAACTAGCAGATAAACCCTTTTCTAAACCCTCTTGTAGAAAAGACAATATCCTAGGAATCCTAACCTTACTCCATGAGTAACTCTTGGATTCGCACCAATATAAGTATTTACGCCATATTTTATGGTAAATTTTCCTGGTAACAGGTTTCCTTGCCTGTATTAAGGTATCAATCACTGACTCCGAGAATCCACACTTTGATAGAATCAAGCGTTCAATCTCCATGCAGTCAGCCTCAGAGAAATTAGATTTGGATGTTTGAAAGGACCCTGAACCAGAAGGTCCTGTCTCAGAGGCAGAGACCATGGTGGACAGGACGACATGTCCACTAGATCTGCATACCAGGTCCTGCGTGGCCACGCAGGCGCTATTAGAATCACCAATGCTCTCTCCTGCTTGATCCTGGCAATCAGACGAGGAAGTATCGGGAAGGGTGGAAACACATAAGCCATGTTGAAGACCCAAGGTGCTGTCAGAGCATCTATCAGAAACGCTTCCGGGTCCCTGGATCTTGATCCGTAACAAGGAAGCTTGGCGTTCTGGCGAGACGCCATGAGATCCAGATCTGGTTTGCCCCAACGCCGAAGCAGTTGTGCAAATACCTCCGGGTGAAGTTCCCATTCCCCCGGATGAAAAGTCTGGCGACTTAGGAAATCCGCCTCCCAGTTCTCCACGCCTGGGATGTGGATCGCTGACAGGTGGCAAGAGTGAGACTCTGCCCAGCGAATTATCTTTGAGACTTCCATCATCGCTAGGGAACGCCTTGTCCCTCCCTGATGGTTGATGTAAGCCACAGTCGTGATGTTGTCCGACTGGAACCTGATGAACCTCAGAGTTGCTAGCTGAGGCCAAGCCAGAAGAGCATTGAGAACTGCTCTCAATTCCAGAATGTTTATTGGAAGGAGACTCTCCTCCTGAGTCCATGATCCCTGAGCCTTCAGTGAATTCCAGACAGCGCCCCAACCTAGTAGGCTGGCGTCTGTTGTTACAATTGTCCAGTCTGGCCTGCTGAAGGGCATTCCCCTGGACAGATGTGGCCGAGAAAGCCACCATAGAAGAGAATCTCTGGTCTCTTGATCCAGATTCAGCATAGGGGACAAATCTGAGTAATCCCCATTCCACTGACTTAGCATGCACAATTCTAGTGGTCTGAGATGCAGGCGTGCAAAAGGTACTATGTCCATTGCTGCTACCATTAAGCCGATTACCTCCATGCATTGAGCCACTGACGGGTGTTGAATGGAATGAAGGACACGGCAAGCATTTAGAAGTTTTGTTAACCTGTCTTCTGTCAGGTAAATTTTCATTTCTACAGAATCTATAAGAGTCCCCAAGAAAGGAACTCTTGTGAGTGGCCTTAGAGAACTTTTTTTCTACGTTCACCTTCCACCCATGCGACCTTAGAAATGCCAGAACCAACTCTGTATGAGACTTGGCAGTCTGGAAACTTGACGCTTGTATCAGAATGTCGTCTAGGTACGGAGCTACCGAAATTCCTCGCGGTCTTAGTACCACCAGAAGAGAGCCCAGAACCTTTGTAAAGATTCTTGGAGCCGTGGCTAACCCGAAGGGAAGAGCTACAAACTGGTAATGCCTGTCTAGGAAGGCAAACCTTAGGTACCGATAATGATCCTTGGGAATCGGTATGTGGAGGTAGGCATCCTTTAAATCCACTGTGGTCATGTATTGACCCCTTTGGATCATAGACAAGATTGTCCGAATAGTCTCCATTTTGAACGATGGAACTCTTAGGAATTTGTTTAGGATCTTTAAGTCCAAAATTGGTCTGAAGGTTCCCTCTTTCTTGGGAACCACAAACAGATTTGAGTAAAACCCTTGTCCGTGTTCCGACCGCGGAACTGGATGGATCACCCCCATTAGTAAAAGGTCTTGTACACAGCGTAGAAACGCTTTTCTCTTTAGCTGGTTTGTTGACAGCCTTGAAAGATGAAATCTCCCTTTTGGAGGAGAAGCTTTGAAGTCCAGAAGATATCCCTGAGATATGATCTCTAAAGCCCAGGGATCCTGGACATCTCTTGCCCAAGCCTGGGCGAAGAGAGAAAGTCTGCCCCCCACTAGATCCGTTTCCGGATCGGGGGCCCTCACTTCATGCTGTCTTAGGGGCAGCAGCAGGCTTTCTGGCCTGCTTGCCCTTGTTCCAGGACTGGTTAGGTTTCCAGCCCTGTCTGTAGCGAGCAACAGTTCCTTCCTGCTTTGGGGCTGAGGAAGTTGATGCTGTTCCTGCCTTGAAGTTACGAAAGGCACGAAAATTAGACTGTCTAGCCCTTGGTTTGGCTCTGTCTTGAGGCAGGGCATGACCCTTACCCCCAGTAATGTCAGCGATAATTTCTTTCAAACCGGGCCTGAATAATGTCTGCCCTTTGAAAGGTATGTTAAGCAATTTAGATTTAGAGGTTACATCGGCTGACCAAGATTTAAGCCACAGTGCTCTGCGCGCTTGAATGGCGAATCCTGAATTCTTAGCCGTAAGTTTAATTAAGTGTACTACGGCATCGGAAATAAATGAATTGGCTAGCTTAAGTACTCTAAGCTTGTCTGTAATTTCATCCAATGTAACTGAGTTAATGTTCTCTTCCAGAGACTCAAACCAGAATGCTGCCGCAGCCGTGACAGGCGCAATGCATGCAAGGGGTTGTAATATAAAACCTTGTTGAACAAACATTTTCTTAAGGTAACCCTCTAACTTTTTATCCATTGGATCTGAAAAAGCACAGCTATCCTCCACCGGGATAGTGGTACGCTTAGCCAGCGTAGAAACTGCTCCCTCCACCTTAGGGACCGTCTGCCATAAGTCCCGTGTGGTGGCGTCTATTGGAAACATGTTTCTAAATATAGGAGGGGGTGAAAAAGGCACACCGGGTCTATCCCACTCCTTGTTAATAATTTCTGTAAGCCTCTTAGGTATAGGAAAAACATCAGTACACACCGCTACCGCATAGTATCTATCCAGCCTACACATTTTCTCTGGAATTGCAACCGTGTTACAATCATTCAGAGCCGCTAATACCTCCCCTAGCAATACACGGAGGTTTTCAAGCTTAAATTTAAAATTTGAAATGTCTGAGTCCAGTTTACTTGGATCAGATCCGTCACCCACAGAATGAAGCTCTCCGTCCTCATGTTCTGCATATTGTGACGCAGTATCAGACATGGCTCTTATATTATCAGCGCACTCTGTTCTCACCCCAGAGTGGTCGCGTTTACCCCTAATTTCTGGCAATTTAGATAATACTTCAGTCATAACATTAGCCATGTCTTGCAAAGTGATTTGTATGGGCCGCCCTGATGTACTTGGCACCACAATATCACGCACCTCCCGAGCGGGAGACGCAGGTACTGACACGTGAGGAGAGTTAGTCGGCATAACTTCCCCCTCGTTGTCTGGTGAAATTTTCTTTACATGTACACTTTTATTTAAAGTAGCATCAATGCAATTAGTACACAAATTTCTATTGGGCTCCACATTGGCCTTTAAACATATTGCACAAAGAGTTTCCTCTGTGTCAGACATGTTTAACAGACTAGCAATGAAACTAGCAAGCTTGGAAAAAAACTTTTGAAATAAATTTTCAAGCAATATAAAAAACGTTACTGTGCCTTTAAGAAACACTAATAAACTGTCACAGTAGAATTACAATGAACCAAATTTGCTATAGCAACCAAATTTTTACAATAAATGCAATAAGTTAGCAAAGGATTGCACCCACCAGCAAATGGATGATTAACCCCTTAATACCCAAAAACGGATAACAGATATAAAAAACGTTTTATCACAGTCAAAAAGCACAGTCTCACAGGTCTGCTGTGAGTGATTACCTCCCTCAAAACTAGTTTTGGAGACAGCAAACACACATATGTTCCAGAGTAGTATGATATGGCAAATGGATTTGTTACTATATACTTTAAAGTCTTTTACAGCTGTGATATAACTTAATATTTGCTTAGTGTTACAAATATGCAGGTTTCCTTTATGTTTAATTCGTATAAGAGACTATGCCTTTATCTTGTCAAAAGAAACAACCTTCCTTGTAATCACTTGCGCTGTATATTTATTACAGCTCACGGATAACTTGCATACAGTATATTACAGCTTTTAATATTATTGTTGTTTTACCTGTGGCCCGATCACGACTTTCCGTTCTTTGGATCGATTACCTTTAAGTTCCAATCTCACATCAAGCTCAGAAGAGCCGTGCTGTCATTCGCCCAAACAAGCTCTCTTTTCGGTTGTCTGCTAGTCGACAGTGATAATACACTCCAACTCACCGGTCTCAACGCTGACGTTGCCGGTCCCACACACCGCGGGAAGGAGCGATACGTCACTCGGTGTTGACTTTCTTCGTCTCACGACTGTTTCTATAGGGCGAGCTCAGGGTAACGGAAAAAGCCAGCAGGACAAAAGGTGGCCCAGGTAAGCCTTTGTGTATCCCCAAATTTGGAGTAACGTTATCCTCAGAAATCTTCTGCAAAAGACCGTATAGTAACTTTTTCTTTGTCTTTAGTGCAAATCCTCCAAGCAGCGTTTGCCAACCGCTGCAAAAATATCATAAATCAGTCCATGTAAAGGGGTTTGGAAAGAAATTGCAGGCTGTACCAATATTAGTAGTAATAAAATTAAGCATTTATTGAAAATTTAGTTAAAATTCCAGTTATGGAAGGCACACTATTGTTATTCATACAACCTCAGCACACAGGTGCTGCATCCGACACGTTTCCTGCTTTACAACAAGCACTTCATCAGGGATACACAGCTGCTCTCCCTGTGAATATTTAAACCTCTCACATTTAACCCTTAACAATGCTGTTAGAAATTTCAATGACCTTTACAAACTGCATTGATAATATTGTATGATACACATGTATACATGTGTATCATACAATATTATCAATGCAGTTTGTAAAGGTCATTGAAATTTCTAACAGCATTGTTAAGGGTTAAATGTGAGAGGTTTAAATATTCACAGGGAGAGCAGCTGTGTATCCCTGATGAAGTGCTTGTTGTAAAGCAGGAAACGCGTCGGATGCAGCACCTGTGTGCTGAGGTTGTATGAATAACAATAGTGTGCCTTCCATAACTGGAATTTTAACTAAATTTTCAATAAATGCTTAATTTTATTACTACTAATATTGGTACAGCCTGCAATTTCTTTCCAAACCCCTTTACATGGACTGATTTATGCTAGTTTTGGAGACCCCTGGGCTCTGTAGAGACGTCCTGGATCATGGAGGAAGGAATAGGAAGACTGTGAGTGAATTCTTACTGCGCAAGAAAGCGCCAAAATAGGCCCCTCCCACTCATATTATAGCAGTGGGGAAGCTCAGCAAACTGAAAGTATTCATAAATAACGACAGCCATGTGGAAAAATAATGCCCAAAATTTTTTATCACCAAGTACCTCAGATAAAAACGATTAACATGCCAGTAAAAACGTTTTAAAATAAAATTATGAAATGATACTAATAAGCCTGCTGCTAGTCGCTTTCACTGCAGTGGGGGCTCAAGTATAAGTTAAATGTACACAGTATTTTCTTAGTGAAGTTCCATTCCCCAGAAATACCTCAGTGTAACATACATACATATCAGCCTGATACCAGTCGCTATTACTGCATTTAAGGCTGCACTTACATTATATGGGTATTAGCAGTATTTTCTCAGTCAATTCCATTCCTTAGAAAATAATATACTGCAACATACCTCCTTGCAGGTGAACCCTGCCCGCTGTCCCCTGATCTGAAGTTACCTCTCTCCTCAGAATGGCCGAGAACAGCAAATAGATCTTAGTTACGACCGCTAAGATCATACATAAACTCAGGTAGATTCTTCTTCAAATGCTGCCTGAGAAAAAACAACACACTCCGGTGCTGTTTAAAATAATAAACTTTTGATTGAAGATATAAAAACTAATTTTAATAACCACAGTCCTCTCACACGTCCTATCTATTAGTTAGGTGCAAGAGAATGACTGGGTATGACGTAGAGGGGAGGAGCTATATAGCAGCTCTGCTTGGGTGATCCTCTTGCACTTTCTGTTAGGGAGGAGTTATAATCCCATAAGTAATGGATGACCCGTGGACTGACTACACTTAACAGGAGAAAAGCACCTCCCTATTCTCACAGCTGAAGATAGCCTTAAGGACTTTGTTTCACAAGGCTGTAACTTTGTTTAAAGGAGGGGATGCATACTAGGCAATACATTGTCCCCTAGCTTGCTGCGCCAAAGTTCTGTGCCTAGGAGCAGTTGGTTGGAAGTCAAGGGGCACTATAGATGCCATTTTAGTAATTGCATATCTTGTGGTTTCACTCAAACCGCACGTAATTTTCAGTCACATGTTACTCAAAAGATTTACGACCTTGACTCCTATACCAACTGCCACTCTACCTTTGTAATCTACCTGGTGGATTGCACCCAATGTAAAAAGCAGTAACATTGGGTGCACCACCAGGGAGGCCAGAACCAGGATCAGAGAGCACCTTAAGAATATTGAAAACAATATTGAGTGCTCCGACCTTGTAAGACATTTTATTCATTATCATGATAAAATGGTTGCCACATTAAAATGGCAGGTGATAGATCATATTAGACCCTCCATTCGTGGGGGTAATAGATCGGCCAAATTATTGTACAAGGAAGCTTTCTAGATTTTTGGAAATGCAGACTAGAAGACCAAAAGGCTTTAATATAGATGGCGACATATTTAATTTTTGGTGTCGCCAACATTAATTCTTTCCCTATGGATATATACTATTGGTGATCCCCAAGATCAAATACAAATTATCCCACATGTTTTATAATTTATTTTCCCTTACAAAGACAGCATACCGTATACAATGCATTACATTTGTATTTATTATAGCTACCTATATGTAGCTCTCATTCCCTGTCCACTGATAATATATGTACAGTATATATAATTCTCTTTTTTTGTTCCCTTTAGAGTTTGTATGGCTAATAACTAACGTTAGGCCCGTTCTTCTATGTTAGCATTTTTTAGCTTTATAGGGACACCTTATACACTTGTTATGAATTATCAGTGGCGTTTCTACATGTGCTATTGTACACTGGTCATATATATGTTATAGCTGCTGTTATTTAATGTTATCTTTTCTTGCAATGTTTTGATATTTGAATATTCTTCTGTTTTGGGGTTCTTTTGATTTCTTGGGGTTATTATGCCAATTTTATATTGTTCAATATTTTCTTTTACATGTTTCATATGTAATTTCAATTACTGTGTATCAAAATCAGTCTTGTAATTTAGGAGTTGTAACACCTGAGGACTCAGGTGTATTTAAAGAGCTATCTATTCACTATTCAGTTGAGTCCATGATTAAGGCAGTGGACTGCCGAAACGCGTAGGGTTGGGATTTTTCTCCTTGCATAAATTTTGTTTTCTCTTGTAAGGTGTATCCAGTCCACGGGTTCATCCATTACTTGTGGGATACCAATACCAAAACTTTAGGACACGGATGAAGGGAGGGACAAGGCAGGAACTTAAACGGAAGGCACCACTGCCTGCAAGACCTTTCTCCCAAAAATAGCCTCCAAGGAAGCAAAAGTATAAAATTTGTAGAATTTAGAAAAAGTATGAAGCGAAGACCAAGTCGCCGCCTTACAAATCTGTTCAACAGAGGCCTCATTTTTAAAAGCCCATGTGGAAGCTACCGCTCTAGTGGAATGAACTGTAATTCTTTCAGGAGGCTGCTGGCCAACAGTCTCATAAGCTAAACGGATTATGCTTCTCAGCCAAAGAGAAGATGCCGAAGCCTTATGGCCTCTCCTCTGTCCAGAGTAGACAACAAACAATGCAGATGTTTGACGAAAATCTTTAGTAGCTTGAAAAATAAAACTTTAAAGCACGAACCATGTCAAGATTGTGTAAAAAACGTTCCTTCTTTGAAGAAGGATTAGAACACAGTGACGGAACAACAATCTCCTGATTGATATTCTTATTAGATACCACCTTAGGAAGAAACCCAGGTTTGGTGCGCAAAACTACCTTATCTGCATGGAAGATCAGATAAGGGGAATCACACTGTAAGGCAGATAACTCTGAAACTCTTCGAGTCGAAGAGATATCTACCAAAAACAGAACTTTCCAAGATAAAAGCTTGATATCTATGGAATGCAGAGGTTCAAACGGAACCCCTTGAAGAACTTTAAGAACTAAATTTAAACTCCATGGTGGAGCAAGAGGTTTAAACACAGGCTTGATTCTAACTAAAGCCTGAAAAAACGCCTGAACGTCTGGAACATCTGCCAGACGCTTGTGCAGAAGGACAGAGCAGAAATCTGTCCCTTTAAGGAACTAGCTGACAATCCCTTCTCCAATCCTTCTTGGAGAAAGGATAATATCCTAGGAATCCTGACCTTACTCCATGAGCAACCCTTGGATTCACACCAATGAAGATATTTACACCATATCTTATGATAGATTTTCCTGGTGACAGGCTTTCGAGCCTGAATCAAGGTATCAATGACCGACTCGGAGAAACCACGTTTTGATAAAATCAAGCGTTCAATCTCCAAGCAGTCAGCCGCAGAGAAATTAGATTTGGATGTTTGAATGGACCTTGGAGTAGAAGGTCCTGCCTCAGTGGCAGAGTCCATGGTGGAAAGGATGACATGTCCACCAGATCTGCATACCAAGTCATGCGTGACCACGCAGGTGCTATCAAAATCACCGAAGCTCTCGCCTGCTTGATCTTGGCAATCAGACGAGGGAGGAGAGGAAATGGTGGGAACACATAAGCCAGGCTGAAGGACCAGGGCACTGCTAGAGCATCTATCAGCGCTGCCTGGGGATCCCTTGACCTGGACCCGTAACAAGGAAGCTTGGCGTTCTGACTAGATGCAATCAGATCCAGTTCTGGTTTGCCCCATAGTTGGATCAGCTGGGCAAATACCTCCGGATGGAGCTCCCACTCCCCCGGATGAAAAGTCTGCCGACTAAGAAAATCCGCCTCCCAGTTCTCTACTCCTGGGATATGGATAGCTGAGAGATGGCAAGATTGAACCTCTGCCCATGGAATTATCTTTGAAACCTCCAACATTGCCAGGGGGCTTCTTGTTCCCCCCTGATGGTTGATATAGGCTACAGTCGTGATATTGTCCGACTGAAATCTGATGAACCTGACCACAGCTAGTTGAGGCCAAGCCTGAAGAGCATTGAATATCGCTCTCAGTTCCAGAATGTTTATCGGAAGGAGGGCTTCCTCCCGAGTCCACGAACCCTGAGCCTTCAGGGAGTTCCAGACTGTGCCCCAGCCCACAAGGCTGGCATCTGTTGTCACTATAGTCCCCTCTGGCCTGCGGAAAATCATTCCCCTGGACAGATGGACCCGAGATAACTGCCAGAGAAGAGAATCCCTGGTCTCTTGATCCAGATTTAGCAGAGGGGAAAAATCTGTGTAGTCCCCATTCCACTGATTGAGTATGCAAAGTTGCAGTGGTCTGAGATGTAGGCGGGCAAACGGAACTATGTCCATTGCCACTACCATTAGGCCGATTACTTCCAGCCACTGACGGCCGAGAAGTGGAATGAAGAGCACGGCAGAAAGTTAGAAGCTTTGATAACCTGACCTCTGTCAGAAAATGTTTAATTTCTACTGAATCTATTAGTGTTCCTAGGAAGGAAACTCTTGTGAGTGGGGAGAGAGAACTCTTTTCTTCATTCACCTTCCACCCGTGAGACCTCAGAAAGGCCAGAACAATGTCCGTATGGGACTTGGCGATTTGAAAAGTCGACGCCTGTATCAGAATGTCGTCTAGGTAAGGAGCCACCGCTATGCCTCGTGGCCTTAGAACCGTCAGTAGGGACCCTAGAACCTTCGTAAAGATTCTTGGTGCCGTGGCTAGCCCGAAAGGAAGAGCCACAAACTGGTAATGCCTGTCTAGGAAGGCGAACCTGAGGAACTGATGATGATCTCTGTGAATCGGAATGTGGAGATAAGCATCCTTTAAGTCCACGGTAGTCATAAATTGACACTCCTGGATCATAGGGAGGATGGTTCGGATAGTCTCCATCTTGAAGGATGGGACTCTGAGAAATTTGTTTAGGATCTTGAGATCCAAGATTGGTCTGAAAGTTCCCTCTTTTTTGGGAACTATAAACAGATTTGAATAGAAGTCCTGCCCCTGTTCCTCCCTTGGAACTGGGTGGATCACTCCCATAACCAGTAGGTCTTGAACACATCGTAAGAATGCCTCTCTCTTTATCTGGTTTACAGATAATTGTGAGAGATGAAATCTCCCCTTTGGAGATGAAGCTTTGAAGTCCAGAAGATATCCCTGGAAAACAATCTCTAATGCCGAGGGATCCTGGACGTCTCTTGCCCAAGCCTGAGCGAAGAGAGAAAGTCTGCCCCCTACTAGATCCGGTCCCGGGTCAGGGGTTACTCCTTCATGCTGTCTTAGAGGCGGCAGCAGGTTTTTTGGCCTGCTTCCCTTTGTTCCAAGCCTGGTTCGGTCTCCAGAGTGGTTTGGACAGGGCGAAATTTCACTCTTGTTTTGTATTAGAGGAAGCTGAAGCTGCGCCACTCTTGAAGTTTCAAAATGAATGAAAATTATTCTGTTTGGTCCTTAATTTATTGGACCTATCCTGAGGAAGGGCATGACCTTTTCCTCCAGTAATATCAGAAATGATCTCCTTCAGGCCCGGCCCGAATAGGGTCTGTCCTTTGAAGGGGATGTTAAGAAGCTTAGACTTTGAAGTAACGTCTGCTGACCAGGACTTAAGCCATAGCGCCCTGCGCGCCAGAATGGCAAATCCTGAATTCTTAGCCGTTAGTTTGGTTAGAGGAAAAACGGCGTCAGAAATAAAGGAATTAGCTAACTTGAGAGCTTTAATCCTGTCTAAAATATCATCTAACGGGGTCTCCACCTGTGGAGCCTCCTCAAGAGACTCGAACCAAAAAGCCGCTGCAGCAGTAACTGGGGCAATGCATGTAAGAGGCTGGAGAATAAAACCTTGATGGATAAAAATTTTCTTTAGGAGACCCTCCAATTTTTTATCCATAGGATCTAAGAAAGCACAACTGTCCTCGACGGGGATAGTTGTACGCTTAGCTAGGGTAGAGACTGCTCCCTCCACCTTAGGGACCGTCTGCCAAGAGTCCCGTATGGCGGTATCTATGGGAAACATCTTTTTAAAAGCAGGAGGGGGAAAGAACGGTACACCTGGTCTATCCCATTCCTTAGTAATAATTTCCGAAAACCTCTTAGGGACTGGAAAAACATCAGTGTAAACAGGCACTGCAAAGTATTTGTCCATTTTACACAAATTCTCTGGAACTACAATGGAGTCACAGTCATCTAGAGTCGCTAAAACCTCCCTGAGCAATAAGCGGAGGTGTTCAAGCTTAAATTTAAAGGCTGTCATTTCAGAATCGGACTGAAGTAGCGTCTTCCCTGAATCTGAAATCTCACCCTCAGATAGCAAATCCCTTGCCAACGGCTTCGGAGCATTGTGAGGGTATATGGGACATAGCTACTAAAGCGTCAGAAAGCTCTGTATTTGTTCTAGCCCCAGAGCTGTCTCACTTTCCTTGTAACCCTGGCAGTTTGGACAATACCTCTGTGAGGGTATGATTCATAACTGCCGCCATGTCTTGTAAGGTAAACGCATTGGACGCGCTAGATGTACTTGGCGTCACTTGAGCAGGAGTTATAGGTTCTGACACGTGGGGAGAGCTAGATGGCATAACCTCCCTTTTGTCAGTCTGAGAAACCTCTGGTGATAAATCTTTAAATGCCATAATATGGTCTTTATAAGTTATAGAAATTTCAGTACATTTGGTACACATTCTAAGAGGGGGTTCCACAATGGCTTCTAAACATATTGAACAAGGAGTTTCCTCTATGTCAGACATGTTTAACAGACTAGTAATGAGACCAGCAAGCTTGTAAAACACTTTAATAAATGTGAAACAGCAATTACAGAAAAAAACTATCACATAAACTGCAAAACAGTGTTAAAAAGTAGTAAACTCTTCGAAATTTTTACAGTGTGTATAAGGGACTAAAGCAGCATTGCACCCACTTGCAAATAAATGATTAACCCTTTAGGCCCCAAACCGGATTTGAAAAACGTTAAAAAACGTTAAACAGTTAAACACCTTGCCACAGCTCTGCTGTGGCTCCTACCTGCCCTCAAATACGATTTAGGAAAGGAATAAGCCCTCTATAGTGGTCCTCAGATGCCAGAGGACTCCTTTAGGGAAGCTGGATGTCTCAGTCTGAATATGAACTGCGCATCTAGAGCGTGAAAATAGGCCCCTCCAACCATGCACTCTATGTCAGAGGGCCTTAAGAAAATACTCCTAGGAGTATCTGACTAGCCATGTGGAAACTAGGCCCCAAAAAAACGATTTATCACCCTCAGAGAAAAAAACGCTTTTTCTATATAACATGTAAACGTTTTGTCACTAAGAAATATGAGTATTAACATGAATATTACCCTTTTTTGTAAGCATGAGCCCAGTCGTTGTTAAATCACTGCATCAGGCTTACCTCAATTATTCAAGATTCTGTCAGCATTTTCTAGATCTTATCACCTCTCTAGAAATAAATATACTGAACATACCTAAAAGCAGGTACTCTGCAAACCGTTCCCCCAACTGAAGTCTTTCCCATACTCTTCAGTTATGCGTGAGAACAGCAATGGACCTTAGTTACAAACCGCTAAGATCATCAACCTCCAGGCAGATTCTTCTTCTAAATTCTGCCTGAGAGTAAAACAGTACAACTCCGGTACCGTTTAAAAATAACAAACTTTTGATTGAAGGTAAAACTACACTAAGTCACCACATATCTCTTGATACTTCCTATCTTGTCGAGAGCTGCAAGAGAATGACTGGAGGTGGCAGTTAGGGGAGGAGCTATATAGACAGCTCTGCTGTTGGTGTCCTCTTGCAGCTTCCTGTTGGGAAGGAGAATATCCCACAAGTAATGGATGAACCCATGGACTGGATACACCTTACAAGAGAAAAGTTTTTCTAAAAGATTGTGATATATCCTATTATTTGGGGTCATTATTATTATTTATTTATAAAGCGCCAACAGATTTTGCAGTGCTGTCCATGGGTACAAAGACAAAAGTACAACAGTGATACGATACAATACAATACAAGACACCACACAAAAAATTAACAAATAAATACAGGGGAACCAAGGACCCTATTTCCATGGGAACCAATATTCAGCTTATATCCAATCATTTATTAGTACCAAAAGGTAAAAAAAAAAATACAATATATTGTTATGCTTCCACTGGCTTGTAGCACTAGTCATATACATTTTCATTTCCTGTGAATCCCCCTGCAATAAAAGCCTGTTTCTTATGGGTTTCTATGTATTCACCCAATTTAAAAATCAGGCGTTCTAGTTGTATGCCAAATATAACTCTCGAAGAAAAAAGAAAACACTGTTCCCCAAAAAAACAAGCTGAATACAAAGGTTTCATATACTCTAATAGATTGGAATAATGTCCAGTGAATTTAAAGACCTATAAAAAAAAACAGAATTTAAATTATTTATGTATTAGTTCTATATTATTCAAAGTCCTTGTTCCAAAACGAAAAGATATTTAAAGTTTTCAAATT
Organism: Bombina bombina; assembly: GCF_027579735.1. NCBI lineage: Eukaryota > Metazoa > Chordata > Amphibia > Anura > Bombinatoridae > Bombina > Bombina bombina. The sequence goes on along the minus strand of NC_069510.1, from coordinate 84,450,298 downwards.
ACTGAAGTTCAACGAAAAGTTAAGAAAAAAAACATTTTTTGTTCTATTTAAAACTTGGGTATGAGGAGGAAAAACACATGACTATAGCTTTATTTTTAGCATTTGAAAATAATGGACAGATATAACAAAGCATAAAACATCTTAAAATTATTTTAGGAATACTGTGACTTAATTGTAAAGTATATCCTTGGTAATGTAGTGGAAAATGCTTTGTGTGTCTAGATAAAGGTATACTGTGTGTGTATTTGCAGTGGCTGATGGGGGTTAGGCTATATATATATATATATATATATATATATATATATATATATATATATTTTTGTGTGTTGGTGTATGCATGTTAGTGCTCTGTATTTGTAAAGTATAGAAGTAATACAACATTTGAAAGCAGATACTCATATTATTATGTCCTTAACCCTTTCACTACAGATTTACTAAGTGCCTCTTTTACCTTCTTATTGCGCAGACTATAAATAATGGGGTTTAACATAGGAGTCATGATTGTGTATAACACAGCCACCACCTTCACATCTTTGTCCATTGCAGCTGTAGAAGATGGCCAAATGTAGCTAAAGGTTCCACACCCATAATACAAAGCAACCACAGTGAAATGAGAAGCACAAGTGGAGAACGTCTTTGTCCGACCACTTCTGGAGTTAATTCTGGTGACAGCATAAATGATGCGCCCATAAGTCACAAGAATAAAAAACAATGGAACAAAACCTGCAAATACTACAACCAGCAAAAAGACTATCTCATCTATTTTAGTGTCCGAGCAAGAAAGCTTAAACAATGGAGTGACATCACAGAAAAAATGTTCAACCACATTGGTGCCACAAAAGTTAAGCCTGGATATTGAGAGAGCCTGAACTGTTGAATTGATCAAACCACAAACCCAGCAAGTAATCACAAGCCGTATTCTGACCATTCGACTCATGATTAGAGTGTAGTTGAGTGGAAAGCAAATAGCTACATATCTGTCATAGGCCATTACTGCCAAAAGGTAGCATTCAGCCACCACAAAGAACTGGAAGAATGAGAGCTGGGTAAGGCAACTTGAGTAGGAGATGAACTTCTTAGCGGTGATCAAGATGGACAAAAGCTTTGGAACTGTAACCGATGAAAAGATGATATCAATGACGGCAAGGTTGGCTAAGAAAAAGTACATAGGAGTGTGGAACCGCTGGTCAGATGAAATGACCGTTATGATAATAATGTTACCAATAATAGTGATAAGGTAAATGCAAAGAAAAATGAGAAAGAGGATAACTTGAGGTTCTGAAGTTTCAGAAAGACCAACAAGGATGAACTCAGACACAGATGACTGATTATAACGATGTAAGTGAGCCATAAATCACCTGTAATCTGAAGAACAAGACACTAAATGAGAGCACAACTTGGACAATAAACTTACATCTCTACATATTTGAAGCTAATGATACTGGGTCTATAGTTAGTCTACACAAAAATTAATTGTACGTTCTTCTAAGCTCCTTGTATTTATTGACATAATTTATGGACAGTTAATCTTTTTAATGCATTTGCAGTAATCGTATCTTTAAAAATTCATCAGCAAAATGCAATGAACCTAGCTTCAAACAGAGGAAGAACAAAATAACAATCACAAATGAAAATTCTGGGAACTACTCCCAAGTACAGTTTTGGTAGATCACATTATGGAGCAAATTAGTACTTGCAATTTCTCTAACATATATGGTCAGTTTGGTCACCTCACTTAGAATAAACTGATGAAGCTCTCACAAAGGAATATAATTTTCTACTTAAATAAACATGACACATTTTTTTATATAACTAGGTGCGGTGGAAGCTTTATGGATCTCATATCTTAGCTCTTGTATCAGGAGTGTCTACCTTTTATATGAGGCAGTGGTGGACATAACGTTTTTTGGGCCCCTCCTCCCAATTGTAACTCAAAGTAATAGTAACAATACCTATCAATATAAAAAGAAATGTGCAACATGCACTGGGCATGCACATAACCTATATTCTTTTTCTTAATAAACAGATTACATGCAGAGTTATCACAAAACTTGCAAAAAATATGCAGATTTATTTTTTATTCTAGTCATATATAGGGGATCCAGGACTGTTTACCAACAAACTGAGTGGCCGGGCAGATATGCGCCCCCCCCCAAAAAAAAAAAAAAAAGACCAAGAGGGAACTACGTCATTGGAGACAGTGGCTGAGCGTGTAGCATTTGCAGTGCTCATATTTCAATCATCCCCCCACTACATTTAATGCTAGGTTTTGCCATAACTGCTGCTTATCTACTTTTTATAGATCGCAGTCAACATCATAACAGTTTTGACCACGCACAGGCACTGACAAACTTGTTTCTCTACCTGGCAACTGTACTGTGTGCGGTCAAAACTATTACGGTGTTGACTGCGATCTATAAAAAGTAGTTGTGCGGTGCACCGTGGAAGTAAGGTACAATAAAAAACAAAACAAGTTGAGGCGTATCACTTACACATTAAAAAAATAATATATCCCACCTGACAGTCACAGATCCGTCTCCAACTTCAATGGCTTGAGCAGTCAGTCTGAGGTGTCACTACAGTGCAACCAACTGCAACCGTCACCTGTTTCTGCTTCCCAACAGGCTGCCAGCCACAAAGCTAGGTCCTAAGACAAGCCCCGCCCCTGAGGGGTGCAAGTGGAACTATTGGTTAATTGGATCTAGTATCATAGCACATTGTATATACCATTTGTTATTTTATTTGCTCAGAAAAGCAATGCAGATTTAAGGGGGTATTTACCAATAATAATAATAAAAAAAAAAAAAGAAAAAACAGACAAAAAGGAGTAAAAATAAAAGCATATACCAAAAAATAAAATCACAAATGCAAACTTTGGGGTTTCATGTCTCTTTAAGGCACTGTTTTGTCAAACCTGTCCTCAGCCTCCCAAACAGGTCACATTTTGAGGATATCTGAACTGGAGCACAGGTGAAATAATCAGCAAATTAGTAAACATTGTTATTTTACCTGCTCTCTTCCTAGGTAATCCTGAAAATCTGGCCTGCAGATATTTTATGGCCCTTTAAAGGATATAGGATTTTTTTGTATATAAATCATTTGATAATATTGATAAATAACTATAATATATCCAATTAAGGGACAGTCTAGTTCAAAATAAACTTTCACGATTCAGATAGGGCATGTCATTTTAAACAACTTTCCAATTTACTTATATCACCAATTTTACTTTGTTCTCTTGGTATTCTTAGTTCAAAGTTAAACCTAGGAGGTTCATATGCTAATTTCTAAGCCCTTAAAGGCCGCCTCTTCTCTCAGGGCATTTTGACAGTTTTTCACCACTAGAGGGTGTTCATGTTTGTCATATAAATATAGATACTGATTGGCTAAAATGGATGTCTGTCAAAAGAACCGAAATAAGGGGGCAGTTTGCAGAGGCTTAGATACAAGATAATCACAGAGCTAAAAAGTGTATTATATAACTATGTTAGTTATGCAAAACTAGGGAATGGTTATAAAAGGGATGATCTATCTTTTAAAACAATAAAAATTCTGGTGTAGACTGTCCCTTTTAAAGCCTTTTTCCAAATATGTATCATTTTCATAGACACTGGATATTAGGAATGCAATGTTCAAACAGTAAATTAAGACTTCAGAGCTGTGCGTAGAGGAAAATTAAAATTAGAACATTCTAACGTAAAAATTTAATATTCTATCATTAGAGCTTGTCATTACTGGATCTCTGATCCTATATTACAGAATACAAAAACCCACAGCACCATCAGCTTTTTAGCATTTTATTTAGCTTTTTCTCACATAGTACTGATCCTATATTACACTGTGTTTATCGTCTGAAAAAGAGGTTAAACACATAGTGAAAATCCTGCTGCAGCTTCCAAGCAGGACACAGCTGGCGTTAAACCAATCAGAAGAAGCAATCACCCCAAGCTGCCAATCCCTGGAGAGATAGTGCTTGTGCGCTGCAATGCTTGTTGCTCCCAAGTGGAACTTTACCCATGTGTTAAACCAATGTGTGAGAGTTAAACACATAGGGCAACATTACAGTTAGCGCATTATGAGTTTTCCGCGTACAATGTGGCATTTTCGCAATCAATTTCCATTGCGCAGTTATTCAAGTCTTGAAAAATCCTGATAGCACGCACGCATTTGCCTTTTACGCAACAATCTTTTCCGCGCTCGAAGAGCTGTAGTTGACAGTTTTGTGCAACAGAAAATTTTCACTTCAAAAATACATTACAAAGTACAGTTACACTCATATTAACACTGTCTAATAAAATTATTAAAATAAAATATTGCACACAAACGTTATAAGGACTCAAAGATACAAGACCTTGGGTGTTAGAAAAAAAAGCTGATGCAGGGATTATACATTGACACACATACACATACATAGAGAAACATGGATTTATATGTATAGAGATATGTTTAACTATAGCGATAATGAACAGATTTCACATTACAATCTTATGCACATTAAACAATATCTCAGAGAGATTTTCAGAGATATTTGCATATAGATCTTGAGATATCTAGACATATATATATTCATATACATAGCTCTCTAAAAATGGATCTATCTGTCCAAAAATCCTCTCATATATAGAGAAATATTTATTTATAAATAAATGGAACATATTTTCGCAATATGAAATATTTGCATTTTCATGTGCACTTCTCGAGGAGAATACGTCATGGGCTTTGTTTAACAGATTAGGGTTTTTGTGGGTTTTGTTTTCTATTTGCCTTCTCCATTGACTTCTATGGGGAATACGTGAACGCGCACCTGATTTCGCAGTTTGCTTTACGCGGCTTAACGCGTGTGCAAAATAAGTTATTTCTCAACTTGTAATAGTTGCGCAAGCCCAAATGCGAAAAAGCCATGACGAGCGCAGAGTTTTCTAAACTGTTTTGCCGTGCGACTTGTAATCTTGCCCATAGGGATTGAGCACAATCTTGCATTTAGTTTACAGCTGATAATGCTTTCTGAATGTCAGGACTATATGTGTGTTTTACAGCAATAACGATCATAAAATGCCACTACAGTAAGAAAACACAGAATCATTATTAGTCTTGTTAATCTTTTGATATTGCAATAAGAAAAGGAAGATGATTAAAGACCAACACAATGGTGATATCCAGGGATAATTTATTACATACACAATCAAATTCAGTGAAGGACTGAAAAAAAGAATACACATATGCACTCACAAGGTTGTATTATCATTGGAACATGTGTGATTAAAACGTAACTTTTATTAAAGGTACAGTATAGTCATAATTAGACATTTATGATTTAGACAGAGCATACAATTTTTCAATTTACTTATGTTATTTAATTTGCTTCCTTCTCTTGTTATCCTTTGCTGAAAGGTTTATCTATGAAAGTTTAGGATCATTAATGAACCTAAGTTCTATCGGCTGATTGGTGGCTGCATATATATATACCGATTTTCATTGGCTCACCCATGTGTTCAGTTAGAAACCAGTAGTGCATTGCTGCTCCTTCAACAAATAATACCAAGAGAATGAAGCAAATTTGATAATAGAAGTAAGCAGGAAGGTTGTTTAAAATTGTTCTACCTAAATCCTGAAAGAAAAATTTTGGGTTTCATGTCCCTTTAAATATTCGTAATAAAGAGAAGAACAAGAAAAATGGTTAAGAACACAAAAATGGGTTCTATAATAGGAGGGGGATAGGGAGGGGTGGGAAAAATATAATGTGTATTAGTGGGGTAGTCTAATATGGAGTCTTGGTATAGAGATTTGCCTGATATTGTTCATAAAAGCAATTTGAAAGCTTGCTCAGTATAAGAGTTTAGTAAAGAAGTTCACTAAACTGTGATTAATAGGATTGTGATTAGGGTTTAGATTTCCCTTCTTATATAATATGTCATAGTTGAGGTGACTTGAACCTCGTTATAACATTAATCTACTGCCAAAATTGCTGATAATGATAATTTTTTAAAGACTCCTATTAGTATTGATAAACACCCATCATTCTCCCATTCCCTCCGTGATTATTATATTAAGAAGCCATTATGCTATTAAAATTACAGAGCACACAAACATCACTGACGGATTTCACCTACATGGCTTTTTCAAATAAACAATATCATGCAAATCTCTATACCAAGACTCTATGGCCTCTAGTTATCAAGCCGTCAACCGCAAATACGCTGGAATTCCGCAGCGTATTTGTGGTGAGGCTGATTCGCCTTAGTTATCAACCCCTACTGCCCGGCAAAAGTAGAATATAGTGACGTAAGCTTCGATCCGCCGGACTCAGTCCGTCACAGATCGATGCTTACGTCACTCCAGATGTTCCGAACGCAAGTTCGGCACAATCTGACTACTTTTGGTAGTTATCAAACTACTAGCAGGTACGCTCGCCACTATTCCGTGCCAGCGTACCTGGAGGCGGCGGATCCCATAGGAATCAATGGGAGTCTGACCATAGCGAAAGCACATGTTCGCTGCTGCCCGATATCCCATTGATTCCTATGGCAGATGTCTGCACCTAACACCCTAACATGTACCCCGAGTCTAAACACCCCTAATCTGTCCCCCCCTACACCACCGCAACTAAATAAATGTATTACCCCCTAAACCACCGCTCCCAGACCACGCCGCAACTATAATAAATATGTGAACCCATAAACCGCCGCTCCCGGACCCCATCGCCACCTACATAATACCTATTAACCCCTATCCAGTCCCCCCTATACCACCGCCACCTATAATAAATTTATTAACCCCTATCCTGCCCCCCTATACTGCAGCCACCTATAATAAATTTATTAACCCCTATCCTGCCCCCCCATACCACCGCCGCCACCTATAATAAATTTATTAACCCCTATCCTGCCCCCCCTACACCGCCGCCACTATAATAAAATTATTAACCCCTAAACCTAAGTCTAACCCTAACCCTAACACCCCCCTAACTTAAATATTAATTAAATAAATCTAAATAATAGTACTCTTATTAACTAAATTAATCCTAATTAAAACTAAATGCTTACCTATAAAATAAACCCTAATATAGCTACAATATAACTAATAATTACATTGTAACTATTTTAGGATTTATTTTTATTTTACAGGTAACTTTGTATATATTTTAACTAGGTACAATCGTTATTAAATAGGTATTAACTATTTAATAACTACCTAGCTAAAAGAAATTCAACATTACCTGTAAAATAAATCCTAACCTAACTTACAATTAAACCTAACACTACACTATCATTAAATTAATTAAATAAATTAGCTACCAATACCTACAATTAAATACAATTAAATAAACTAAACTAAATTACAAAAAAAAACCCCACTAAATTACAGAAAATAAAAAAATATTACAAGAATTTTAAACTAATTACACCTAATCTAAGCCCCCTAATAAAATAAAAATAAAAAAAAATAATAAGTCCCTACCCTATTCTACATTACAAGCTCTTTTACCAGCCCTTAAAAGGGCTTTTTGCGGGGCATGCCCCAAAGTAATCAGCTCTTTTGCCTCTAAAAAAAAAAAACAACCCCCCCAACATTAAAACCCACCACCCACATACCCCTACTCTAACCCACCCAAACCCCCCTTAAAAAAACCTAACACTAACCCCCTGAAGATCTCCCTACCTTGAGTCGTCTTCACCCAGCCGGGCCAAAGTCTTCATCCGATGGGGCAGAAGAGGACATCCAGACCGGCAGAAGTCTTCATCCTATCCGGGAAGAAGAGGACATTCAGACCGGCAGAAGTCTTCATCCTATCCGGGCAGAAGAGGACATCTGGACCGGCAGACGTCTTTATACAAGCGGCATCTTCATCCATCCGACGAGGAGTGGCTCCATCTTCAAGACCTCCGGCGTGGAACATCCTTCTTGCACGACGACTACCCGACGAATGGCTGGTCCTTTAAATGACGTCATCCAAGATGGCGTCCCTCGAATTCTGATTGGCTGATAGGATTCTATCAGCCAATCGGAATTAAGGTAGGAAAAATCTGATTGGCTGATGCTATCAGCCAATCAGATTGAAGTTCAATCCGATTGGCTCATTGGATGTTCCGCGCCGGAGGTCTTATTTTATTAGGGGGCTTAGATTAGGTGTAATTAGTTTAAAATTCTTGTAATATTTTTTTATTTTCTGTAATTTAGTGTGTTTTTTTTGTAATTTAGTTTAGTTTATTTAATTGTATTTAATTTTAGGTATTGGTAGCTAATTTATTTAATTAATTTAATGATAGTGTAGTGTTAGGTTTAATTGTAACTTAGGTTAGGATTTATTTTACAGGTAATTTTGAGTTTCTTTTAGCTAGGTCTTCATTAAATAGTTAATACCTATTTAATAACTATTGTACCTAGTTAAAATAAATACAAAGTTGCCTGTAAAATAAATATAAATCCTAAAATAGCTACAATGTAATTATTAATTACATTGTAGCTATCTTAGGGTTTATTTTACAGGTATTTAGTTTTAAATTGGAATAATTAATTTAATGATAGTGTAGTGTTAGGTTTAATTGTAACTTGGGTTAGGATTTATTTTACAGGTAATTTTGTAATTATTTTTAACTAGGTAGCTATTAAATAGTTAATAACTATTTAATAGCTATTGTACCTAGTTAAAATAGATACAAATATACCTGTAAAATAAAAATAAATCCTAAAATAGTTACAATGTAATTATTAGTTATATTGTAGCTATATTAGGGTTTATTTTATAGGTAAGTATTTAGTTTTAAATAGGATTAATTTATTTAATAAGAGTAATATTATTTAGATTTATTTAATTAATATTTAAGTTAGGGGGTGTTAGGGTTAGTGTTAGACTTAGGTTTAGGGGTTAATAATTTTATTATAGTGGCGGCGGTGTAGGGGGGGCAGGATAAGGGTTAATAAATTTATTATAGGTGGCGGCGGTATGGGGGGGCAGGATAGGGGTTAATAGGTATTATGTAGGTGGCGGCGGGGTCTGGGAGCGGCGGTTTAGAGGTTAACATATTTATTATAGTTGTGGCGGGGTCCGGGAGCAGCGGTTTAGGGGTTAATATATTTATTATAGTTGCGGCTGGGTCTAGGAGCGGCGGTTTAGGGGTTAATAATTTTATTTAGTTCTTTACTGAATTTGATTGTGTATCACGTTTAAATAAACTGCACCCCATCCCTAATATATGATACAGGTTTTTTTAGCCAGTAGACAAACTTCATAAAACGGAAGACATTTTTACTAATAAAGTAGTGCCATTGACTCCCTGTAAAGTATTCATTTATTATATCACATATATATATATATATATATATATATATATATACACACACACCTTAAAAGCACCACATGAACAGCTACTGCAAAACAAAATTAAGAAAACCACAACACGGACTCCTTTAGTATTCACATACAACCTTGCTCTAGAGAACACATACACAAAGTCATATCAGATCTACAGCCACTGCTTGCAGAGGATATTTCCCCCCAACCTTCAATATTGTCATTTAAACAACCACCTAACCTGAAACACAAACTAATCCTTAGTATATTGAGCTCAGAACAGGACAACAAACAAAATGGCACCAAATGTTGCAATAAAGCACTTTGCAAACTTTCGGCTACATTACGAGTTGTGCATTAGGCTGAAAAAGCAGCGTTAACAGGTCCTAATGCTGCTTTTTCCCTACCGCTACTATTACGAGTCTTGCAGGTTTAGGGGCACCGCACACTTCCTTGGCTTCGTAAAGTCTTTTTTCTATGGGACTTCCATAGCGCTGATATTACGAGTCTGTCCTGGGAGGCCAAAAAGTGAGCGGTACACCCTCTACCTCCAAGATCCGTAACGCATTCAAAAGTCAGTAGTTAAGAGTTTTATGGTACAACGCTGTAACATAAAACTCATAACTAAAGTGCTAAAAAGTAAACTAACACCCATAAACTACCTGTTAACCCCTAAACCGAGGCCCTCCCGCATCGCAAACACTAAAATAAAATTTTTAACCACTAATCTTCCGCTCCGGATATCTCCGCAACTATAATAAACATATTAACCTCTAAACCGCCGCACTCCCGCCTCGCAAACACTAGTTAAATATTATTAACCCCTAATCTGCCGTCCCTAACATCGCCGCCACCTACCTACATTTATTAACCCCTAATCTGCCGCCCCCAACGTCGCCGCCACTATACTAAATGTATTAACCCCTAAACCTAAGTCTAACCCTAACACCCCCTAACTTAAATATAATTACAATAAATCTAAAAAAATAAATAATATTATTACCTAAATAATTCCTATTTAAAACTAAATACTTACCTATAAAATAAACCCTAAGCTAGCTACAATATAACTAATAGTTACATTGTAGCTATCTTAGGGTTTATTTTTATTTTACAGGCAAGTTTGTATTTATTTTAACTAGGTAGAATAGTTATTAAATAGTTATTAACTATTTAATAACTATTCTATCAGCCAATCGGAATTAAGGTAGAAAAAATCCTATTGGCTGATCCAATCTGCCAATAGGATTGAGCTTGCATTCTATTGGCTGTTCCAATCAGCCAATAGAATGACAGCTCAATCCTATTGGCTGATTGGATCAGCCAATAGGATTGAACTTCAATCCTATTGGCTGATTGCATTAGCCAATAGGATTTTTTCTACCTTAATTCCAATTGGCTAATAGAATTCTATCAGTCAATCAGAATCTAAGGGACACCATTTTGGATGACGTCACTTAAAGGAACCTTCATTCAGTAAGAAGACTTCGTTTGAAGAGGATGCTCCGCATTGGATGTCTTGAAGATGGACCTGCTCCGCGTCGGATGGCTGAAGATAGAAGATGCCATCTGAATGAAGACTTCTGCCCGTCTGGAGGACCACTTCGCCCGGCTTGGATGAAGACTTCTTCCGGCTTCGTTGAGGACTTCGGCCCGGTTGGATGAAGACTTCTGCCGCTTCCTTGAGGATGGATGTCCAGTCTTCAGAAAAGTAAGTCGATCTTCAGGGGGTTAGTGCTGTTTTTTTTTAAGGGTGTATTGGGTGGGTTTTATTTTTCTGATTAGGGTTTGGGCCGCAAAAGAGCTAACTGCCCTTTTAAGGACAATGCCCATCCAAATGCCCTTTTCAGGGCAATGGGGAGCTTAGGTTTTTTTAGATAGTATTTTATTTGGGGGATTGGTTGTGTGGGTGGTGGGTTTTACTGTTGGGGGGTTGTTTGTATTTTTTTTTTACAGGTAAAAGAGCTGATTTCTTTCGGCAATGCCCCGCAAAAGGCCCTTTTAAGGGCTATTGATAGTTTAGGCTAGGGTTTTTTTTTTTGGGGGAGCTTTTTAATTTTGATAGGGCTATTAGATTAGGTGTAATTAGTTTAAATATCTTGTAATTTGTTTATTATTTTCTGTAATTTAGTAGGTTTTTTTTTGTACTTTAGCTGATATAATTTAATTTATTTATTTGTTTTTACTTGAGTTAATTTATTTAATTGTAGTGTAGTGTTAGGTGTTATTATAATTTAGGTTAGGTTTTATTTTACAGGTACTTTTGTATTTATTTTAGCTAGGTAGTTATTAAATATTTAATAACTATTTAATAACTATTCTACCTAGTTAAAATAAATACAAACTTGCTCCGATCAGCCAATCAGATTGAGCTCGCATTCTATTGGCTGATCGGAACAGCCAATAGAATGCAAGCTCAATCTGATTGGCTGATTGGATCAGCCAATCGGATTGAACTTGATTCTGATTGGCTGATTCCATCAGCCAATCAGAATATTCCTACCTTAATTCCGATTGGCTGATAGAATCCTATCAGCCAATCGGAATTCGAGGGACGCCATCTTGGATGACGTCATTTAAAGGAACCATCATTCGTCGTTCAGTCGTTGGCCAGGATGGATGTTCCGCGTCGGAGGTCTTCAGGATGCTGCCGCTCCGCTCCGGATGGATGACTATAGAAGATCCCGCTTGGATGAAGACTTCAATCGGATGGAAGACCTCTTCTGCCCCGCTTGGATGAAGACTTCAGCCGGATCATGGACCTCTTCAGCCCCCCGCTTGGGCTTGGATCAGGACATCGGAGGAGCTCTTCTGGATCGATCGGTGAACCTGGTATGGTGAAGATAAGGTAGGAAGATCTTCAGGGGCTTAGTGTTAGGTTTATTTAAGGGGGGTTTGGGTTATATTAGGGGTATGTGGGTGGTGGGTTGTAATGTTGGGGGGGGTATTGTATGTTTTTTTTTACAGGCAAAAGAGCTGAACTTCTTGGGGCATGCCCCGCAAAGGGCCCTGTTCAGGGCTGGTAAGGTAAAAGAGCTTTGAACTTTAGTAATCTAGAATAGGGTAGGGCATTTTTTTATTTTGGGGGTCTTTGTTATTTTATTAGGGGGCTTAGAGTAGGTGTAATTAGTTTAAAATTGTTGTAATATTTTTCTTATGTTTGTAAATATTTTTTTATTTTTTGTAACTTAGTTCTTTTTTATTTTTTGTAGTTTATTTCATTGTAGTTATTTGTAGGTATTTTATGTAATTAATTTATTTATAGTGTAGTGTTAGGTTTAATTGTAACTTAGGTTAGGATTTATTTTACAGGTAAATTTGTAATTATTTTAACTATTTTAGCTATTACTATTTAATAGCTATTGTACCTGGCTAAAATAAATACAAAGTTACCTGTAAAATAAATATTAATCCTAAAATAGCTATAATATAAATATAATTTATATTGTAGCTATATTAGGATTTATTTTACAGGTAAGTATTTAGCTTTAAATAGGAATAATTTATTTAGTAAGAGTTAATTAATTTCGTTAGATTAAAATTATATTTAATTTAGGGGGTGTTAGTGTTAGACTTAGCTTTAGGGGTTAATAAATTTATTAGAATAGCGGTGAGCTCCAGTCGGCAGATTAGGGGTTAATGTTTGAAGTTAGGTGTCGGCGATGTTAGGGAGGGCAGATTAGGGGTTAATACTATTTATTATAGGGTTAGTGAGGCGGATTAGGGGTTAATAACTTTATAATAATAGCGGTGCGGTCCGCTCGGCAGATTAGGGGTTAATAAGTGTAGGCAGGTGGAGGCGACGTTGAGGGGGGCAGATTAGGGGTTAATAAATATAATATAGGGGTCGGCGGTGTTAGGGGCAGCAGATTAGGGGTACATAAGTATAACGTAGGTGGCGGCGCTTTGCGGTCGGCAGATTAGGGGTTAATTATTGTAGGTAGCTGGCTGCGATGTTGTGGGGGGCAAGTTAGGGGTTAATAAATATAATACAGGGGTCGGCGGTGTTAGGGGCAGCAGATTAGGGGTACATAAGTATAACGTAGGTGGCGGTCGGCAGATTAGGGGTTAAAAAATTTAATCGAGTGGCGGCGATGTGGGGGGACCTCGGTTTAGGGGTACATAGGTAGTTTATGGGTGTTAGTGTACTTTAGAGCACAGTAGTTAAGAGCTTTATGAACCAGCGTTAGCCCAGAAAGCTCTTAACTACTGACTTTTTTCCTGCGGCTGGAGTTTTGTCGTTAGATGTCTAACGCTCACTTCAGACACGACTCTAAATACCGGAGTTAGAAAAATCCCATTGAAAAGATAGGATACGCAATTTACGTAAGGGGATCTGCGGTATGGAAAAGTCGCGGCTGAAAAGTGAGCGTTAGACCCTTTTTTTAATGACTCCAAATACCGGAGGTAGCCTAAAACCAGCGTTAGGAGCCTCTAACGCTGGTTTTCACGGCTAACGCCAAACTCTAAATCAAGGCCTTTGATAGCTACAATGTAACTATTAGTTATATTGTAGCTAGCTTAAGGTTTATTTTACAGGTAAGGTAATAATATTTTTTATTTAAATTTATTGTAATTATATTTAAGTTAGGAGGTGTTAGGGTTAGGCTTAGGTTTAGGGGTTAATACATTTAGTATAGGGGCGGCAGATTAGGGGTTAATAAACGTAGGTAGGTGGTTCTGATGTTAGGGATGGCAGATTAGGGGTTAATAATATTTATCTAATGTTAATATGTTTATTATAGTGATGGCAATGTTGGAGGCGGCAGATTAGGGGTTAATAAGTGTAGGTAGGTTGCAGCGACATTGGGGGAGGGAGATTAGGGGTTAATAAATATAATGTAGGTGTTGCGATGTTTGGGGCAGCAGATTAGGGGGTAATAAGTATAATGTAGGTGGCGGCGGTGTCTGGAGCGGCAGATTAGGGGTTAATAAATATAATGCTGGTGTTGGCGATATCGGGGGCAGCAGATTAGTGGTTAATAAGTGTAAGGTTAGTGGTGTTTAAACTCGGGGTTCATGTTAGGGTGTTAGGTGTAAACATAAAATGTGTTTCCCAATAGGAATCAATGGGGCTGCGTTACTGAGTTTTACGCTGCTTTTTTGCAGGTGTTAGACTTTTTCTCAGTCGGCTCTCCCCATTGATGTCTATGGGGAAATCGTGCATGAGCACGTACAACCAGCTCACCGCTGACTTGAGCAGCGCTGGTATTGGAGTGCGGTAAGGAGAACAATTTTGCTCAACGCTCACTTCTTGCCTTTTAACGCCGGGTTTGTAAAAACTCGTAATACCAGCGCTGCAGGTAAGTGAGCGGTGAGAGAAAACTGCTCGTTAGCACCGCATAGCCTCTAACGCAAAACTCGTAATCTAGCCGTTTGTCAGTACATATGTAGTAGTAGCACAGCCAGTCACAATCACAAAACTTACAACATTGAGGGAGAGTACTCATGTATGTCTGTAAATGGAGTATTCATGATACAGTGCATAGCAAGTGACTGGGGAAGCTACATAGGAGAAACTGGACAAAAAATGGAACTTAGGATAAATCTACATAGACACAAAACCACAAAGAAAGGAAATACTGTACCCCAGTTGGACACCACTTCACACAGACTGGCCACTACATTGAAAACCTCACAATTAAAATACTGAAAGGGACGGGAAGTGGCGAAGAGGCGACCATGATCAGTCACATCTCATGAAGCTCCTGGGACTATTCTTTTAATTCATAAATTGCCTTGGGATATAGCTTTCACTTTACCCTATACTTATAGGATCCCACTACTACTCATCCGGTAGAACTGAAATTTGCCGAGATTCCCACACCAGACCACCCAGGAGCTGAATTAGCCTATTAAGATCTTAGGCCGTCACCTTTTGTTGGAGCCTACAACAGCCTTCATTGATTATTAAAGCTGCACAGTTTTCTCACTGCGCACCAGGATTGTGCTCTACTAATATTCCTTACCTGAGGACTGTGGCCCTAACAGGATTATCACACCCAGAACTCTATGTGGAATAACTACACGAATTAGGAGATGGCCTACACACTTTTCTATCTTTTCAACCCCCCCTGGTAAGCTGGGTTCTACAGGCCTATTTGATTGCTGGATGGAGGAGTTCAGTCTTACTGCACTAGCCGTATTCCGGGACCTTGACCGTAAGATGGATGTACAGTTTGCAGATCTTAGAGCTACCATCAGAGAAGCCTACATGGAAGATGGCGCCCAGCTGTCACTTTCACCTAAGTACGTTCCCTCTGTAACACCGGAGATACACCCTACAACAGATTGGACCTTAAAGTATAGCTCTGAAGAGCTTAAGGAGACCCTGGGACCAGTTGAGGCTGACAGCTCAGGGGTAAGCCCAGAAATACGCTATTTACCTACCTCACATGCTCCGTCTGCAACAAATCTGGAAATTGAGCATGCCTCTGCTGTTTGACCGCGAGCAACCCACAAACGGGGAGCATATATCGGGCTCCCAGCTACCTATTCCAATTACAGATGGAAGCCAGAAATTTACCCCCTCACCCTCGGTGCCCTGTTCTGGGGATGCGGCCAGCTCCTGGACGGAATACTGGGGACTTTCTCAGACTCGCTTCACAATAAAGCGATCCTATGAGTGGGTCGCGATCCTGACAACTACTCCTCCAAGACAACTCACCACAAGGGACTATCATGATCTTCCCTTGGTCTCAGACAACTATCTCCATACAGAATGGGACTTTTTACACAGCAGGTTGGACTTGAGCAGAGCTGGTATAGGTTAGATATAAACCTGCTCCTGGGGCGCATATTACGCCTGCAATTATGTGTGGACCCTATTAATGCACATACCTCTCTTTTTTTAGCATGCAGCTAATAGTTGAATTTTCTATGTTTATTATGCAACATTCATATTATATCATTGTACCTTTCTATATTGTACTGTGTTCTCCCTAGTGTCCTGATCCAGTTTCATTAGGTCACAACTATGTAGTGGACACATACACAGGCCCCTAACAAATATCTCAGACTTAACTTCCCCTACTTCTAGCCCCCTAGTGGACATAGCATCTGCCACATGCTTAGAGATGCTACGGCTGGGGGCTCTGATATTGACCGGCTCAAGTACATTACCTCTTTGCATGGGCTGTTGATGTATAAAGTTTACAATACTGCTTAAGACATGTCGCACGCACCTACTTTAGGATTTTAAACATGCACTGGCTGCTTCTGTTTAGAACTGAATCTTGTTTATCTCATTTCATGTTTAACGCTCTTATATGTCCTAATGCAATTCAGGTTTCAGACCAGTTTGCCTCCCATAGCTGACATATGATTAGTGTACAGTATGCATTTGATCTAGATGGGGCTATAGTATAAAAGGTTCAGAAGACTGAAATTCCGATAGGGTATTTTATATACCCTCACTTCCTACAGCTCCCCTACTGCCACTCATCAGGATACCCATTACGACCCACCGATATCTCAGCTCTGATATCCAGGTTCAGTTAACACGTATATTTCTTGCTCCCACCCAGAAATTTGTGTGTACTTCTGCTTATACCAGTCTGCCTTCCCTATGTAGTTGATGAAATTACCTATACCATTTAATAGAACTGAGCCTTTCTTTTTTTTTTTTCTTCCATTATTTAACACCCTCCATCTGTTCTTGGAATTATAGAATCCACCATACTCCTCAGCTCAAAGACCACCCCCCCCCCCCTCTAAGACATGAGATACTCTCTTTAACTTTTTATC
The DNA here is from genome assembly GCF_027579735.1 of Bombina bombina. Taxonomy (NCBI): domain Eukaryota; kingdom Metazoa; phylum Chordata; class Amphibia; order Anura; family Bombinatoridae; genus Bombina; species Bombina bombina. The sequence goes on along the minus strand of NC_069510.1, from coordinate 84,433,260 downwards.
CTATTGATCGCTTCCTTATAGTTACCCATTACCTTCACAAACTGGCTTTTTTTAGTTTATATATAGTATGTACCTTTTGTTTTCAACTCTCAATGGACAAATACTCCATCCTGCTTATACTGTGAAGCATTGTTTTGCTAGTATCTATGGGTCCAGTCCCCCTCCCTACCCTCACATAAGATCAGCTCTTGACTGCTGATCTCCCCCCAACATTTGAATACCTAGGCCTAAAAGTGACCATTCCAGAAGCTAATTTCCTCCCGTAGATTACCTTAACCTTCATGGGTCCAAGAGTGATCCCTCATATCAAAAGAGGAAGCCACCATAGAAAAATTTTGATGAAACTGAGGTTCAAGACACTTATGCATAACACCCTATTATGATTCGCTATTTTCACCTAATGCTACATGTAAGTTCTATTCTCTTATGGTTATATATGTTCTATGTAAGCACGCTCCTCTCACGGTTATATAGATGATGTGATGTTCCATTCTTGTTGTTTAACATGCACAACCTCAATAAAAAAATTATTAAAAAAAAAAAAATACTGAAAGGGAACTTTAAAAGCACCCAGGAAAGGAAAGCATTTGAAATAAAAATGGTGACATAATTAAACACAATAAACACAGGACTAAATGCAGATTCCAACTTTTTGTCACATTACCAAAGCTTTATATAGTAAGTTCCCTATCATCTGTCATTGACTTGTACACATATGTACATCATGCTAACATTAGTTACTGCCTGTGCATTATATGTAAATGTTATCAGGGTTGGCTCAAGATATTGTGCTACCTGGGTCAGAGAATGAAATGACCCCCCCAGTAGTAACAGTAATGATTAGCATATCAACCTGCTAGCCTGGTCGCTGACCTTACTAAGTCTGCCTACCTGCATACAACTAATGCTTATGCATTAAAGCTTGTCTTTTACTATATAATTTTAGTCCAGCAAAAAAGGTATTACTGCATATACTGCAATGTTCTTATTAATTTGATATTTAACTACTGGACTAAAATGGCTACTATAATATATATATATATATATATATATATATACATACACACACACACATACAAATACATTTATACATTTATACACACATATACACAGACAACACACACAACACATATTTACACACACACAATATATGCACACAAACTTACATATTATAGGGATGAAATTATAGGGATCACTATAGTTCACTACTCAAGGGGAAAATATTGACTAGTTCAGAGGGAGAACATATTTTTTACTTATATACTGCAATTTCTTACTCATCTAGGACTAGTGAAAATCTTCAGTACTTTAGGAAAGTTCTCCTCTGAAAAGTGCAATTGGGCTAAAAGAGGCTTCTTCTTCTAGGTAGTAACTCGCCATAGAACAATCTACTGAGCCTGAGCCGTTTGTTTCTGGTTGAGCGCCTCTCTTTTACATATATTATATAAATATATATATATATATATATACTGTATGTATGTATATATATATATATCCTATAACATAAAAGGCCAAGTGTGTTTGTCCGAATCTGTCATGCACGAGGACAAACACACCTGGCCTTAGAGTCTACCTGATCTGCTGCGGCACGGTGACGGTGGGCTGAAGTGGGCATGGCCGGGAGTGAGCGGGGACGTGGCCGGGTATGGCAGGGGCGGAGCCGGGCGTGGGCGCGCAAGAGATAGAGAGAGAGGGGAAGGAGATAGAAAGAGAGGGGAAGAGAGAGAGCAAAAGAAGAGAGGGGGAGAGAGAGCAATAGAGAGGGGGAGAGAGAGCAAAAGAGGGGGGAGAGGGGAGAGAGAGAGGGGGAGAGAGAGCAAAAGAGAGGGATGGAGAGAGAGAGCAAAAGAGAGGGGAGAGAGACAGAGCAAAAGAGAGGGGGGAGAGAGAGCGCAAAAGAGAGGGGTAGAGAGTGCAAATGAAAGGGGGAGAGAGAAAGCGCAATAGGGAGGGGGAGAGAGAGAGCGCAAAAGAGAGGGGGGAAGAGAGAGCGCAAAAGAGAAGGGGGAGAGAGAGTGCAAAAGAGAGGGGGGAGAGAGAGAGTGCAAAAGAGAGGGGAAGAGAGAGAGAGCAGAAGACGGGAGAGAGAGCACAAATGAGAGGGGGGAGAGCACAAAAGAGAATGGGGGAGAGCGCAAAAGAGAGGGGGGAGAGCGCAAAAGAGAGGGGGGAGAGCGCAAAAGAGATGGGGGAGAGCGCAAAAGAGAGGGGGGAGAGCGCAAAAGAGAGGGGGGAGAGAGCAAAAGAGATGGGGAGAGAGAGAGAGAGCAAAAGAGAGGGGAGAGAGAGAAAAAGGGAGGAGGAGAGAGAGAGAGAGCACAAAAGAGAGGGGGAGAGAGTGCAGAAGACAGGGGTAGAGAGAGAGCTCAAAAGAGATGGAGAGAGAGAGAAAAAAAAGAGAGGGGGAGAGAGCAAAAGAGAGGGGGGAGAGAGCAAAAGAGAGGGGAGAGAGAGAGAGCAAAAGAGAGGGGGAGAGAGAGCAAAAGAGAGGGGGAGAGAGAGCAAAAGAGAGGGGGAGAGAGAGCAAAAGAGAGGGGGTAGAGAAAGCAAAAGAGAGGTGGAGCAAGAGAGTGCAAAAGAGAGGGGGAGAGAGTACAAAAGAGAGGGGGAGTGAGAGTGCAAAAGAGAGGGGGAGAGAGAGCACAAAAGAGAGGGGGAGAGAGAGCACAAAAGAGAGGGGGAGAGAGCACAAAAGAGAGGGGGAGAGAGCACAAAAGAGAGGGGGAGAGAGCACAAAAGAGAGGGGGAGAGAGGGAGCAAAAGAGAGGGGAAAGAGCAAAAGAGAGTGCAAAAGAGAGGGGGAGAGAGTACAAGAGAGGGGGAGAGAGAGCGCAAAAGAGAGGGGAGAGAGAGAGCGCAAAAGAGAGGGGGAGAGAGAGCAAAAGAGAGGGGGAGAGAGGGAGCAAAATAGAGGGGAAGAGCAAAAGAGAGGGGAGAGAGAGAGCAAAACAGAAGTGGAACGAGAGAGCGCAAAAGAGAGGGGGAGAGCAAGGGGTGGGACCGATGTAATGCAAAAAATGCATAGTGTATATATATATATATATATATATATATATATATATATATATATATATATATATATATATATATATAGAAACTTTTATGTAGAGAAAAGGGACACACAGGACTTAATTAACACAACTTTTATTAATAATTCATTAAGTCAGTCAATGTTTCGGTCCTGTCCTGTGTGTGCCTCTTCTCTACATGAAAGTTTCTACCTATCTACCATAGAGTGCACCCAGGCAATTCAACTTACAGTGAGTGCTTGGATCCCAAAAATATATATATATATATATAATGGTATTATACTTTATAGTCCATCAGCATTTCAAAGCTAACTGACTCACATGTTTTTTTACATTCGAGCAGTCCCAGTATGTAAAAAACTTTACTATTACCCAACCTATCACAAGCTTTTCATATGCATTTTTAAAGGGGCATTCCAGCCAAAATTGTAATCCACGTGAGTGCATTTCAGTTTTGAATATAATTATTTTGTAATGTACATGTATTAACAAAATACTTCTAAAAAAAGCTATTTCAAAAGTGTATTTAAGTATGCACCGTGCACCAGCATTTTAAACACAGCACTTGCTCAGAGAAACTAATGTGCTTTAACCATCTGCTAATGACTCAATTTGTTAATTGCTGACTTTACAAGCCCCACTGGTGCTCTGGGAAGCTGCAGTATTTAAAATGCTGGTGCACTGAGTATATCTAGCTATGCTTCACATGCACGTGCAGAGAAAAATGTTCACACTAAAACAGTGATAGCTTTAACTAGAAGCATTTTTGCCAATACATTTATTTTGCAAATGTGTTTCTATTCAAAGATGTAATGAATCTACGGCCAGACTGTCCCTTTGACACTATCTATACGGTGCCTAGCGACAATTTGTCAGCATTATTCCAATCCAGCAGAAAACACTTTTGAAGCAGCTTTTTCCATGTTTTGGGCTTTTCACATTTACCGGCCTCCACCCTAGGCTTTCTTCAAATTTACCTATATTTTTTTATTTGTTAACGTTTAGCTCCTGCTCAGCTCACACAAACAAAATCATTTTTTTGGTTTAATAAAAAGATAAATTGTAATTCAAATCAAATTTTAAAATATGAAACATATACTTAAAAGTTAAAGGGACACTGTAGCCAAAATTTTTCTTTCGTGATTCAGATTAAGTATGAAATTTTAAGCAACTTTCTAATTTACTCCTATTATCAAATTTTCTTCATTCTCTTGGTATCTTTATTTGAAATGCAAGAATGTAAGTTTAGATGCCGGCCCATTTTTGGTGGACTACCTGGGTTGTCCTTGCTGATTGGTGGATAAATTCATCCACCAATAAAAAAGTGCTGTCCAGAGTACTGAAACAAAAAAAAACGCTTAGATGCCTTCTTTTTCAAATAATGATAGCAAGAGAACGAAGAAAAATTGATAATAGGAGTAAATTAGAAAGTTGCTTAAAATTGCATGCTCTTTCTGAATTACAAAAGAAAAAAATTAGGTTCAGTGTCCCTTTAATTTATAATTGCAAGGAAGTATTTGGATATGTAAATGTATCGATTATAAAATTACTGAAAATTATATGAGATTATTATTATTATTATCATCAGGTATTTGTAGAGCACCACCAGATTCCGTAGTGCTATGAACATAGGTGGTATCCAAAATAACATTTACAGGGGTCAAGTGGGTAGAGGGTCCTGCCGAGAGTTGCACTGTTGTAGTCAGCTCTTATGAAGGTGGACTACAAACAGCTGGGCTCATAGGCTTACATGCTATGGGATTTAAGAGGATAGCAGTGGAGATAGGAAGATTAGTGTAGGGCGTATGCATCCCAGAATAGTAGAGTCTTCAGCGAGCGCTTGAAGCTTTCAAAACTAGGGGAAAGTCTTGTAGAGTGAGGCAGAGAGTTCCATAAGATGGGAACCAGTCTGGAAAAATCTTGTAAACGGGAATGTGAGGAGGTAACAAGAGAGGAGGAGAGTAGGAGATCATGAGCGGAGCGAAGGGGACGGGAGGGCGAGCATCTGGAGACAAGGTCTGAGATGTAGGGGGGGAGCAGTGCAGTTGAGGGCTTTGTGTGTCAGAGTGAGAATTTTGTGTTTAATCCTGGAGGCAAGAGGAAGCCAATGAAGGGATTGGCAGAGAGGTGCAGCAGATGAAGAGCGACGTGTAACGAAGATGAGCCTGGCAGAGGCGTTCATTATGGATTGTAAAGGAGCAAGGTGGCAGCTAGGGAGATCAGAGAGGATGGAGTTACAGTAGTCGAGGCGGAAAGGATGAGAGAGTGGATTAAAATCTTAGTTGTGTCTTGTGTAAGGAAATGTCTAATTTTTTAGATGTTTTTAAGGTGGAAGCGGCAGGCTTTAACCAAGAACTGAATGTGAGGAGTGAAAGATAGATTTGAGTCAAGTTTGACCCCAAGACATTGGGCATGTGGGGTTGGGGTAATGATGGAGTTATCAACAGTTATAGAGAAATGGGGGGTGGGGGAGATTTTGGAAGAAGGGGGGGGAATAAGGAGCTCAGTTTTTCAGAGATTTAGCTTGAGGTAGTGAGAGGACATCCAAGAAGAGATATGAGAGAGACAGTTAGTGACATGGGTTAGCAAGGAAGGAGATAGTTCTGGTGCAGAGAGGTAGATTTGGGTGTCATCGGCATACAAATGATAATGAAACCTGTGGGACTTTATTTAGAAACCTAATGAGGACGTGTAGATTGTGAAGAGGAGGGGACCAAGGACAGAGCCTTGCGGTACCCCAACAGAAAGAGGTAGCATGGCAGAGGATGCCCCGGAAAAGGCTACACTAAAGGTATGGTTAGACAGATAGGAAGAGAATCACGAGAGAGCTGTGTCGCAGATGCCAAAGAAATGGAGGGTTTGGAGCAAAAGAGGGTGGTCAACAGTATCAAAGGCTGCAGATAGATCAAGGAGGATAAGTAGAGAGAAGTGGCCTTTGAATTTTGCTGTAAGTAGGTTGTTGGTAACCTTAACAATTGCTGTCTCTGTGAGGTGTAGGGGGCGAAATCCAGATTGCAGTGGGTCAAGGAGGGAGTTTAATGTAAGGAAATGGGATAGGCATGCATATACTAGCTTTTCAAGAAGGTTTGAGGCAAGAGGGAGTAGGGAAATAGGGCGGTAGTTGGATGGGGAGGTTGGATCGAGAGAAGGTTTTTGGAGGTGTGACCAGTACATGTTTAAGAGATGAGGGAAATATACCAGTGCTGAGGGAGAGATTGAAGATGTGTGTGAGTATAGGGGTAAAGGTAGAAGAGAGGGAGGGGAGTAGCTGTGAGAGATGGGGTCGAGGGGACAGATAGTGAGGTGAGAGGATTATATAAGGGCAGAAACCTCTTCCTCTGTAACAGGGGCAAAAGAGCTCAATTTTTGGCTATGTGTGTTTTGGATGATTGTTAGCTTTTGGGGGGG